>NC_081855.1:43882729-44182729 GCF_963259705.1 Myotis daubentonii | reverse complement strand
AACCTATGACATCCAACTGTGAAGTGAATCACTTGGCTTTATAAATTACCCTCTTGAGACCCCTCAGTGGGTTTCTACAGGAGGAGAAGTCATGACCTTCCCTCCACAAAGGAGGAACCCACTAGGCTGGCCACTATCTCTTTTGTTTGTTTGTATCTTTTATCTGTTATCTATCTGGCGTGAACTTGTTGATTTGTTGTATTCCCACCACAGGGAGTGAGTTTCCCATTGGTCAGGTGACCCAGTGGAAGGTAGCTGGGCTTGAGCCTTCTTTCCAATGGCACTGCACATGGATTGGGGAATCATGTATTCCTCCTTGCTTAGGGAAAACCTAGTGTATATCAGTTGTGGCAGCCTAATTACTCATAGTATCCCCTTTGCCTCTCAAAATGGGCTCATCCTACCAATAGACCGCTGCTTGGAGGGACTCTGCCAGCAGGAGCTGGTGGGATGGTCTCAGGGCTGATGTCCACAGAGATCTCTGGCTGTGTCCAGTCTGCACTTGGTGCTGAATCCAGTCTGCACTTGACTTGTAAATTCTTGCACCTGGCACAGGGCTGGGTGCTCCAAGAAGATGTCTTTTCTTAAAGTGCTCAGGCTAACAAATACGTAATAATATAAATATTGGTATGATTGTTGATATACATATTTTATATACATAGTTTCACACGAATATTATCTATATGTACTTCATCCCGTTCAGTGGTTTCATATTATGATGTTTTAAACTGTTCCTATTTTGATGAATTTGTTTCTCTTTCATTGCTTTTACAAGCAGGGCTACAAACAATATCCGTGTGCCTATACCTGTGTGTCTTTAGGTAGAATTTCTTGAAATACATTCCTAGAAATAAGGTAGCTAGATTGAAAAGTATGTAAATTATTAAATTTGCTAAGAAACTGTCTTTGCCCAGCCGGTGTGTGTGTGGCTCAGTGGTTGACCGTAAACCTATGAACTAGGAAGTGCACGGTCAGGGCACAAGCCTGGGTGGTGGGCTTGATCCCCAGTACAGGGTGTGCAGGAGGCAGCCGATCAGTAATTCTCTCTCATCATTGATGTTTCTATCTATCTCTCCCTCTCCCTTCCTCTCTGATAGCAATAAAAATATATTAAAAATAAAAAATAAATAAATTGTGTCTTGCTCTTCAAAAATCCTGACTACCCAAGATCCACTTTTTGGTACAAAATATAGATTATTTAAAACAAAAGCAAGTAGGGCTTATTTTAAAAATTACCATATATATTCTATTAAGAAAAGAGTGGTAAATCCTTATTGATTAATTCAGTGGTTTTTGGTCTTCTGTCTACATGTAAATCACATGGGGAGTTGGTTAAAATCTAGATGCTCAGATCCAAACCAATAAGTTCTACTGTGAGCATTTTTAACAGCCATCCCAGGTGGTTCTGGCATGCTCTGAGAAATGAGGGCAAGGTTTGCATCTTAGTTATATTATTTATTAGCTGCACAACAGTGGGCAAGCTGGTTTAACTCTCTGAGTCAACCCTTCCCCTCTATCAACTGGGGCTAGTGATAGTACTTAGCTCTTGGTGCAATTCTTAGGATTTAAAGGACAATGCATAATTATTAAGGAAGCTTGATTTATATGAAAAATAAACTTAAATAGATGACTATATATCAAGAATGTATTTACCTAGAAAGGAACATATTTACCTATTACATTATACACTAGGTACATAAAAGTCTATAAAATAATCATTGTTTTGAAAAATAATGTTTTATTTTTAACTTTTGGGAATATACAGGTATTATTGTCATTTCCTTTCTACTCACTTCCCCTTTTCAGATTTTACTAATCTTTGCCCCCCCATCATTTTTTTCCCACCCAGAGATCCTGACTTTGTCACAAAACAAAGCCAATAAAATTACTATTGATGATTCTATAACATATTCTGATAAAACAATTAAGAATGTTTTCATTTTTTTAAAATCCCATTATTTCACTCAATTGAATACAGAAGTGGTCATTAACATTCTATAAATAATTATTGGTTGATGGTTTTGGAACAGTTTCCCCTAGAAGAACAAGCTAAATAGAACTACTCACCTACACACTATGTGTCAACCACTGTGTGACCAGAGGGCCTGAGGAGGGGTGATGTTGTGAGGTCTCTCCCAGAAAAGCAGGCAAGAACACATGGAAATACATTACAAAATATAAATAGTCTAAAATAAATTAAAACTTACATTAGGAGTGTGGTTGCTTGGCAACCAGCCCATAGGAGAGGTAGCTTTGGGACTTGAAGGAACATTTCTTGGGCTTGGGCCCCTGCTCCCTAATCTGCCCTCAAATGTAACTGGTTTCTTGTTGATCCTAGGTCACTTGGGGGTTCAGCTCCAAGGTCAGTGATGTACTTGACACCAGGACCTAGTGGGTTGGCACAGACCTGCTGGCCTCTTTGGTTTGGAAGCTCTGAAGAGGGATAGAATTACAAAAATTGAGGAATCATTGCAGTAACCGGTTTGGCTCAGTGGCTAGAGCGTCGGCCTGCGGACTGAAGGGTCCCGGGTTCGATTCCAGTCAAGGGCATGTGCCTTGGTTGTGGGCACATCCCCAGTAGTGGTTGTGCAGGAGGCGGCTGATGGATGTTTCTCTCTCACCCATGTTTCTAACTCTCTATCCCCTTCTCTTCCTCTCTGTAAAAAACAATAAAATATATCTAAAAAAAAATAAACAAAATTGAGGAATCAGCAGGGGAATTCTGGTCCCACATTGCCCTCTCCCAACCCTGTACCCCTCCACCTCGGAAAGCACAGGATCAGCCCGCTTTCTCAGGACCAAGCTCAGATCCCTAGCCTTTTCCTCAATGATTTAGAGGGTCTCTACAGGCAGCCTCCCCCTTTTATCATTTCCTCCCCAATTTCTTCTGTCCCTGGCTCCCAGGCTGCTCCCTACACACAGGTCCTACTGGCTCCATCCTATACACTGAGTGGCCAGATTATTATGACCACCACATCAGTACTTCATTGACACTTCCAAAAATACTGAATATTGAAAACTTCCTAAGCAAATACTCTCAAGTTTTATTATTATTATTATTATTATTATTATTATTATTATTATTTGCATAATGAATTCACTTCATTGTACTGATGGGGTGGTCATAAAAATCTGGCCACTCAGTGTATACACATTTCAATGGGACCAAAAGTGTAAGCCCTGCTGGCCACCAGGCCAGGCAATCTGAAGGTGTGCCCTGGGTAATGGGGCAGAGGGAGAGGGTAAAGATAGTGTCCCCTGGCTTATGTTCCTTGCGAGCACCTGTGGCCCCCAGATGTGTGCCAAACCCGAAGCCTGCCCCTCAGGCCAAAGCACCAGGGCAGGCAAACAGGCCCCTTTCACAGAGAGATGCGATATGTTCTGTCTGCTGCTTGTACGGTGCAGTAGCCCCTTGTTGCCATCTCTCTGATGGTTACGGTTCCCTGAGACTCAGGAACTCAAGTCCCCACCCTCCCCCAGCCACTCGAGCCAGTAATCAGGGGGCACCCCTGGGTGGCAGCCTCAAAGACCAGGGCACCAGACCAGTGTAAAGTGGCCCTCTGGGAGCTGCTGTGGAGCGTGGCAGAGGGAGAGTGCAAAGATGGTGCTCGCCGGTGGAGGGTAAAGATGGCACCTGCCGAGAGGGAAATATGTTTAGGGTAAAAAAAGGAAGAAAAAAACCAGAAAGAAAAAAACAAACGGTGCCTGCCAGCTGCAGTGAGGCAGAGAGAGAGCGTGACCATGGCTCCCCAGTGCCTCTGTCCCTGGAGTTTCCCAGCAGGCCTGGCCCCTAGGCCAAGGCTCTGGGATCAGCAGGTGAATCTCTCTGATGGAAAATCAGCGCTTCCAGAGAATCTCTCTGATGGAAAATCAGCTGCTTCTGCGCTGGGCCTGGACACAGCCCGTGGTTGTCAAAGCCAGATGTTTGGGGAGCTTGTCTCTCAGGTGCCTGATGTGGGGCACTCACCCTTCTCTCCCCAGGGAGAAGCTCCGGGTTTGCGATTCCCTCGTGATTGTGGATTATGGAACTATGTCTCAGCTTCTCCTAACCACTGCAGTGTGGCTTTTTCTTGTTTGCAGATGCAAAGCACCTGCTCAGCTAGTTTCCAGGGTTGTTTTTTGTTTTTGTTTTTTTTTTTTTTGTTTTTTTTTTGTTTTTTTAGGAAATTGTTCCACATGCAGCTGTAGATCCGGTGTGTCCGTGGGGGGAGGTAAATTCAAGGCTCTTTTTATGTCACCATCTTGGACTGCCTCCTCTCTCTCTCATGTTTGCTCTAACCTTAGCTTTGGTTTCCATCTTTCCCTGCAGGGAAGGCTGATAAATGAAGAGTCTGCCTCTTGTTCTAGTTCTATCTGGGAAGCTTAATCTGGTCGGGGAAGAGATTTTTCCTGCAAGAGACTATCTCTGTAAATCATCTACGAAGTGCCAGTGAGGTGAGTTTATTACTGAGCTGATCCCTGGGAAGCAGGTGAAGCTGGATTCTGCTTCTTGTTGAAAACCCACTCAATTTAACCATTCCCCAAGTAAGGCACACCCCTGCCCTGCCTTCCAGGTGTTTAGAACGGAAAGCTAAAGCTCCTTTGGAAAGAAAAGCTTCCTGAATGATAGCCCAGGGAGTTTTGATTTCACTTGGGTGCCTCTATCCATAGGACTTTGATGATATGGTCTGACCCGAGCCAGAAAGTGGAGGATAACAGCAAATGGCAGCAGGAGGACACTAGTCAGAGGAGGCCTGGGAACAGAGGGCCATGGTGAGGAGGACAGTGAAGGCCACGACTCGCTGATGCCAGCTTCCTTCTAGGGTCCACGCTGTGTCCTCTGGACCACAGGGAGATGGAAACGGGGGGTGTGGAGAAAGGAAGTTTTTAAGTGTAGTGGTGCCTGTTGACTTGTACGTGCAAGAGGGGTCTTGGGTAACCACAGGGCTCAGTGTATTTGCAATAATAGTTCCAAGTACTCACTTGTCTGGGGCTGTTTAATGGGGAAGTGGTTTCCACAGCAAGAGGAGGTGAGAAGTTGATGTCACCCTGGGACAACACTTAACTGGTTTCTTCTCACTAGAGCTCTCTAGTCATAGTTTCCCTCAGCAGAGCAGAAACTTCTCTGTTATTCCACAGCTGTTCGAACCGAATATGTGTGACGTGTGCAGTGATGCCATGAGTCCTGAGCAGCACAACCCAACTGAAACCACATCCAGGGACAGAGCTGTGTTAGCAAGGCCTGGGCCTCAGGAGTCAGGAGTGCAGTCAGCCTTTCAGACACCTGCTCATAAGAGAGATCCAACAAGGGCCCCGATATACACAAAGTGAAGGGCCCGAAGACGTGTTAGCTGTGGGTGCTCATGTGCATTAGGAAACTTAAGATAATCTTAGCCTTTGACCAAGATAATCCGTGTTTAGGACTCTATTTCCTAATTAAGTAACTTCAAATATGGGAGAAAGGTTTATGCATAAGAATATTGATAGCAATTTAAAATTAGACCCAGTTTAAATAATCTACAACATGGAAATGGTGAAGAAAATGATAGCATCTTGACTTGGTTGACTATTAGGGAGCCTTTATACACAATGTAATAACATGGGAAGTGCTTATGTTATAAGTTAAAAAAAATCCAAGATGCAAATTGGCTTATTTTATTTTTGTTTATTTGCATATTTTTTAGGTGTTGCTGATACAGTATTTTTAAATTATTTATTTTTAATTGAATTTACTGGGGTGACATTGGTTAATAAAATTATATAGGTTTCAGGTGTATAATTCTATAACATATCATTTATATATTGTGTTGTATGTTCACCACCCAAAGTCATGTCTCCTTCCATCACCATTTATCCCCCTCTTACTCTCTTCTATGTCCCCCACTCACCCTTTCCCTCTGGTAACCACCGTACTTTTTTCCGTATCTATGAATTAATTTTTGCTTAATCCCTTCACCTTTTTCACCTGGCCCGCCACTCCCTCCCCTCTAACAGCTGTCAGTCTGTTCTCTGTGTCTATGAGTGTGTTTCTCATAAAAATTAGCTTCTTTTAATGAAGACCCACCTGGTGTCTGGGGATGAGGTCAACTCCATATAATATTTTTTTGAGGATGATGGTCCCAGGAAAGAAGGAGAATAGAAATAGCAAGGTGTCCTCTCTCACCTACCCCTTTGGCCAACTAATATTAAAGGACTTCCCACGCTTCCTCAATATGGACAAACTCAGTAATGATGACTCAGTTCTTCCATTTCCCCTGTCCCTGGCCTTCTGCTTGTGTGGAGTGGTTAGGTGGTGCTGTGGTGGGGCCAGTCCTACCCTCATTGGTATGTCCTGGAGCCGACATGTAGTCTCATTTTCTGGTGGTTACTCTGGAACCACGAAGAGTGTGATGTCCCAGCCTCAGATTTGGGCAGTAGTCATTTGTAAGACAATAGGAAATACACAGGTCAGCATCTTCTTAAAAATCAAGAGGGGGGAGACTAAGAGCTTCCCAACTAGAGAGCACAGGAGAAGAAATGTTCATCACATACAAAGTGTTAGTGTCCTTCATGCATCAAGGGGGAAAAGCCCCAGGAAAGGACCAGCAAATACATTTTAATGAAGATAGGTTTTTCCTGACCAGCATCTATTCTATTCTACATCCTTCCTGATGCCAGAAACCCAAAGTTCTTTGAGAAGCCACTCTTCCCCATCATCCTTAGACTTCAAGTTTGTATGAAATTCATCCAACCCACTATCCAGGAATGTGCCTTGATTCGCGTAAGTTAATCAAGCGGTTCTCAACCTGTGGGTCGCGAACAATGAAAATACATCCTGCATATCAGATATTTACATTACGATTCATAACAGTAGCAAAATTACAGTTATGAAGTAGCAACGAAAATAATTTTATGGTTGGGGGTCACCACAACATGAGGAACTGTATTAAAGGGTCGCGGCATTAGGAAGGTTGAGACCCACTGGAAGCAAATCAGTGAAACCCATCCCCACAGCCACGGTGAATGGTTAGGAATTGGGATTCTGACCTTAAGTCAGGCAAATCCAAGAGAACCTAGTGATATTTTTCAATGGGACACAGTCTCTCTGTTCCCTGAAGAAAATGAAGGATTCATGGAGCACTGGAAGGTACTGGAAGCCCCTGGCATTCTCACGTGGAAGGGGGATCAGAAAGAGAAGAAAACAGGGCCCGTGGGCCTTGCCTGTACCCTTCAGTCTTGGAGCCACAGGTTCATGTATTCAAGCCTCTTTGAGTTAGGTTTGTTTGCTTGTTTTCCTCCTTGAAACTTCCAGCATCCTGAGAAATAGAGTCCTGTATCTGTGTGTAGCTACAGGGTCAGTTAAAAGTAATAGCTCACCCTAGCTGGTTTGGCTCAGTAGATAGGGCGTCACCCTGCGGACTGAAGGACCTGGGTTGGATTCCAGTCAAGAGCACGTGCCTCGATCCCCAGTGTGGGGCATGCAGGAGGCAGCCGATCAGTGATTCTCATTATTGATGTTTCTTTCTTTCTTTTTTTTTTAAATTAAATCTTTATTGTTCAGATTATTACATTTGTTCCTCTTTTTCCCCCCCCATAACTCCCCTCCTCCCAGTTCCCGCCCCACCCTCCGCCCTCACTCCCCACCCACTGTCCTCATCCATAGGTGCACGATTTTTGTCCAGTCTCTTCCCGCATCTCCCACACCCCTTTCCCCCCCAAGAATAGTCAGTCCATTCCCTTTCTATATCCCTGATTCTATTATAATCACCAGTTCATTCTGTTCATCAGATTACTTATTCACTTGATTCTTAGATTCACTTGTTGATAGATGCATATTTGTTGTTCATAATTTGTATCTTTACCTTTTTCTTCCTCTTCCTCTTCTTAAAGGATACCTTTCAGCATTTCATATAATCCTGGTTTGGTGGTGATGAACTCCTTTAGCTTTTCCTTATCTGTGAAGCTCTTCATCTGACCTTCAATTCTGAATGATAGCTTTGCTGGATAAAGTAATCTTGGTTGTAGGTTCTTGGTATTCATCACTTTGAATATTTCTTGCCACTCCCTTCTGGCCTGCAAAGTTTCTGTTGAGAAATCAGCTGACAGTCGTATGGGTATTCCCTTGTAGGTAACTGAGTTTCTTTCTCTTGCTGCTTTTAAGATTCTCTCTTTATCTTTTGCTCTTGGCATTTTAATGATGATGTGTCTTGGTGTGGTCCTCTTTGGATTCCTTTTGTTTGGGGTTCTCCGCGCTTCTTGGACCTGTAAGTCCATTTCTTTCACCAGGTGGGGGAAGTTTTCTGTCATTATTTCTTCAAATAGGTTTTCAATATCTTGCTCTCTCTCATCTTCTGGCACCCCTATAATTCTGATGTTGGTACGCTTGAAGCTGTCCCAGAGGCTCCTTACACTATCCTCGCATTTTTGGATTCTTTATTCTTTTTGCTTTTCCGGTTGGGTGTTTTTTGCTTCCTCGCATTTCAAATCATTGACTTGATTCTTGCGCTCCTCTGGTCTGCTGTCGGGAGTCTGTATAATATTTGTTATTTCAGTCCGTGTATGCTTAATTTCTAGTTGGTTCCCCAATATAACATCGAGGGTCTCATTAGTTTTCTTGTAGATCTCATTAAGTTTATCAGCGGCTTCTAAACAGTTCTTGAGAGACCTTAAAAGTGTGGTTCTGAACTCTGTATCTTCCATTGACAATTTTGTCCTGTTTCTTTGTCTCCGCATTTTGTTATGCTTCCTTGGTGCACCCCCTAGTGGTCTTTGTTCGCAGTCTTATAGTTAAACCTTGATTGTTGTAGCTAATACTAGGGAGGGTTTGACCTCCAGGCCAAGTGGCTATGAGCCATTATTGATGTTTCTATCTCTCCCTTCTTCTCCCTTCCTCTCTGAAATCAATTAAAAAAAAAAAGTAACAGCCCAGACTGAAGTGTGGGATTGGCTGATCAGAAAAAGTAGGAGGGAATTTGGTGAGCACCATTGTTAAATGGAAGTGGGTTTTAAACTTTGTTGTGCATGGGAATTACCTGGAGATTTGTTAAAACCCGGATTGCTGTGCTCCACCTTCCAGAGGAGGGCTCGGAATTTGCATTTCTAATGAGTTCTCAGGTGCTGTGGTCTGGGCACCACCTTGGAGAACTGCTCTCACATGATGCTGCTGCTGGTTAAACTGTGGTCTGTCGTATGGTGGGTGCTAAGGCCCTGTGTCAAACACTAAGGCTGCAACATTAAAGAATTTGATAGGTAAGATTCTGTATACTGGAATATAATAACTACTTCTTGCATTCACCAGGAAGATGGAGGCTACATTGAAATGGGCTCATCTGAAATCGGGAAAGGAAAAACAGTCAGCTTTGCCAAGGAAGGCCTTCCCAACCTGTTGACTGTCGCCATCATCTGGAGTCTAGAAGGGCTACATAAGCAGAAATTTCTACTGCAAGCTAAAGGTAGGGCAAGCAGAGTGGGAGGTGGGAGACATAACAGGGAAAAACACACACAAAACAACAGAGTCCCACTGTGGCCCTAACTCCCCCTCCCGCCCTCTCGTAGGAAATATTTGTCTTCCCTTCTTGTGAAGGTACATAAATATTTGTGCTGGGCCCTACCTGGTTTGGCTCAGAGGTTAGAGCATTGGCTGAAGGGTCCCAGATTCTATTCCAGTCAAGGACACGTACCTTAGTTGCAGGCTTGATCCCAGGCCCTAGTTGGGGCCTGTGCGGGAGGCAACCAATTGATATATCTCTCTCATATCGATGTTTCTCCCCTTCCCTTCCACCCTCACTCTAAAATCAATGGAAAAAATATCCTCGGGTGAGGATCATCACTTCTTCACATTGCCCCACCTGTGCAGGGGCCAAGATGGAAGCAGAGGTCTCTCACCAGAGGCCTGGGAGGTAGGGATGTAGGGGTGACTGTAGTACTGAGGCCTGTGCTAGGAAGCACACATTCCTGACCCCAGTTAAAATGCAAGATGTATAATTGGACAAGCTCTTTGTTTCTGGTTGTTTAGCCCATAGAATTGACAGAAAGAAAAACCAGAAACCTGCTATTATTAGAAGGGTGTTGCATTGCCAAAGAAACCACAAGACCAGCCCAAAATGGCCATTGATTGCTCAACACCATGGGCAAACCCCAGGCTCCTACCTCACACAGACAGGAGGTGGGCAGCCCCCAGAGAAGGGCTCTTCCCCAGCACATGTATGTGTCCATGGTGGGCATTCCCCAGGGAGGTCAACCAGGAGGCTGACCAAGGATCTCAGTCACATCTCAGACTCTGAAAGCCTCTATATCCTGCTTAACAATGCAATCCCCATTCTCCCTTTTTCCTCATAGGGATCTTTGTTTTATTACTCTGTTCACAACACTTGTATTTAAGGGATGTTGAGCTGGTTAAGCTTCTCGTTTGGCTTTGGGTTGCTGGACCTTGCGGAACAGTTTAGTGTAATTGAGCAGGTTTTGTTTGTCCCACGGTGCTGGAAGTCAATAAGAAATGGGGACACCTTCACTGTTTCTTTGGAGACCAAGGCTGTTCATCCCATTTTCCTGATAGTGCCTTCACACTTGCCACAGGTGTGGATGGTGATGGTGTTAGGGGAACGGGGCCCTCATAATGGGAGGGGATTGTAAAATGTTGCCTGGGAGGACCCTCTGTGTGTATGTGTATAATGTGAAAGTCTTGGCCAAAAGGACTCCTTCATTGCATTGTCCTTATTATATAAAAGCCGTTGTGGCACACAGACTGTTATGACTAGCCAAACTCTGTCTTCTCTGTGTCAGCTCAGACTCCCAACCAGAAAATGGTTCCGATGGATAGAATATCACCCATCAAAGAGTGGGGTAAGATGAGACCAGAGGGGTAAGCAATTCATGCTCACTGAAAAGGAAATAAAGCTATTTAAAAAGTGCAGAAGATAAAAAGGAAAAGTACCATTCCTAAAAATATGTTATTCCCATTTCCTCTAAGAAATCGGTTAGCTAATGGAAATGTATCTTTCCAAATATTTGCCTTTGCAAATATATATGTAGATATGGCTTTAAAAATAAAAATAATAGCATTTTATACATACACTTTTATATAATATATGTGGAGTGTGTACACAAATATTAGATGTAAACATATATACCTTTTGTACATACTATTATGGACACTTGCCGTAGGTATAAATGTGTGTTATCCTTCTTACTGACCACAAAATATTCCATTGGTGGGCAACTCAGTCCTCTACTGCCTTAATGTGAAGACTGATGGATGTTTCCATTTGCTTGCTGTTTATAAACCATGCTGCAAAGAATTTCCTTGTGCCTATATATTCCTATCCTTTGATAATGTTGCTACAAAATAGATTCCTAGAGATGGAATCAGGGCCAATGATAACTATGTCAGATAGTATGTGCATTTTAATGTTTGCTTAATGGGAGTGTTTAATTGTACTCTAAAGAGTTTGATCAGCCCTAACTGGTTTGGCTCAGTGGATAGAGCGTCGGCCTGTGGACTGAAAGATCCCAGGTTTGATTCTGGTCAAGGGCATGTACCTTGGTTGTGGGCACATCCCCAGTAGGAGATGTGCAGGAAACAGCCGATAGATGTTTCTCTCTCATTGATGTTTCTAACTCTCTATCCCTCTCTCTTTCTCTCTGTAAAAAAATCAATAAAATATATATATATTTTAAAAAAAGTTTGACCACTACAATTCTAAACTCATTTGGGTATTAAAATTAGATTATTTTAAACCAAATGAAATAGTCATGGCTCATAAAAATTAATACATGTTTGTTTTCCTACAACTCTTTTGGATTTCTCCTTCTTTGGCAAAAAGGACCATAGCTAGTGTACATTTCTTATAGTTATAACTATAACTCAGGCAATTCATCTATTAAATAACTCAGCTTTCTCAGTTAACATAGAAACAGAATCCTGCTCCACATGTAGACTCGCTAGCTTTCCCTTTAACATTAGCCATTCATTTTGTGGAGCATGGATTCAAAGAAAAGAAGGTGCAATATATTTGTTACCATATGCAGGTATGCACCGCATTTGGAAGAGTGATAGGTCCTGTTTGACTATTTCCGTGATTCTCAGCTATTAACATGCATGAGGAAAGCCCGATAAGCTTGGTAGAAATACACATTTTCAAGTCCATCTAAAAATTCTGATATGAGTGGTTTAAACGATCTTTGTTCATGAAACAGAGTGTGGGATCTTGGAGGGAAGGTGGGGAGGGTAGATGCGTGGGAAGTAATCAACCAAAGACCTTGTATGCAAAGATGCATAACCCTTGGACACAGTCAATAGGGTGGAGACAGCCTGGGCAGGCGGCAGGGGTGGGCTGGAGGGGGTCAATGGAGGGGGGAAAAGGGAACATACGTAATACTTTCAACAATAAAGATTAAAAACCCACAATCATTGCTTGTGATTGAATATAGGTGGATTGCATTTGGGAAATAACTTGGCTACTGGTTAAGAACATAGTTTGTAGTTATAGCAAAGTCTAGTTCGGGAATCAATTGTACCATTTGCTGTGTGATCTTGGCCAAGTTGCTTAACTTCTCTGAGCTCTAGCCCCAGTTTACTCTTCTGTCAGTAGGCTATATTATCTCATTGTGAAGATTGAATAGACACTGCAATGAAAGTATTGAGCCTAGAGTAGGTCTCAAATATGTTAGTAATTGCTATTAAGAAAGTTTGATTTATCATAACTACGTACCATGAATACCCTTCTGAATGGTATCCATTCGAGTGTGAATTCTCCTAGAGCATGTACAGTATGAATTGATTTATAAAATATTCATAATTTCAATGTTCCAGAAACGTGGCTTCAGTGTCAAGGAGAGTGTCTCTGTGCTAGCCCCCTTCCATCTCTCCCAATTTCCCTCTATTTCACATCTTTCTATTCTTTGCCTATTATTCCTTTCAACCAGTGGTTCTGATTTGCCAGATAAACAAAACCAAACTCAGTACCAGTTTACTTTTTAAAAAGAGCATCTTTATTATTTCTCCATGCTGAACACAGCACTGAGCAGAAACGTTTCATACATATATGTCAGTCTGGTGGCTTTGGCGCCACCTCCGCCCAGAACAAACTGATGAGTCGCTCAATTGTTACCAATCACAGTGCAAGTGAAGGGGGAGGGGAGGGTGGTGAAGAAGGTATCCCGAGATCTCTTGGAGCAAATAGTCCCAAACACAGCATGATGTTCAAAATAAATTACAAAAATTAAATAGTATAAATAAGCTGAAATTTAAGTTAGGAAGAGTCCCAGAGTGTGGGTGCTGGCAACAACCAGCCCACAGGAGAGGTAGCTGTGGAGGTGACAGGGGTGTTTCCAAGGCTCAGGCCCCTGCCTCCTGTTGGTCCACTGAGGTCACTGGGTTCCTCAAAGCTGCCAGGCCACTCAGGCATTCAGCTCCAGGTCGGCGACGTATTCCTGGACCCAGTCCTCACTGGGGTTGACACAGACCTGCCGGCCTCTTCTGGTTTGGAAGCTGTGGAGAGGAATGGAAGGGTTACACACTGGGGAGTCCAGCAGGGGAACCCTGGCCCCACCGTGGCCCTCCACCCCACTCTGTGCTGGGCAGCTCAGGGCCTCCTTGCTTTCTCAGGGACCCTCCACCTATCTCAACCCAGAGAGCTCTTCCCACTGACTCAGGGAGCCCCTCAGAGAATCCCGCTGCAGCCCCCTCTTCCCCTCCCTTCCCTCTGGGCTGGGCCAGCCCCTGCCCTGACTCTGTAAGCCCCTGGCCAGGCCAGGCCAGGCCACATCTCAGCGACCTGGGTCCTGCATAGTTGATAGGATCTCCTGGAGGACAGGGCCCTTCTGTGCCCCTGGGCACTGCTCCCGCCACCCCCCACATCCTCTCTATTTCCCCAGGGATGGGCAGGAAGACTGGCACTTACATGACACCAGACTTGGAACACTGGCTGCTGGTCTCAAAATAGTCTACGATGTATGTACGTGGAATCGGCCGAGCCGCATAGGTGAAGCAGCAGGCGGTCGGGGTGTCGGCACCAGCTGTCGAGGAAGGGACAGAATGAGCCTGAGTCACAGTTCAGGAGCAAAGGCAAGATCTGAGAGCTAATCCCTGAGAGGGTGAGGAAGACAGCCTTGCTCAGGGCATGGGCTGGGAGACAAGGCCACTAGAAGGCTCTGGGCATTTCTGTTTAGAAGAATCCCTGTCTCTGTCCTTGCTTCTGAATGTATCCTTGTTCTCTTTGAGTCTTCATTGTGGGTACTGTCTTTCTTTTTGTGATCCAGACATCCAAGCAGACTGTTCTGTAATCTCATCTCCCTTCAGGCAGTCCTGTCTGATTCAAGAAGCCATACCCCAGCAAGAGAGAAACCTTGGACATATCTCCTATGACATCCAAGGAAAGAGCTCTTGGGGGACCTAGAATGGGTTAGCTGCAGAATACCACCACCGGGCAGTAACAAGACTTGGATTCTGTCTCTGGTGAACTCACTTGCTTAGGTCTCTACTTTGCCATCTGTAAAATGGGACTATTGCTCCCCTACCCGACCCTGGCTCTCAGATATGGGGACAAGGCTAGTTAACACCCTTTTAATGAAAATACAAGTCTTGCAGAAAAAAAGCAACGATGCTTTATGGTCCTTTAAGAAGTTCTCTGTTTTCTCTCAGAGGCTCTCAAGACCACAAAAAAAGGTGGTTGTGGTCTGACCGTGGCCAGAGAGCAGGGATACCCACTGCAGCAGCTCAGACTCACCTGGTGCAGACAAGACCTGGCTGCAGAGGGCCATGGTGCAGAGGAGGACGGCCAGGGCAGCCCCGGAGACCTTCATGATGCTGAGCAGATGAACTGTGAGCTCGCTTGTCAGGAGAGCAGAGATGGGAGCAGGCACTCACTGCTGGCTGCGTCCTTCTGCTTTGCGAAGCCATCTCCCCTGCTCTTTATAGGCAGCCCTGTGGATGAGGAAATGGAATCCCGGGGTGAGGTGGGAAATTTTTAAGCATAGGCTGAGTGTTGCACAACTCAGGGTCCTGGGTGACCACAGGGGTTCAGGATATCCAAGAATAGCTTCTCTGAGCTGTAAGTCTGAGCCCACAACTCGTGACTTGTTCTGGTTTCTTGTGAGGAAATGGTTTCCCCCGAGAGCAGGAGGAGAGAAGAGTGTCTTGACTCTGGGCTATTCTTAGCCGGTCCCTTTCCATAGAACCTATACATGAACTCTCCAGCCCCGTCCAACACACAGGGCTGAAACGTCTGTGCTTCCCCAGCTGCTCTAACCACTCAGATGGGGTAGATGTGATGATGTTGTGGAGGGTGGCACAGCCTTGCTTGGGTGTAAGAAACGGAAGTAAGGAGTCTCTGCTAGAGGACTAGGAAGGATGAGGTCATGGTTCTGTCATTTGTCCACTCATCTAACGGTCATTGAATGACTAGGGTCACTGGGTTAAATACTAGTTGAGGATTATAAAGCAACATTAGATGTGGGTGTTAATATGTCAGGAGCCTAAAAATATTTATACCTGGTAACTTGAACACATATCTAGGAAAGAGTTCTAAAGAAACCAACCCAAATAAGAAAGCATCTTCCAACATGAACATATATCTGACCCATCGTTTATAGCTCCAAAATAAGGAGACCCAAATGTTCCTCTATCAGAAATGATAAAGTAAAATATGGTATATCCACTGGCTTGCTTATTATTAAGCCCATAATCTGAATGGAGTGTAGTAGAATAATATCAGTTACAAAAATGTAAGATGAGCACTGGCTGGTTTTGCTCAGTGGAAAGAGCATCAGCCTGTGGACTAAAGGGTCCTGGGTTCAATTCCAATCAAAGGCACATGCCCGGGTTGCAGGCTCGATCCCCAGTGTGGAGCATGCAGGAGGCAGCCGATCAATGATTCTCTGTCATCATTGATGTTTCTACCTCTTTCTCCCTCTCCCTTCCTCGCTGAAATAAATAAAAATATATTAAAAAATGTAAGATGGGGAGAAATGTAAGATGAAAAATTATACAAATTGTACAAGATGAAGAATTATACAAATATATACACACATATGACAAATATTATAACCCTATACATATGCTAGGCAAGAAAAAATAAAAAGCATTGGAAATAAACGCCCCAATGCTGCAATAGTACTTATATATGTGTGTGAAAGATCTATGGATGGCTATTTTTCTTATTTTTCTCTTTTTCTTCAGTTTTTAAAAATTTATTTTTATTGATTTCAGAGAGGAAGGGAGAGGGAGAGAGAGAGATAAAAACAATGATGAAAGAGAATCATTGATCGGCTGCCTCCTGCAGGCACCACACTTGGGGACTCAGCCCACAATCCAGGCATGTGCCCTGGCTGGGAATTGAACCGTGATCTTCTGGCTCATAGATCAACACACAACCACTGAGCCACGCCAGCTGGGTATTTTCTCAATTTTTTAACGTGAACATGTTTTACCTTCCTAGTCAGCTCACAAATTTACAAACACATTTTGTTTTAAAACATTTACAGAACACTGGTTGCAAAGTAGGTTGTTGTCAATTATTTAATTTTGAGAGAAATATACCAAGTTTCTGTCCAAGGGCCTTTGCTAAAATGAAGTCTTGATTTCCATGTCTCTGAACTATTTTAAGGAACCTGTATAATATTTACATAAATAATGCCAAATTCAAAGCACTTTTCTTTTTTTATTCTTTTTGATTCATAATGTCAGTGGTGTGAAAGGGCCTACTTTCTCAGTCAGGTCTGTATGGTTTTTCCTTCTCCATTCTTTATTATTTTATTGTTACATAATGAATAGGCGTAAGTGACATTTTATAATGAGAAACAGATTTAGTTCTTCTTAATGATCTTTGTCCTCTAGATGCCCCTGGTCTACTAGGAGGGGCGGAATCTACACTAATAAAAGAGAAAAATGGTAATTGGCATACGACGCTACCCTTTTCATTGGCTAATCAGGGCTATATGCAAATTAACTGCCAACTAAGATTGGCAGTTAACTGCCAACTAAGATTGGCAGTTAACTGCCAACAAGATGGCAGCTAATTTGCATATGTAGGCACAATGCAGGGAGGCGAAAGGGAAAGCAGGAAGAAGCCCCCTGCCACTGACAGTGATCAGAAACCCAGGGGGGAGCTAAGAGCTGGGGGGCAGGGCAAAGGCGGGCCGCCTTTGCCCTGCCCCCCAGCCATGATCAGAGAATCAGGTGCCTTTTCCGCCCTGGCCAGTGATAGCAGGAAATAGGGGTGGAGCCAGCGATGGGAGCTGGTCACGGTCGAAGCTGGCAGTCCCAGGAGCTAGAGGCCCCTTGCCTGGGCCTAAAGCGAAGCCCACGATCGCGGGGCCGCTGCAGCTGCAGGTCCCCGCTGCCCGGGCCTGACGCCTAGGCCAGAGGCGTTAGGCCTGGGCAGGGGCGGAGCCTGCAACGGCGGGGAGCTGGGGGTGCCCCGCCCAGGCCTGACACCTCTGCCGGAGGCCTCAGGCCTGGTCAAGGGGCCGATCCGGTGATTGGTGATCGGAGGGTGATGAGGGTCAACTCCTCTGGCCGAGGCATCAGGCCTGGGCCAGAGGCATCTGGCCTGCTTGGGGGGCGGAGCCAGGGATTGGGGGGATATGATGGTCCCCTTGCCCAGGCCTGAAGCCTGGGTCAGAGGCGTCAGGCTTGGGCGGGGGGTGGAGCAAGCGATCAGAGGGAGATGGGGGTCCCCTGCCCAGGCATGATTCCTGGGCCAGAGGCCTCAGGCCTTGGCAGGGGCCAGAGCCAGTGATCGGGGGGAGATGGGGGTCAACGCCTGAGGGCTCCCAGTATGTGAGAGGGGGCAGGCTGGGCTGAGGGACACTCCCCCCCCCAGTGCACGAATTTCGTGCACCGGGCCCCTAGTCCTATCTAATAAAAGAGAAAAATGGTAATTGGCGTACGACGATACCCTTTTCATTGGCTAATCAGGGCTATATGCAAATTAACTGCCAACTATGATTGGCAGTTAACTGCCAACTAAGATTGACAGTTAACTGCCAACAAGATGGCGGTTAATTTGCATATGTAGGCACAATGCAGGGAGGCGAAAGGGAAAGCAGGAAGAAGCCCCCTGCCACTGACAGTGATCAGAAACCCAGGGGGGAGCTAAGAGCTGGGGGGCAGGGCAAAGGCAGCACTGGGGCCGCCTTTGCCCTGCCCCCCAGCCATGATCGGAGAATCAGGCGCCTTTGCCGCCCTGGCCAGTGATAGCAGGAAATAGGGGTGGAGCCAGCGATGGGAGCTGGTCACGGTCGAAGCTGGCAGTCCCAGGAGCTAGGGGTCCCTTGCCTGGGCCTAAAGCGTAGCCCACGATAGCGGGGCCGCTGCAGCTGGGGGTCCCCTGCCCAGGCCTGACGCCTCTGCCAGAGGCCTCAGGCCTGGTCAAGGGGCCGATCCGGTGATTGGTGATCGGAGGGTGATGAGGGTCAACTCCTCTGGCCGAGGCATCAGGCCTGGGCGGGGGGCGGAGCTGGGGATTGGGGGGATATGATGGTCCCCTTGCCCAGGCCTGAAGCTTGGGTCAGAGGCGTCAGGCTTGGGCGGGGGGTGGAGCAAGCGATCAGAGGGAGATGGGAGTCCCCTGCCCAGGAATGATTCCTGGGCCAGAGGCCTCAGGCCTGGGTGGGGGCCAGAGCCAGTGATCGGGGGGAGATGGGGGTCCCCTGTCCAAGCCTGACACCTCTGGCGGAGGCGTCAGGCCTGGGCAAGGGGCCGATCCTGCGATTGGAGGGTGATGGGGTCAACGCCTGAGGGCTCCCAGTATGTGAGAGGGGGCAGGCTGGGCTGAGGGACACTCCCCCCCACACACACACCCAGTGCACGAATTTCGTGCACCGGGCCCCTAGTATATATATAAACAGGTAACCACAGCACTTAGAAGAAAGTGCTAAGATTCCTGGGGGGAAATAAAGGAGGCGGAGGAAGCAATGACCTCCCTTGGGAGGGCTGAGGAAGGCTTCTTGAAAGGGATGGGATTTTTGTTGGGTCTTGAAAGCTGCCCAGGATTTGAACATCCATGGATAGGGATGTGCAGGGGTCCAGCTGATGCAATCACAGGTGTAAAATTGCTGGCTCAGCAGGAGAGAGCAGTGGGTGTCGCTGCACACTGGTGGAGCAAATATGGACGATGGAGCTAAATTGGAGCCATATCCGAGGGTGTAGAATTCCCCCAAAAGGGGCTAGAACAATGGAGGAAACAAACATGAGCAAAGGGAGACCACACCTTAGGATCTCTGTCCTTCCTGTGTCTGTGGAGTTCCTTCTTTGAAACACGTGGGCTATGTTTCTGTCCCATCCCTGGGATTGCTAATGCTGGTCTTGAGGGAGTGAAGCAAAGACAAGGTCAGGACAATGGCCGGTTTCACTGAGGCTTTAGCATCCAGGTGTCATCCCTTGTTACTGTCGGTTCCGGAAAATTGAGTCTATCACTTGTTTCATTGGAAACTCTAGATCACAGACAATGCCTCCTCCTCACCCACATCCTCTGCCCAGTTGATATCCTGAATTGTGTTCCCTCCTTTACTTCTTGGGGGAAACCCCCTTCATACTTGTGATTCAGTGTGTGAGAGCTAGTTTCTATGAGTTGGGCAGGACAAGAAAAAGGAAATGGAAAATGCTGAATCAGCCACTTTCTGATAATGGACTCTGGTATCTATTCCATGATTACAGAACTTACCACGTTGCATTATGTGCATTATTTATGTAATTTTCTCTTCAAAAAATTTAGACCATGTCCTGTTGATTTCAAACCAAATTCATACCATGTCTTGTTGGTGGATTTAAACCAAATCCTAGCACATGATAATTATAACATGATGAATTTTCTGACATAGTCTCTATTTCTTATAATTTTGTTTATTTTAATAAAGGTGATTTATTGAATATAAAATTCTATCTTAGTAATTATGTGTGTAAGATTTTTCCCTATCAGTCCTAAAACCAGGAAATAGCCTTTTGTTTTATGGTGTGTTTTTTTTTTTACTCAAATTGGAAAATAACATACTTGTATGCAAAGTGTGTATTTACTCTGCATGTGTTGACTGAATAATGTGAGGGAGCCTTGGGATGGTTGAGTTGATTGCGAAGCGTCTTAGAAATTTCCTAGGTGGAAAATTGATGTTCCTAGGTGAAGTGATTAGGGCAGGATCACGCAGATAGAATTGGTCAGTTTTATATTTCACTGTCTGCATCATTTAGCAATGTATCTCCAGTGATAACCACAACGCCTGGCACATAGTGGAGCTTAATAAAAATTGGGTGAATGAATGAACAAATCACTGATTTAATTAACAGTATGTGTTATGTCCTAGTCCCACTATGGAATTGAAATACTAAGAAGAAGGAAAGGCAAGAAAAGCCATGGAGTCAAGGTCTTGATCTTTGGGGATCAACCAAGGTCTCTTAGGCAGCGGTGGCAGAAAGTAGCCAGCCGCCAACACAGTGGGTCCTCAACATGGAGGGGCTTGACCTGTACCCTAGATTCCTTGCTTATTCCAGCCTCTTTGAGGCCCCATCTCAGTCTAGCAGAGCACCCCAGCCTTGAGAGCAGGGAATTCTGGCTGAGCAATTCATGTTCTGCAACATCCCTGCCTTGTCCTCATTGCTTCCCAAGCCCTGGCCCTGCTGGGTTGGTTCCCTTTCTGTTTCTGGCCCTAAAGTTGAACTTCCCCAGGTGTCAATCTCAGCTCTCTCCCTTTGACACTGGAGGCTCCATGGATGGGTTCACTAATATTTTTTTTAAAAACATATTTTTATTTTATATTTTTAAATATATTTTATTGATTTTTCACAGAGAGGAAGGGAGAGAGATAGAGAGTTAGAAACATCAATCAGCTGCCTCCTGCACACCCCCTACTGGGGATGTGCCCGCAACCAAGGTACATGCCCTTAACCGGAATCGAACCCAGGACCCTTCAGTCCACAGGCCGACACTCTATCCACTGAGCCAAATGGGTTAGGACGGGTTCACTAATATTGATGCTCCTGTTTGGTCCAGCCTCATTTTTTCAGGTATGGCCCGGAGTCAGGTTGCAGCAGGCGTGGCTCCACCTTTCCTGTAGGTAGAAACAATGCCCTGGGTCCCTTTCTAGCATCCTAGGGGGACAATGTCTCTATGCAGCCCCCTCCCTCTGCTTTTCTATCTTGAGTCCTTGTCATGCTCCTCTGGCCATTTTTTTGTATGTGTACAGTAGATCAAGGCATACATCTGGGCATTGGATTAGATCCTTCTCCCTGTCCCTGCTTCTCTTCTGCATTCTCTACTCAGTAAAAGGCATTCCCTCCTACCCAGCTCCCAAGTCAGAAACCTGGGAGTCACTTTCGGCTAGTCCCCCCCCCTTCACCTCCTTCACCTACAGTGTCTCCCCTTATCTGTGGTTTCACTTTCCTTGGTTTCAGTTGCCCATGGTCAATCATGTTCCAAATTTTAAATGAAAAATTCAATGATAAAAAATTCATAAGTTTTAAACTGTACATTGTCTTGCTCCATCCCACTGGGGATGTGAATCCTGTCTTGGTCTGGTGTACCCGCACTTTATACGCTGTCTGCAATTAGTCACTCAGTAGCCATCTCAGTTATCAGAGTGATTGTTGGTATCACTGTGCTTGTGTTCAACTAACACTTACTTGTTTAATGTTGGCTCCAAAGTGCAAGAGTAATGATGCTGGCAATTGGGATATGCCAAAGAGAAGCTGTAAAGTGCTTCCTTTAAGTGAAAAAGTATGCATGTAGTATAGGCAAAAGCATACAGGGGTTGGCGAAAGGAGGTTTACAGTTGTGAGGACATGAAACACAGTTTATTCTTATGTACTAGAGGCCCAGTGCACAGATTCATGCACTGGTGAGGTCCCTTGACCTGGCCTGTGTGGATCAGGCTGAAACCGGCTCTCTGACATTGCCCAAGGGGTCCCGGATTGTGAGAGGGTGCAGGCCAGGCCGAGGGACCCCACCGGTGGCCGATTGGGGTCGGGGAGGGAAGGTGGGAGGGCTCCAGGGTGTGTCTGGCCCATTTTGCCCAGTCCTGATAGGCTGGACCCCAGCAGCAAGTTGAAGCATATGCCCCCTGGTGGTCAGTGCATGTCATAGTGACTGGTCCAACAGTCGAATGAATGGTTGGACACTTAGCATATTAGGCTTTTATTATATAGGATTTATCCATACAAACAACTAGACAAAATATATGTAGGGTAGTATTGCCTGAGACTTTAGGCATCCACTGTGGGACTTGGAATGTATCCCCCGAGATAAGGGGAGGCTACTGTATTCACTCACCGACTCTATTGGAATTTGAAATTAAATGTATCTGCTTCTCACCATCCCCATGGCCACTGTCTTAGGTCAGGCCCTCCTCATTCCTCTCCGTGACAGCTGTAAGAGTATCC
This sequence comes from Myotis daubentonii, assembly GCF_963259705.1. Taxonomy (NCBI): domain Eukaryota; kingdom Metazoa; phylum Chordata; class Mammalia; order Chiroptera; family Vespertilionidae; genus Myotis; species Myotis daubentonii. The sequence goes on along the minus strand of NC_081855.1, from coordinate 44,160,402 downwards.
TGTCAACTGGGTTTTCTTCCAGTTTGCCTCTCAAAGCTGTCCCACCATCACACAGCATCTGAAATGATTTTGCTAAAGTGCAAATCAGTCTCTGTTTCTCTCTGTTAAAAATCCTTCAAATACTGAGTTGTTTCCAGCATGAAACGGAAGCTAATCCATGACCTGACCTCTGCCCCCCCCTTTGGCCACATCACTTGCCACCTTCAAACTTCCTGGAAATCAAGACTCAGCCCTCTGAATGCCATGCAATTCCTTAAAAGTGCAGGTCTCTTGTCTGCTTTTTAGGAATGAGGTGTCAACTTGGCACAGCACAATTTCCTCTTCTTGTAAATCACAGGGCAGAGTGAGTAATATAAACATGGGTACATCCCACGAGAGCTGCAGAGGTTAATATTTAGAACAAATAAGGAAAACCACTATTTAATTCCCTTAACTTTCTAAGGAAAAGAGAGAAAGCCATGAATTCCACTGTTTAAAAGACATGCAATATGTAAAACTGAAAGACATTTTACATCATAATTACAAAACTTTGGCTATTAAGCTTTTTTTTAAAAAAATAGATATTTTCATTGATTTCAGAGAGGAAGGGAGAGAGAGATAGAATCATTAGTGATGAGAAAGAATCGTTGATCAGCTCCCCCCCCGCACGCCCACCACTAGGGATTGAGCCCAAAACTCAGGCATGTGCCCAGACTGGGTTCCCTGGTTCATAGGTCGACAATCAACCACTGAACCACCATGGCCAGGCAGGTGATAAGCTTTTAACATAAATTTGTAACAAGCACATTTTCCTTTTCGGATTTACTTATACTCTAGAGCAGGGGTCCTCAAACTACGGCCCGCGGGCCACATGCAAATACAAATATTGTATTTGTTCCTGTTTTGTTTTTTTACTTCAAAATAAGATATGTGCAGTGTGCATAGGAATTTGTTCATAGTTTTTTTTAAAACTATAGTCCGGCCCTCCAACGGTCTGAGGGACAGTGAACTGGCCCCCTGTTTAAAAAGTTTGAGGACCTCTGCTCTAGAGCCAGACCTCTTTCGGGTCATTTCCAAATCTATTATGATTAGCTGTGTGTTCTTCCGTAGATTACTTACCTGTCTGTGCTTCAGTTTCCTAAAGTGTGACAGGAGATAATACTAATAGGACCAAATACATTAGCATCTATAAAAGAATTAGAACATCGTTGGCTCATAATAAGTACTATGTATTAGTTACTATTATCATTACTACTGAACATTTCAATTAATCTATTTTATACATTTTAAAAAGTGTAGGCCTCTTGTTCTTTGCCTGAATACACCCCCCCCCCCACTCTTTTCCTGGCTAATTATCCTTCAAGTTTCAGCCCAATGTATAATAGAGAAAAGTTAGAACAATCTGAATGGACTGACCTAAGTAACATAATGGTTAAAGATACATTTTGGCATAAAATTTTGGTATATCCATGCAATGAAATATCATGCATGCTGATTTGGAATCACTCCAAGTTGACATCTCATTCCTAAAAAGCAAACAAGAGACCTGCACTTTTAAGGAATGACATGGCATTCGGAGGGCTGAGTCTTGATTTCCAGGAATTTAAGTTTTTAATGACAGGGAAGAATATAAAGTAACAATATTAAAATATATTAGCTCAAGAAAGACTTTTAAGTATCATTCATGAAATGCAAAACTACATACAGAATGCTGGGTAATTTTTGCTTTCTTATGATTTCCTATATTTTCTAAATTTTGTACAGTTATCATTTATATTTGCTATTGAAAACAAAGCAAACTAATATAAATGTTTACATGCCTTTTGGGGGAAGCCTTTTTTAACACTCATCACTTTCCAAAGGGGAGGGGGTGTGAAGTGCTTCCTTGTGCCTGACATAGGGCCTGCCACATAGCAGGTACTCAGTAAAGTGCTACTGATTTATTTTCCTTTCTCAACCCAAAGAGATAGAAACAGGCATAAAAGCGTTGTTTGAAGGAAGTAAGATGCTTCATCAAGAATACTGAAGGTTTTTTAGAACCTGTCGCTGCCTTCCACTCCTGACTGCAAAAGAGCAGGCTGTGGTGGGTGTCGAAGGCCCTTTCCACTTCCAGAGGAGTGGGGCTGGCTAGCTGAGGGGTGGAGTGTGGCCGCCCTGATGCATTGCTTCAACTAGTTTACTCTCCTCCAGACACCATCTTGAGCCTTGCACTTTGGATAATGGTGTCCTTGTTTCTACAACCCCATTTCCCCCAAGTGACTTGGCAACCATATTGGCAAAACCAAAAAATTTACTTCTTCTTTGTTTATTATGTTGGCAAAGTGACCATGTATTCCATCTTGCTATGGGTTTCCAGTCTCATGAGTTGCTTGTAAGGGATTCTCTAGTTCTAGGCATTCTACCTCGTTGTGACTAATGCTCTTGGCCCCGACACTCAATGGTCTCCCCAACACTCATGCATCTCAGCACTCTTTCTAAGAGAACACAGATCGTCAAGATTGTCACCTCTGTTTCCTGCTCCTCAGCAGCTTTGCAGTCTCTTCTGAGAAGCTGATACCTTCAGAGATCCCCTACCTGTGCCATCTCAGAGGGTCACACCTATACAGAAAGTTGGTCCTCTATGGACCTGTGGTCCTACACACATCCTGTGTGACCTTGATCCAGTCTTTTAACTACTTTAGGTTTTGTTATCTAGATTGGTATCTGATAAAACCATGGACTTGGATATCCTGGGGGAAATGAAAAGTACCAGGGCCTTTGAAAGGTCAGGGGTTGCCAGTCCTGCCTGCAGCTTACGGAGACTGGGAGGACAAGTGACAAAACTGATGTGAAAGTGCCCAGAACGGAGCTATGAGCACAGTGCCAATTAAGGTTACAGAAGGAGAAAGCTCTGTTCCCATAAGTGAGGGGAAGTGAAAGGTTTCCCTGCAACAAGAGAGTGGGTGACCCACTGAATGCATTTGGAGCTCCCTGGAGCCATGATGGACTCCTGCTATCATTTCTCACTCCCCTGAGCTGGAAAGAGTGAGTTCTAAAATAGTAACCCTCAAATAAAACCACCGGGTGTGTGGGTTGAGGGCAGGCAGGGGAAGAAGGGGAATTATCACCCCATCAGGGCTGGGGAATCACATTTTGAGTAGAATGCCCACTTCATTCTTACTTCACTTAAATGGAGTTCACATCCTGAGTCCATGTTACCTATCACACCCCCTCCCATTAAAACTGGTAGTTTGGGCTGCTTCTGGACATTTATTAAACAAGTATTTATTGAACACCTATTGAGTGCACAGAGATAGGCATAACACATATTCTGCACCAAGGAGCTCACTCTCCAGGGGGGCGGTGATCAAATAGATTTGTTTCAGGTGATATGATGGTGGTAGCTCAGGAGCTGTGGGAGCACAGGGGGAGGTGCAGAATTCAGTTGGAGGAGAGGCCAGGGAAGGTTCTCTAGAGAAGATGAGCACTTTCCTGTTGTGCACCCGAGAGGCATTTGCTATCATTCTCTGTCACCTATTGTTTAGAAATGGCCTCAATGGATAAATCTTGGCGGCCATATTGATTTAGCTAAACATATTAACACGCCTTCGTGCTCTTGGTGTTGAATTTCTCTGTGAACACAATATTATTGTTGGGACCTTCATGAACAAAACATTTTTCCTCCATGAGCCAAAGATCAAATCGAGGCTAAGAAGCAAAAGCCAGCAAACTCATTGTGTGGCTCCGTGCAGACTCATCACCCATTCTTATCTATCATCATTCTCCTAATGCCCCAGAGTATCTTCAAGGTCCCTCCACAGCTTGAAGATCAGCACACCCCACTCATTTAGACAGAGGTCTCCACAGCAAGGGCTCCTCCTCAGCACGCAGGGGGATTTAGACTTGATTTGGAACTATGCGTCTACAGCCGAGGGAAGCTCTGACATTTTGTTTCTACCTCTGATGTGACACTTAACTTTATTCCATCTCATGGGATAGTCATTTCTGTCACTGTCAACACCATCACTAGACTAAGAGCTCTTTGAGGGGAGGGATGGGACTTCATTCTGCTCTGCCTTCCCTGACAAAAAGCGGATGACTTCTAGGTTGAATGGAAATGGAATGGATAACAAAGTCTGTGTAGATCCCAAAGAACACAAGACACACCCTCTTTCCCTTAAAGTAATGTCCTTGATACATGAAGATGAAACCCACCAACCAGGAGAGACCAAGAGAGATACTGGCATATGTGATATGAGGGATTACAGAACATTAGAGCTGGGGGTAGGGGCCTTGGTAAAGATCAGAACATTTGAAGCAAGACTTGCACAAAGAAAAGGGTGAGGATAGAAAAAGTAGAGGAAAGAGGAACAGTTGGTATGTGTGTGGGTTGCGGTGTGTGTAGGTGATGGTGGAGGCAGTGATGTGAGGTCGGATGACATTGTGCTATATTTAGTGACTCTGAAGTACCCCAAGATGCTGCTCTGCCCCCCGCCTATCCCACACCTCTACAGCACCCAGGGGGCCTGGTTTCCTGTTTTCATTCTTCTTTCTCGGAGCAGAGGCAGGTAGCAATGTGGAGCTGGGGTGAGCAGGTGGGTCAGAGTGGTTGGAAGGTAAATAGAGATATTGATCCAATCGTCCTAATTGCCCTCACTTGCCCTCTGCATGTACTACTGTGTTCCTGGCCTTGGTGAACTTTACCTAATCACCTTCAGGTCACTTCAGGCCTCAGGACTGCAGCCCTCCCAGAAAGCAGCTAGAGGACCAGGCAGGGCAGGTCACTTCAGGCCTCAGGACTGCAGCCCTCCCAGAAAGCAGCTAGAGGACCAGGCAGGGCTTTATATGAACACAAGGAATCCCCTATGAATGGCTGGGAAACACCCACATGCTTAGATTACATGTTTTAACCATAACATAGATAAATTCATTGCTAGGTACATCCAATCCCATTTATATATTAGAGGAACATTATTTTTTCTTTTTCAATTTCAGTTGACATTCAATATTTTATATTAATTTCTGATGTACAGCATAAGTGGTTATATATATACTAGAGGCCTGGTGCACAAAAATTTGTGCACTCGGGTGGGTCCCTCAGCCCACCCTGTGCCCTCTCGCAATCTGGGGCCCCTTGGGGGCTCCTTCCCCTGGCTGCTGGCACCAGTTTTCCTCCGGTGCCCGGAACCCAGGCCTTCGCTCTTCGCTGGGAGGGGCCCACACGGTGGGCGAGGGGCTTAGCTCTTTTAAAAATACTTCTGAATGTTTGGTAAATAACCCTGTAGGAATCTACTTGCTGAAACATGCTGGTTGTTAAGGGTTGATTTGGGTAATCAACAAAATGTATGTTAAAATCCTAATCCCCAGAACCTCAGAATGTACCTGTATATGGAGATAAGATCTTTAAAGAGGGGATTACATTAAATTGTGGCAGTTCCAGTGGGACCCTTAGCCCATCTCACTGAAGTCCTTATAAGAAGAGGAATGTTGGGGTCCAGCCCCAGCAGGTCCAGGGGTTCCCAAAGAAGGAATGACACAGAGGCAGCATTCAGGTTATCATCATAGCCAGGTTCTCTTTTTATTGTCCTGTTACATCTATATTTATACTACTTGATCCTATAAACATGCCTCTATAAGCTTTTTTTTTTTTTGCATCGGGTCCATTTATTGGGGGGTCAGTCAAAGGGGGAGCTGGCTAGGGTGGGGTAGGGCAGCAGCTTGTCTGGCCCCCAAGAAACCCAACTTAAGTCCAGAGCCTCTAGGGCTTAAAAGCCAAAGTCTTCCTCCACCTTTATCTGCACGGGGGCCAGCTCCGGAGTCAGCGGGACTCCTGCCCAGTGCCCCTCCTATGGCACTCGCCGCCTCTTCCAACTGCTGGGCCCCTCGCCAGGGGCCGGGCTGCTGGCTTCTGTGGGCGCTGGCATCCTCCTGGGCAGGGACAGCCCCTCTTTCTCTGGAGGCTCGTTCTCAGTGTTGCCTGGGTTGGGGGCGTCTCTGCCCTGGCTGCCCTCGTCCTCCAGTAAGATGGTGAACTGGCTGGCCCGGTAGTTGTCACCGTAGGAGTCCAGCACCTTCATGAGGAACCTCCGCTCCTGCTGGAGTCTCCATGTTATCCTCTATATCTGATGGAGCCTGTTCAGGACCCGCTCCTTCGCCTGCTCAATCTCCCTGCAGCGCAGATCCAGCGCCTGGTACTTCCTGCGATTGAGTTCCTGTTGGCGCCGCCCTTGCTGGCCTCAGGCTGCCTCCTCCTCTTCGTCTCGCTCCTGGAGGCTGGAGCTGCCCAGACCTCCAGACACGAACTCCACTTCGGTCTCAAGCTCGCTCTCCAGGATGTGACCACCTTCAGCGGAGGCAGTGCCAGCTCCCAGCAGGGAGGTGCTGAGAACTCCTCAAAGCCCACAGCTGCCATGGACCCCTCTCTCTGCTCCAGCTCCATTTCTCCCTGGCTCCGGCGCAGAACTTCCAACCTTGCAAGCCTCTAGTTTAAAGTGGCTTGCGAAACTACAGCCCATCCGATTTCACAGCCAGGCACCCAGGCCCTGGCCGCTAAGCCTCCTGGGAGTTGTAGTTCTCTATTTCCGGCTTACCTTCCTCGCCCCACCCCCACCCCAGTCCCAACTGAAAGGCCCTGCTGGCTGGTCTAACCCTGTGGCCAGGCATCTGAGTCACCTCGGGTCTTTATTCCTGTCCCGACACCATGCCATCTGACCATGGAGACTCTCCTCTTGCGAGGCCCCTGGGTCTCCTTCTGGGTCTCCTCAGCCCAGGTACTGGATCGCGTGCCCCAGCAGCGATACAGCCCTGGTGCCTGGGTCTCCTTCTGGGGCCTGGCTGTATCGCCCCCGGACCGGATGGCGTGCCCCAGCTGCGACGCAGCCCGGGGCCCTGGGTCTCCTCAGCCTGGGCACCGGATTGCGTGCCCCAGCGGCAAAAACAGCCCCGGCGCCTGGGTCTCCTTCTGGGTCTCCTCAGCCCAGGCACTGGATTGCGTACCACAGCTGCAACTCAGCCCCGGGCCTTGGGTCTCCTTCTGGGGCCTGGCTGCGTCGCCCCTGGGGTCCAGATGGTGTCCCCAGGCAGCTATGCAGCCTGGCCTCTGGTCCTGCCTCTGGGTGTTCTCCCATCACTGGTGATCAGTGATCTGAGAAGCCAGGCAGACATCCGCCTCTTCCCTGCCCCACCCAGCTTCTCCCATTACTGGCCTAGGGCCGGCAAAGGCGGCCAGGTTCTCTTATCACAGAAGCCGGCAAAGGAGGCCTGGCTTCTCCGAGCAAAGGCAGCTCGGTTCTCTGGCTCTTGGCTGCCGCCTGGGTTTCCGATTGCAGTCAGCGGCAGGCAGCCAATCTTAGTTGTCAGTTAATTTGCATATAGCCCTGATTAGCCAATGAAAAGGGTATCGTCATACGCCAATTACCATTTTTCTCTTTTATTAGATAGGATAATTTACAAAAGTAAAAAAAGATGAAGGGATTAAAAAGTACAAATTGGCAGTTACAAAATAGTCATGGGGATGTAAAGTATAGCATGGAGAATTAGTCAATAATATTGTAATAACTATACATGTCTCAAGTGGGTGCTAGACTTATTGGGGTGATCACTTCATAAATTATGGAGGAACATTCTTTATGTGGGTTTTCCAAACTTGATTCTTACTTATTTCTTTCGTTTTCTATTATGGGTCCAAGTGAACATACTGGAATCTTTGCTTCTGTTTCCTTCTGTCCCCTCTTTGTTCTAGGACAGACTGACCCAAACTCCTGTCCTGAATTCAGCCCTAATAAGATGGTTCTTTGTGTGTCCCTGGTGGGCAATAACTTCTCCCTTTGTGTTCACATTCAATATTTGCGACAACAGGGTGAAAAGTAAATGGATTTTAGAGTCAGAAGAATCTCATTTCAGTCTTGGCACCGCCAGTTAAGATCGTAGCCTTGAAATTATCAGTGAACTCTCCTCTGTTCTTCGATCTTTATTGCCTCCGGGAAATAATCACAGGTCAAGGTAGGATTTGATGTTATGTGTGTAAGGCAGCTTGCCCAGTGTCTGGCACGCAGTGCCTGTTCGATAAATAGGTCAGTGTCCTGCTGGGCCCTTCTGCACATTCCATGCTGAACTCTTTATACCCAAAGAAACATATAGGCACTAGGGTGACTCAGCCCTGCAGGAGGTCCAAAAATCTGACATGGAGTTCTAGTTCCCCTTTCCTTTTCGGGGCCAGGCTTATGGCAACTCTAGAAAGACTGACATGAAGCTTCTGGAGGTGACAACCACCAAGAACAGCATGGTTGTCGTGTCTAAAGTCCTTCTCGCAGGTGTGAATGCTGCACCCTTCCTCTCAGGTTTACAATTCTCTCCTCGGTCTTGGTCACTGCTGTTGGTGTACCACTTCCCTCGAGGGTGCAGCCCACGTCTCCCCTCCACCTCCTCCTCCTTTCCACCGTGATGACATCGCCCCGGGGAAGAGAAGCTGTGCAGAGCTCCTCACTCTCAGCTACTTCAGTTTCCGTATCGGCACCATGACATCATCTGTACCCTGGAAATTCCACTTGCCCTCCTATGCTCCCACCTCTGTCCCAGTCCTCAGAGTTCCTATAAAGAGGGGATCCCAGCTCAGCATCAGCACAGAACACAGTCGGGTTCTGAAGCTTCTGGGTTCTTCAGTCTCAGCTCCAGAAAAGCCTCTTCTCTGCCAAGACCATGAAGCTCTGTGTGACTGTCCTCTCTCTCCTCGTGCTAGCGGCGGCCTTCTGCTCTCCAGTGCTCTCAGCACCAAGTAAGTCCGTTATTCCAGCTACTGCTTCTAGAGCCATAGTGTAGGGAGCCTACTTTTCTAGTTGGGGCTGGTCCAACAGTGGCATCTGGGGATTGGACAAAAGGGCGCTGGGGAGATTTTTAAGCAGTCTGCTGTTAAATGTAGTGTCTACTAGACATTCGGTAACATTCAAGTTTCTGTTTTCTTAAGAAACAGTAACCAGTAGACTTGTTCAAGAAAGCCCCCGTCTCTCTCTGTGTCTTGCTTTCTCATCTGTTAAATGGAGTTCGATGTGTGCTCTGAGACCCAATCCAGCTCCATTATCTTCTCTTAGGATCCTATGTTCAGAAAAAGACTCCCACTCTGGGTGGATGGGATTAGACAAGGGACCATATTTGGGCTCTCATAGCTCACAGAGATGCCCCATGAATATCCATAACTAAAAGCCAAAGGAGCAGCGTCTTGTAGAGCTTTGATCTCACCTCGGCCTTCCTTTCCAGTGGGTTCCGACCCTCCCACTGCCTGCTGCTTCTCCTACATCCTCCGGAAACTTCCTCGGGACTTTGTGATGGATTACTATGAGACCAGCAGCCTTTGCTCCCAGCCCGCTGTGGTGTGAGTATCAACTTCTGGCCTTCTCTGGAAAGCAAGGGCAGGGAAGGGTGAGGATCAAACAGGAGGGAGACAGGCCTGAGGGCTGCAGCCCCCCAGAAAGTCATAAGGAACAAGGTCATGAAGTCACTTGCTGAATCCTGGAGGGGGCTGGGAGGGAATCAAGGGACAAGATTCAGGGGGAGGACATTTCTGGGGAGGAAATGAGCCAGATGCTAGAAAACTAGGGAAAGTAAAAAATAGCACAAGAAGGTGGGCTGATCCTTAAAACATCTTAGAAAAACACATAGAAAGGTTATTGCTAGGGGCACTAGGGAATGAATGGGGAGATACAGTCATGTTGATTATAAAACTCATTGGTTCCTAATCTGGGAACCAAATTAGCTGAGGCCACAGCTAAATCCAGGGTGGAAGTTACAGGGAGTCTGTTTCCAGAGCCACCCCAGAAGGGTCTTCCCACCCACTAGAGCTGTCCAACATGAACTGTGGTCAAGCAGAGGGAAGTATCTACCACAGACAAGGGCCCATTCAGTTCTAATCTATCCATTCCTCCTTCCGCAGATTTCAAACCAAAAGGGGCAGACAGATCTGCGCCAACCCCAGTGAGCCCTGGGTCCAGGAGTACATGAATGACCTGGAACTGAACTGAGCTGCTCCAGGCACAAAGGCAGGTCTCCAGGGAAGGTCACCTGGGCCTGACGCTTCTCTGAGACCCACCTTCTCCACCTTCACTACTTCTCTCAGTAGTCCCTGTTCCGTCTCTCAATTTAATCTTTATTATGTGCTGTTATTATATTTTGTGTTATTTTCATAATTTATGTTGGTTTTGCCAAAGGGCACATGTCCCCCATGGGGATGGTCCACCATCAGTTTCTCTGCTATTGCGGATACATGGGTCATGCAGTTGATTCCATGTGTTTTTATAATAAAACTTAAAAATATATAGTTTCTTTGTGTTTTAATTTGATCTGGTGCGAAGGGAATTGCCTGGTGTTATTAATAGGGACAAACTACCATTTCCAAACACCATAAGAATGAGCAATTACTGAGGACTTCAAATGGGCTAAATGCTCTAAAGACATGATCTCACTTAATACTTTCACCAAGAATTTTAACACCCTTATGAATTTGGGATTCTTACCTCCAACTTTACAGATGAGAAAACAGAGGCACAGAGATGATGTGACTTGCTAAGGCTTGTAGGTCTGTTTGGAGAGCACCATGAGGGGATGATCCGAAAGGACAGCTGTGATGCTAAGGGTTAGCATCTCAACATCTGGTAGAGAAGTTGTAAATAGCAGCAGGAGTATGATATAGAGGCAAGACGAGGTAGTTCAGAGTCATAAAAACGGGCCTCCACTTACTATCAGCATATCACTAAGAAAGTCATCTTGCCTTACTGGACCTCAATTTTTACACCTGTAAAGTGGGGGCAATATTATCCATTTGCAAGGACTATTATGAGGTTATTAGAGGCCCGGTGCATAGATTCATGCACCAGTGGGGTCCCTCGGCCTGACCTGTGGTTATTGGGCCGAAACCGGCTCTCTGACATCCCCCGAGGGGTCCCAGATTGCAAGAGGGAGTTTCTCGGGTGACACACCCTGGAATCGGGCTCCCTCCTCTCTGGTTCTGGGTGCGTCACCCAAGAACCTCAGTTGCCAAGTCACCGCAGCACTGCAGCTCCTGCGTAGAGCGTCTGCCCCCTGGTGGTCAGTGGGCGTCATAGCTACTGGTTGGAACGTCTGCCCCCTGGTGGTCAGTGGGCGTCATAGCTACCAGTTGGACTGTCGGGCAGTTGAACGGTTGGATAGTTGCTTAAGCTTTTATATATATGGATTGTAAAGCACCCATCACAGGGTCTGACATCTGGAACATTCTCTTTCCCTCTCTGAGCCTAGCTTTTTCACTTAGAGTGGGCATTGTGTCTGTCTTCCTAGTGCCATGATGTGGATTAGATTAGTTAGTGGGTCAGCTCTCTAAACCCAAAGCAAAGGTGGAGTGTTATCATGAGGACAGAAGAAGCCAGATTTGGTTCTGGAGTATTGTGGGAGTAACCTTCAATAACCCTTTGATCAGAACTATTACATGAGTCAGAACAGGGCTCTGAGATTGAATTACGTGCACAATCAAGCTTTGATCTACAAAACACAGAATTGTAGTCTATTAAAGCTGGGAGGAACCTCTCAGACGGTCTCATCCAACCCTCTCGTATTATGAAAACTGAGGGCCAAGGACTGAGAAGAGAGTTGCTGAAGGCCACCCAGCAGATGGGTGACAGAGCGGAACTCCAGCCAGTACCACATCCCAGGTTAGTCCCTTCTTCTGTGCTCCTTGTGACATGCCTCTGTGGAGCCAAAAAGGACAACTCATTCTGAAAGTAGGGTAAAGAGGGCAACCTTGTAAAATATTTGAGAGTTCGTAGTCCAATGCAAAAGCAAAACTGGGACTCTGCCTCTCTGGGGCCAAACAGTTCCCTTCTTTGCCCTGCCCTCAGCCATCCACCATCCCAGAGCCCCACTGGAAACCTCCTTTAGGTTCCACAGGGACTGAGAGGAGGAGTTGGGGCAGAGCTGATCCAAAATGGGGTGAGAAGAGGCTAGCAGAAAAAGGGCCTGACTGGTCTTGGCTTCTGCTTTCCATCTGCCTAGATCTGAGCTATTCCATATATTCATCACTAGCCATAAGTGCCTATTTACATGTCAATTAAATTTATAATTCAGTTGCACTAGTCATATTGCAAGTACTCCCTGACCACATGTGGCTAGTGGCTGGCTCCCTGTTGGACAGCAAAAATATAGAACATTTCCATCATGGCAGAAAGTCCCATTGAGTGGCACTGTCCTAGGGCCTAAAGGGAATGAATGGAGGAAGTTGGGGTGGCCTGAAAGGTTATGGTATAGGTAGTCTTTGGCTAAAGATACTCAACTCAATTTTGAGGGAAGTGGTTGAGAGACAGAGTAGGTGACCCCCAAGCCTGAGACAAGGTATAGATCACTAGGAAAGCCACCCAAATGTCCATATCCTAATCCCCAGAACCTGTGAATAGTACCTTATATGACAAAAAGGACTTTGCAGATGTGATCAAGTTAGGTATTTTGAGGGAGAGATTAGCCTAGATTATCTGGTTGGGCCCTAACTGTAGTCATAAGTATCCTTAAATGAGGGGGCAGAGAGAGATTTGATGACAGAAGGCAAGAAGGCAGTGTGACAGTTGAAGCAAGATGCTAAGCTGCTGGCTTTGAAGATGGAGGAAGAGGCCAGGAGCCAAGAAATGCAAGAATGCAGTGGGAAAAGTCAAGGAAATGGTCTCTCCCCTCAAGCCCCAGAGGGAAAGCAGTCCTGTTGACACCTTGATTTCAGCTCAGTGAAACAGATTTTGGACTTCTGACCTCCAGAACTTAAAGAGAATCAAATGTGTGCTGTTTTAGGACATCAAGTTTGTAGTAATTTTTTATAGCAGCAATAGGAAGTTAATCCAATCACCAACTAAAGAGTCACCGCCAGTGGCTCCCTCCAGCTCAGTGTGAAAGGTAATGGAACATTCTAGAAAGTGAGACAAAACACCCTGAAAGAGAAACCCAGGGTGAAGTGGACACATTCCAAGATGATGGACGATAACGGGTGAGACATCCCAAGAGGAGGGTCTGCATCAGCAGCTGAAACTGAAGACTGAGGCTTCATGAAGGGCACAAAACCCACCAGCCAGGTGAAGGGGAAGCCTGCCCCTTCTTGAGACTCCTGTGACCCTCTGAGGTTGGAGGCGGGGAGACCTTGAATTCCTATCTGGAAGATTGTATCCTCTCGTTTGTCCTAGGAAGTGTAGAGCAGACCTGTCTCTGGCTTTATTATTAGAGAGGGGGCAGGGTTAGGGCCAGAATCTGGGTCTCTCCCTCACAGTGGAATCTTTTTCCTCGATACCTCCCTGCCCCTGAGCAAATTAGAAGGGAGGAACTCCATTCCCCAGAAGCTGCAGGAGACCTGGTTACCCTCGTGAAGAAATGCTTCATCCGGGAATTATAAGCAGAAACATGGAGTCCTCTGGGTAGGGCAATGTGGGACTTCACCTGTTGCACAATATGAGACTTTGGTTTTTTCCTTTGTCTTCTTTTCATAAAACTTCCTTTTCTTACCCTGAGACCAGGGAGCTGGTATCTCCTTACTTGACTTTTCAGTTGAGGTTTCTCTGGGTTTCTGGGAGGAGGCCAGAGCCAGAACAGGGGCAGAGACTACTGTTGGTGGAGCAGCTGCGGGAAGTCAGGCCTGTGTTTTTCACTTCTCTTGCAGTGTCTGCCTCACAGATCCTCTTTCCCTATTGGAGGGAGTCTGTTTCCTCATGCTCTGGTTTATGTAAACTCTTGTCCTCTCCCTAGCTCACCCTGACCCAGAGTCTTCAGTAACATTTCCATGCCAGGCATCCTCCTCCCAGGAGGCCAGGAGCTGAGCAAGCAGAAGCAGGGACCAAGGATGCAGGTTGAGCTGGGGATGATGAAAGGAACCACAGTTCTTCCTCATGGCTGAGCTCAGCGGCCACATGGCTGTCCTGAGCTCCTTTCCACACTCACCCTTCCCAGACCCCCAGGACTTGTCCTCTCGCTCTTTTCTAGCTGTCTCCACCTGTGCTCCCTTCTTAACGCCTCTCCTATTGGGTTCCATGGACCCTAAGCAGACAAAATGGAAAAAGGTAGAGAAATTGAGGAAAAGTTGTGACTGCATTTTTCTCCTTTTTAAATAGTGTGGACAAAAAGAGGGCCACATACCAAAGCTGACAAGCGCAAGGGAGGCCTGCATGACGGGCCTTACAAACTCAGAGACGGAAAGTAGCCACATAGGATGGTCTGGACATTAAAATTCCTAACTCAGAGTGGGTCATGGCTGGTGGTCACATCCTAGGCCTGTAGCTTCCTTGACAAAGATTAATCTTTACCTTTGAGTGAGCCTGCCTATTGACTTAGTGCAACTAAGATAACATACCTTGGAAATGCCAGAGTATTTATCTTTTCCAGGCTCCTCTGAGGTACAATTGCACAACCAGAGCATGAGACCACATTGTTATCTTATTGCCCAAATACCACCTCTGTGTGCTAGAGATGTTAACTATCCTATACCCACCGTTTTGCTTTTTATCTAATCGCAGAGATTTCCCCACTTTGCTTTCTCCTGCCCCCTTAATCTATTACCAATGAATTTTATGTAATCCGCCTTTTATTCTAATGTATAAAATAATTTGCAAAACTGCCATTTTCAGGAGCATTTTCTCAATCTGTTAAGATTCTGCTTCCCGGCAATTGGCATCAGTTTGGCTCAAATGGAGTCATAAAAATTATCGACAGGAGGCTGGCCAGCATGGCTCAGTGGTTGAGTGTTGACCTATGGGCCAGGAGGTCATGGTTCGATTCCCAGTCCGGCCATATGCTCGGGTTATGGGTTTGATCCCCAGTGTGGGGCAAGCAGGAGGCAGCTGATCAATGATTCTCTCATCAGTGATGTTTCTATTTCTCTCCCTCTCCTTTCTTCTCTGAAATCAATACAAATATATTTTTTAAATTATTTACAGATTTAGACGTTTCTTACATTGACAATAGTTTAATTTTAGATATTGATAATTGTTTAACATATATTTATTTAAAGAAAAGAGAACTTTTTTTTTTTAGGGAAAGACAGGCTTGATACTAACAGGGTGGTGGGGAATTCCTCCCCACCCCCAATAGTTTTGCTATCATGCACTCAGTGGTCTTGAAATTAATAATTTTTGAATAGATAACAGTAGATATTGTATAAAATTTCAAAACATATGCAACAAAAAATAAATCTCCCTCCTAGCTCTACACCCAAGTATCCAGTTCTCTTCTCTGGAAGTAATGAAGGCTGCTACCATTCTTTTATGAGTTCATTCAGAGATTCAACAACCTTTTAAAAGTGTCAGGAAACGGAACAACAGAAGCCAAAATAAGGAATGCCCAAACCATCAGGGCCTTAGGTTTTGAGCCTTTATCCTAAGGGTGCTTTAAACCTCTCCTTTGGTATGTCTACATTTACAAAGTTCTTGCTAATTGTACTCTGGGACAAACTTAATTCTGACATTCAGTTCTTGAAGCATTGAAAATACTACCTTCTGTTCCCTTTACTCAACTTCTCATGGCTTCTCCATCTACCACCCAGTGTCTGAGAAGGTCTTGCCCCTAGCAGAGGGGCTTGGACCTGACAGTTGGAGTAGTGGGGCAGGATCAGGACCTGTTCTCCCAACGTTAGTATAGTGAGCGGGGTCCGAGGAGGAACTTGCTCGAATTCTTGGTGCTGCGAGCAGGATTCAGAAGTATGTGTGGTTTTGAGGAGCGAGCATTCCCACACATACCAAACACATGAAAATAATGCAAAAAACCCCCAAACCTTTGAAGATGATGTTAATTAAGTTATAGTGGTATTGTCACTTGTAGAGAGGGATTAGGGAGTCCTCCCCTTGCCCACAGTGCTCTGTAGGGCTCTCCTGCAAGTTCTTTGGGGCTCTCCACCTTGGCCCCATACACTCACCAAGGTCATGCTATTAGCAGTCTGGCATCTGGCCAGACACCTCGGATTTGCATTTGGTTCTTTGTTGTGCTCTATGTTGTGCTCTGTGCTGCCTTGAGCAATTGATCTCCACCCTGTACTGAGCTGCATGTCTTCGTCAGGTACCCTGGTCCCTCCTTCAGATGGAGGGGTCCTGGGTGCTGTACCCTTTGAGCCTCCAAAGAGTCTGAGATGCTGGGTGTGAGCTAACTACCTGGATGGCCGGTCTGAGCCCTCCTCTCTTGGCTCGCTTAGTGTTCCTGTGATCTCAGAGAACCTCACCCTGGCCTCCCCACAGGTGCTCATGAGGTGCTTGTCCCAGATCTGACCCCAAGGACAAAGCAGGCTTCTCTTCATTCCTATAGTCATTGGAGTTTTACCTCTATACCCCTTCTCTGAAATTCTGTAATTGGGATATGGAAGAGGGTGGGCTTCTTACTCAGGCTCCTGTGCAACTGTTAACAGTCTTTTCCTGTAGTTCAGCTCATTGTAGATCACCCACACAGGCCTCTCTCTAGGGACCTCTCAGTATGGAGCAGGGTGGGCTCAGAGACCACCCACCATTAAGAATGGACCCTGTCTCTCCATCCCCAACAGCCCTGCCAGCTTGTGGTCTTTGAACATCCATCTTCTCAGATGAGCGACCTCACTACCTACCCTGTGATGAAGGGGAGGTCCTCTATCCACTCCTACTTGGGAATCTCAGCCCTGGGATGGCTCCAGAGCACAACCCGTTCACCATCTCTCCCAGAAGCACATTGAATCCTCCTGGAACAGGACCTCCAGGAGGCACCAGGTGGCATAACACATAGCTGCATAGTTTAAGCTCTTACTCTGAAATTCTAAGTTATACACAAAATTATTTTCTTTGGCCACTTTTTCTATAGACACAAGGAAAACCAGTGCCAAGTTGTGATGTAGCAATGAACAAAGTTTGCCTGAACTCTCCTGTTTGGATTTCCATCTATCAGAAAACATTCCCTACTTAGAAAGACATCAGTTACGAAATAGAACAAAGTAACTAGATCATGTTACACATTTACTGTTCTGCCCCCCTCACACTCCTCTCTGGTGTCACTGAGGGTATAAATTGGGGCTGGGCTCAGTGTGTGCATTCACATCAAAGGCCAACATGAAGACAGGCACAGTCTTTGTACTAGTGGCTTTTGTCATCTTGGGGATGGAGATGGCCTTCGCTCAGGCACGTAAGTAAGGGTAGAAGTAAGGGTGCTAAGGGGGTCCTACCTGAGAGCAGAGAAGGCTCAGAGCCCAGCTTCTTACCTGGGATGGTGTGGCACAGGAACAGGCTGCCGAGTGGAGATTTGACATTGATCAGACCCACTGTCTTTAACCTTCAGGAGTGATCGCCCTGCGTTTCACATTCTTCTTTTTCAATCCTCACCCTAAGATATGCTTATTGATGAGAGAGAGAGAGAGAGAGAGAGAGATTGAAGTGAGAGAGAACATTGGTGGGTTGCCTACTATATGTGCCCCGAGTGGGGATTGAACCTGAAAACTTTCAGTATGTGGGGTGATGCTCCAACCAACTGAGCCACACCAGCCAGGGCCCCATTCTTCTTATCAGGCCAGGTTGGGCCTTATTAAAAGTTGGGGCTCTCTCTACATGTGCCTGGGATGTAGGGCTCCAACAAGGAGTAGCTCCGGCATGAACATGGGGTACGTGTGAGTTGGAAAGACGGATGTCTGGGATCAGAAAGGTTTCTAATATCTTATGAGGAGGAAAGAAGAGGCTTATGACAGAGCAGGTTTCTTGCCTGCTGGGACTGGGCAGCCATTGCAGCAGGGAGAACATTCTCCTAAGGGCCTGACTGTGACAATGGGGGCTTCAGTGTGAGGGTGGAGTTGCCGAGGCTGAGGGAGGGTGCAGGAGTACAAAGGAAGAAATGAAAGAGGTGGGAGTCCTGCTAGCAGTGAGCCCGTAGACTTCTAACAGAAGTTTTTATACCTGGTTAGTGACTATTCCAGACTCCACAAGCACCATTGTATGTTTCAGGGGAAAACAGACCTGGACTCTGCCCCAAGCTGCCCGAAGACGCCATTGGGCTTTGCGCTGAATTCTGCTCAGGAGATGAATCATGTCCCAGTGGAATGAAATGCTGCAGCAATGGATGTGGCCATGACTGCCAACCTGCTATCCCTGTGGTGAGTATAAATCAGTCAAGAGCTGACAAGGGTGTTAACTACTCCCCAGTGCACTTTCCTGGGGCTGATGGAGGTTCACATGTCCACTGCACATAAGAATCTGGGTAACTCCAAGAAAAAGAGTCTGGAAGTGAATGGCAGAAGGATACCTGGCTGCATTATCTAAGACCCTCTCCTTGAAGAGAAGCCCTATCCCTGTCTCTGTCCCCGAGGGGGTTCTCAGTTGAGACAAGTAACCATGATCCTAGATTCACAGGTCATTATTGACCCAGGGTTTGTCACCTTCCTTCCCCTTCCCCACCAAAGGGGCTTCACTCTTCCTTGAAAATGGGTGATCCTGGGAGGCAGAGGGAAAGGAAATAGAACCCCAATTATGGATTATCTCCTGTGTCAGGCATTGTGCTGATGTTGAGATGAAAAGGTAAACACAGCTAGTTCATGGAGACAGAACTATGTAAATAATTACAACCCAGGGTGACCACAGCTTTGCACAAATTTCTACTAAGGTCTGTGGAGGCACAGGGAATAATTATTGGTTTTGCATTAGTGGGTGGATTAGTGCGGCTTGGCAGGGTTGTCAGAGAGTAGAGAACATTTAAGGGAGAGCTTAAAGGAGGCATAAAGGTTGCCACAGTAAGGAAGGACAGTACAGATGATGGGGAAATGGGGTCCTACGCTGGAGATGGGAAAGTGATTGAGATTGTGGTCAGTAGAAGTTGCAGCATCTCAGTGGAGGATCATCCAAGCCAGGGTCCAGAAAGGAATGAGCTGCCTTGCCAAAGAGTTGGGCAGACTGGTTGAGGTTTCTGAGTAGAGGAAATGTCAAGACCAAATATATATTTTAAAAGGATGATGTTGATGATCACGAGGAAGAAGAATGGGGGGGGGTGGTTTAAGCATGCCTGGATACATGAATCTAATGCTTGGCATAACAACACTCTTTAACACATCATTCCTGACAGGCGTCTATCCCAGAAAATGAAGATCTACCGTGGTGGTGTCTGATTCTCAGGAGCTTGTGTGCAAAATAAATCTTACCTGTGGCATTATTGAGACTGTGTCATTCTTCCCATTTAGCCATTCTGGTAGACCCTCTGTGGATGAACAGAACGGACTGTGTGCCCTGTACTGAGCCCATGAATACGAGGCACTCAGGATAGATCAAAGGCAAGGTCTGCCAGCTAGTTTCTTTCCTCCTTCCATGTCCATGTATCTAAACAGGGCAAAGGGCATGATAATATTTTCTCAAGCATTCTGGGAATATGATTTTGGTCAAGGAAAAAAATGACCTTCTAGCACATAACAGGCCTATAGTAGCAGCCTTTATTAGGCGAGACTCAGAAGGAGTAGGAGCAGAAGCAAGTGTAGAGATACCCTATTCTAAGGCAATACACTGACATGTAGCAGGACTGGATGCCTAACACTATGAGAACAACCCTGGTCCTTGGGATGTGGGGCTTTGAGTGGCATGGGCTGGGAAGTGGTTAGGAGTTAGGATAAGTTGGGACATAGGTTCTGTGGGTGGGGTCTTTGATTCAGAGTTTTCCTGAGGCAGAGGATAAGCCTGGGTCTCCCAAAGAAGCCCTGACAAAAACGATGGTCTGGGCTGACCCTACAAGCTCCATCTCCCAGCGCTCTCTGTTCACTTTTCCACCTCGATTGCCCCAACGTAGTCTTCTGCCATGGTCTGCCATGCCTGCCTGTCCCTGCCGTCTAGCACATCTTATAACCTTGGTGGCCCATGGCCTCAGCAGCCTGTGCATTGGAATGAGGGCATATTAGCTTTGATATCTTCTTTTACTGGCTGGTCATCCACACCCCAAATCCCACCATGCTTCTGTCTCTCTTGGTCATTACTGGGGGCTCATGAGCACACCCATAACATGTTCTCAAACAATTTCACCTACTGTCTGCCATTCTGAATGCCACGGTATGACCTTCCCCTGCAGATACTTGAGGATGGCATCCTACAACGTCCACTTATGTTTCTGCCCTTTAGTTAGTCCTGAAGTCTATACAGGTTCTGTAGGGATGCAGACTTGTCAGACTCTGTGGTCTCCCAGAGTTTGGAGCCACATGTTAGGGAAGGATAATTAACACACACCATGCACAGGCAATTTCACATGTAGTATCTCACTTTACACTCACCACAACTCTATAATATCATCTCAGTAGCAGAATTTTTTGTAAATGTTATAGATGAAGAGACAGAGTGTCCAAGTAGCTAAATGACTTGCCCAACATTACACTCCTTTTTAAAAAATTTGTTTTTATTAAAGGTTTCAGAGAGAAGAGGGGCGATGGAGAGAGAGATAGAAACATCAATGATGAGACAGAATCATCAATAGGTTGCCTCCCACATGCCCCCCACTGGGGACTGAGCCCACATCCTGGGCAACTGCCCCTATGGGAATTGAACCATGACCTGCTGGTACATAGGTTTATGCTCAACCACCGAGCAAAACCAGCCAGGCCAAACATTCTTAATGAATAGAGGAGCCAGTCTTCTCCTCCATGTCTGTTTGGCTTTTAGGTAAATGCTCCATGCCCTGTACCATGCTGACCTTCTCTCCCAAAGAGGGAATATATTCACTGGCAGGGCTCTCCTGGTCAGGTGTTACAGTCTGAATAGAAAGATACGTATGGACTATCTATGTTTCATATTTAACAGCAGGACAGGGAGGGTGGAGCAAAAGAGCACTGACTGGGTCTTTTCTCTTTCCACACAGTCATCTGCAACGGGTTTTATAAGCTTTAAAGAAAGTTTTCCTAGTATCCCTTTGGTTTTCCACTGCCAACCCATATTTATATTTTTAAAAATGAAGAATTATAAGTATATATTTGGTAGGCATTTTTCAGTCAGCCAAAGCTCTTCATCACCTCTGGGCTGGCTGCCTCTCCCATGTACAGTCTATGGGTGGCTTCCTGACAACCCACCATTCCCCAATTCTATGCCATGAAGTAGAGTTGGCCCCACGTCCCTAACACAGCAGCAATGTACCTATGTGTGTAGTTGGGTCACAGAAATCTGAGACTTCCTCCAGCCTGGCCAGGTAGCTTTGGAGTCTTTTCCCTCACCTTCTGCGCATGCATACTTTAGACAAGGAAGTCATGTAAAAGCCTGTATTCGGAAAGACTTTTTTAAGTGCTCTTTTTTATGTGATTATTTATTTACCTTCTTGAAATGCCAAGCTCCAGGGCACATTCAAGGCATAGCACATGCATAAGGTTTGCTTACTTGGTCTGTTCCCTTTGCTCTGGTTTTTACTCTTCTGGAAGTCTGTGAACAGATGGTTGTAGGAAGGTATCCCTGGAGGCAATGCCTTTCAAAGTTTGTTTCTTTAAAAAATATATATATTTTCATTGACCTTAGAGAGGAAGGGAAAGAGAGAGAAAGATAGAAACATCAACAATGAGAGAATCATCTATTGGCTGCCTCCTGCACACCCTCGCACTGGGGATCCACCCCATAACCTGGGCATGTGCCCTGACCAGGAATTGAACCATGTCCTCCTGGTTCCTAGGTCGATGCTTAACCCCTGAGCCACGCTAATCAGGACAAAGTTTGTTTCTTAATTCCAAATAAGCCCTTGACTTTGAGAAAAAAAAATCACAGATCCCACAAAGGGCCTTTCGATGGAATGAACTGATAGCCTTATTCTCTTGGAAGTCATATCCATTCCTTGCAAAGTGATTGAGAAAACAAAAAATGACACCCATAGAACCAATAAACCAAGAACAACCAGTACACTCTTGCAGTTAACAGCTCTCCCAGCCCAGTTTACACAGAAAATTAGCTTATTTCCACCTTCTTCCTCCAAATAATCATTTAACCAAATCTTAGTGTGCGAGGGTAGGTGCAGCACGAGCTGTTTGGACTGGCTGTGTGGAAACTGTGAGTAGATCAGAATGGGAATGTTGGCTATGGAGTTGGGAAATGTACTATTTATTTCACAAGGACTTTCTCACTGAGATGTACATTCTGGGGCACAGTCCTTACAGGACCTGGGAGAAATTTGACACATTCTATTTAATCTAAGATTAATTGATAGCTTTGTTTTTAAGGACAAATAGTTTATTTTTAAACTTTTTATTATAGGAAAATGTAAACACATACAAAGCAGATAGAATTGTATAATGATATACCACATACCCATCACCCAGCTTCAACCACTGTTAATGTGTAATCATTCTTCTTTCATAATCCCATTCATTTCCCCTCATCTCATGCTATTTTGAAGAAAATTCCAGGCATTATTTAATGACATAATTGAGGCCTGAAGCACAAATTCGTGCAGGAGTAGGCCTTCCTTCCCCTGGCTGTGGGCACCAGCTTCCCTCTGGCACCGAGACCCGGGCTTCCCTCGCAGCCCCGGCTTCATTTGGAAGGTCGTCCAGAAGGATATCTGATCTAATTAGCATATTACGCTTTTATTATTGTAGATGACTTCTGTATGTATCTTTAAAAGATAAGAACTCCTACAGTGTGATTTCTCATACCTGTTTACTGTTACAGTTTTATTTCCTCTTTATTAGCTAGATGATCTTTCACTGTGTAACCTATTTTAGTGGTGTAATCTGTCTCCCTTTCTCTCTCTCTTACTATATGTTTTGTATTTAGAAAGGTTTATATTTTTGTTGTAATAGTTCTCTTATACTAACACCTTTAAGTATTACCTTTGCTTGCTTCTTTTTACGTGGATAATTATAAGTGAACTACTATGAGTAATAGTCATAATAAAATTAGCTAATTTCATCTTTTTCTTCCACCCTTTCCCTACCCTCCAACCCCAACATCTTTGTTCTAGATTGTCTTGATTCAAGGTGAACACTTTATAAGTTATATAAATGTATAATCACGATGTTGTACATCTGAAACTAATATAATATTGTATGTCAACTGTAACCGATAAGAAAACAGGAAAAAATTGTCCTGATTATTCTTCATTTTTAGGACTTTCATATAAGTTTTAGTATTCGTTTATGAATTTTCATTTAAAAATCCTTCTAAGATTTTCATTGGAATTTCATTAAATTTCAATTTCGGGAAAACTCATATCTTCATGATCGTGAGAATCTTCTAATCCATGAAGACAGTATATGACTCCGTTTATTAAGATCTTTTCAAATATTTTCTTAGTAATATTATGTAGTTTTCTGAATATAATTTGTTAGATTTAACTTAGATAATTGATGGGCTTTTGGATGATACTGTAAAGGCATTTAAAATTTTATTCTTCAAGTGTCAGACTTAAAAGCTTTTAACTAGTCTTTCCTCTCCTCAGGCATCTGTGAGCACCAATGCAGAGCGGGCAGGGACTGAGGGCAAGGAGAACAGTGCATCAGGGAGGCCTGTGGTCACGTCTGCTCCCCCATGATTCCAATAGGTAAGTCTTTTTAAAAATTTCAATTTACATATTTTTAATTTTACAATTACACTTTACTTTCAGTATTATTGTACACTGGGTTCAAGTACACAGCGCAGTGATTGGAAAATCATATACTTTACAAAGTGTTTCCCCTGCTATTTTCAGAACCCAGCTGTCACCACCCATAGTTATTATAATACTAGAGGCCCGGTGCACCGGTGGGGTTTCTCTGCACGGTCTGCGGGAATCGGTACAAAACCCGCAGTCCGACGCCACCTGCCACCCCTGCTCATCCCAGCCCCTGCGCCTGCCACGGACTCTCTCCCAGTCAGTCCCGATCTGGAGAGGCTTGCACCGCTGCATTGAAGCTCTCAAACCATGAGCCCTGTTTCTGGCATCCGTCCTGAGGAGGGCGTGGGGGCCTGGATGTGATCGGCCCTCCAGGTGGGCGGTGGGACACCCTTGCTAGCCCAGGATCTTTGCCCTCCAACTCTCCCCCACTTACGTTCGTGCTGGTTGTCTGGAGCCACCTGGCAGCCGCTTTTATATCATTTCTTCCTTGTGGAGCTTCTAGGGAGGGGAAGTGGCCACAGTGCCTGAGGCTGACTTCCCAGAGGCTGACAGTGCTGTCAGGATCCTGCTGGCAGCACTAGTCCATCGGTGCTTGGATATTCTCTGGAGATTGGACCTACAGGACTACTGAGGGAGTGAGTGGCTGCTGCAGGGCTGGATGGCCCACGGGGCTGAACGGTGCTCCCGCTGTGGGAGCACACTGACCACCAGGGGGCAGCTCCTGCATAGAGTGTCTGCGCTCTGGTGGTCAGTGCTCGTCATAGCGAATGGTCATTTGGTTGTTTGGTCGCTTAGGCTTTATATATATATATATATATATATATATATATATATATATATATATATATATATATATATATATATATATATATATATATATATACACACTAGGGGCCCGGTGCACGAAATTCGTGCACATTGAAAGGGAATTAATTAGAGGATGTGAGTGTGAGGCAGTCCCTGTTTCTGAAATTCAATGACATGAATTTTAGCTATTACTTTGCCAAATGAATGGAATTTACAGATATCATTTAAAAGAGCATTCAGCTTAATATTAAAAACTCTGGCTACCAAGTCAGGTCTGTTTTCAACTTTTTGCCAGCATTGTAAATTGTTTGCAATATGTGCCCATTTGGGGTTGCATGTCATGGTTATGAATAAATCGGGCTTGCCATACTTCGTTACAATTGCCATAGCATCCTGATATCGCTGCTGCATATTTCTGGGACTACCCTTAAAAGATGATGGAAGTATTATAATTTTACAGATTGGCACGTTTTCATTTTCAGATCTTGATTTGAGATAATCCATCAAACCACTATATTTTTCAACTCTCACTTAGATTGGTTTGCTTTGATGAAATTTATCCAACTGGCCTCCATTTTTGAATATGAATCCATGATAAATTATTGAGTTAATTTTCCTGCAATTAAAATAGGATTGAATGTGTTCCGCACAGAGAGATGAAATCCATACTACTGCATTTGTGTGACTTGTGTGCTTACATTTTGTCTAGTGTTATTGTCGACTACACTGTTGTCTCTGAGTCTTGATGCAATATCTGTTCCCCAGCCTTTTTCACCATGTGGGAAAAGAATAGGATATGTCATTGCGTCTAATGTAGGAAACAGGATACTGATTTGTTTCATTTTAGTGGCACTTGGATTATTGGGATCTGGTTTACAATGAATGAGCAAGTCCCGTTCAAAAGGAGGTTCTCCATCTTCGTTCCTGAATATGGCAGCAACCTCGGTTACACGGGGAGAATGATATCTACGTGGGTCACTGTTCCGATCGTAATAATTGCCATTGTTACCTCTGTGAGAGCAATGCCTTTCGCTGCTGCTTCAGATTGGGCTTCCTTTTCTACCTCATGTAGCATCTTGTATGATTTTGTTAACTCATTTATTTCATTAAATGAGGTTGATGATGTTGATCATGAGTCTTTCTGAGCAGCCCTGGTTTTCTGGCATTGCTAATCTTTTACTTGTAGCTTCGGCTGTATCCAAAATATAGAGTTGAGCAAACTTCCGAGAAACCCCATCTGAAGGGTGGAAAGTTGCAGTACGGTGATAAACATGTCTGTGTATTGTAAAACAGTATGGCCCATATCTTGATGGCCAGGCAATATTAGCACCCATGGAAGCAAAAGCAAAAGAACTATTTATGGAACGAATATTTTCCATGAAATTTTTACTATCAGAATCTTTGATTGTCATTAATCTTTTTAAATATGCCGGGTAATTTGGAAAATGTATATCATTTGGACATACTTTCCCTTTGCTACAACATTGATTTCCCATCGGATGATTTTTCATCAGAGAAATAGAGTGATAGGCAAAATTCACATCTCACAGTCATTCCACCACAACTATGTTCGAGAATTGCATCCTCATGTACTACATTTTTGCTGAGAAGGCAGTTCATACCAGAATTGGTAGTACTTGTTGATGACTGTTCTCTAGACATAGTCTGTTGTCGCCACTGCCTTATTTTAACTTCAAAGGCACGTGGGTCTTTAGACATTTTCTGTTGATGACGCCAGTGTTTTTTGGCATCAGAGTGATATTTTTCTAATAGCTGGTCTTCAGGTATATTCTATTGCATGTGCTGCCTTCTTTCAAGATTAGACTCATCTTGCTCCTCAGACATTTTCTGTTGATAACGCCGGCATCTTTTGTCTGCAGAACTACGTTGTTTCAACAGTTGTTCTTTAGACATAGTCCCACCTCTCTACTGTCACAGTCTGAGATGCCAGTGAATGAAAGTCCTGGCTGTCAGGCTGCTGAGAGCTGTCTGACCAACGGTTGATTCTGGCTGATTCTGTCAGTTTCCTCCCTGCTGTCAGTTTCCACAGCGGTGATGAAGAAGCTGGCGTGACAGAGGGGGCCACGTCCTCCAAGCCGCCCTCTCTCTCGCTCTGCTCTATGTCCAGTGGCCTCCTACTCAGCCAAGTCTTCCAAACCTCCTGCTCTCCGCCCACTCTCCTACTCTGCTCTCTTCCAGCGAAGGTCCCGGGAGCCAGCAGGCAGCCTTGGTGGGGCTGACCTCGCCTCCCAGTGCCGGCAAAGATTCCGGGAGCCCGTGGCCGCCGTTGCCTCCTGGGACGCTTGAAAACTGCTTATGCAAATTAACCCACCATGTTTGTCAAGTTAATTTCCATACTCACTCCTGCTTAGCTGGTGGGTGGGGATTGTAGGCATCGCAGAGAGATGGTCAATTTGCATCTTTCTCTTTTATTAGTATAGACTAGAGGCCCAGTGTACCAAATACACATGTAGGGTCCCTAGTCCTGGCCAGCGATCAGGTTCCCTGCCTCCCCTCCTCTTCCTTCCCTCATCCCGCCCCCACCATAGCCCACTGCTGCCCACTGCACATCATCTGCCGTGTTCCATGCCACCCCCTGGTGATGAGCGCATGTCATAGAGAGCGAACGAACTCCTGGTATCATGGTCGAACTCCCAAGGGGACACTTTGCATGTTAGCCTTTTATACAGAGAGATTATTGACTATTTTCTCTATGCTGTACTTTATATCCCTGTGACTATTCTTAAACTACCAATTTGTACTTCTTCATCCCTTCACCTCTTTCACCCAATCCCCCACCACCTCCATATAGGTACATCTTCACTTCCTTCCATCCAGGCCTGTCCAGGGAGGTATTTTTTACAGAAAAGTTTGATAAACTGTAAAATACTGAATATATTTTAACTTTTCTCTATTTGGCAACAATCATAATTTTATATGAGTTTTCACTTTTAAATCACATACATTTTAAAAACAACTTCAATTGTATTTATGAAATGTTTACTTGTTTTTAGGGAATTCTTCAATAATCCTTTTTAAAAAAAATATATTTTATTGATTTTTTACAGAGAGGAAGGGAGAGGGATAGTTAGAAACATCGATGAGAGAGAAACATCAATCAGCTGCCTCCTGCACACTCCCCACTGGGGATGTGCCCCCAACCAAGGTACATGCCCTTGACCGGAATCTAACTTGGGACCTTTCAGTCTGCAAGCCGACACTCTATCCACTGAGCCAAACCGGTTAGAGCTTCCATAATCCTTTACAATGAGTCGGCATCCACCAGAAAGGGAAGAGAGAGAAAAGCACATATTCGGCAACGTCTCTGTGCCAGGTCTTTTCAAATACATTATTTTACTGAATCTGGAGAGGTTTACTGATGGGGCCTCTATCTTACAGATGAGGAAACCGAGGAATGAATCAAATGCTTTTTTCTTTGCTCACCTTGCCCTGATTCCTCTCTACCCTCGTAAGTCCCTTGGATTACACTGTACATGGTGACCACAGTGTCCCAATTTGCACTAAAGATCAGAGTCCTCCTCCTCCAGGGAAAGCAGAGCCTGAGCACAGGCTCAGCAGCAAAGCCTGGCATGGTGTTAGCTCCATTGCGCCATCTGCTGGCTGTCACCACCCAGTGCATGAACGACATGGCAGAACTAGCTAGAGGTGTAAATGCAAAAGTGCAAATCTCACTATTGCATTTAATGTCCATAACATCTTTTTGCAAGCATAATTACTTGTCTTGCAAGCACTTAGAAACTGGGTCTCAAAGAGATTATGTGCTCATCACACATCACGCAGCTAATAAATGACAGGTCTCTTCACCTACGAAGCCGGATCACTTCCTAGCACACCACGCTGCCTCTTTCAAAAATGTAAATGCGAGGGAATATTATCCATATCGTTCTGTAGTTTCCTTCAGACCATTCGAACTCTTAGGAAAACCCCACCAAGCATCTTTGCATAGACTCTATGCCATACAGTGACCACAAAGTGTGTCCTGGTGTGATAGCTGCTGGCCATACTTGGACTTATTCTCATGGCCAATCTCCCCACTTGGGACCACTTCATCCTGCTCAGACCCATCTTTTCCTGTTCTCTGAGAGGCCCAATGGGAGCAAGTAAGCTCTATCCTAAAGAGGTTTCCACCCAAACCACCTCTTTTTCCCCTAATCAGGACTCACAGAGCCCCATCCTGAGGCACCGAGACAGGAGGCCACGGGGGCTTCTGACCGGGGACAGCTATTCCTGGGGCTGCCGTCATTGCCCTGGTTCATGGGTGGGCATGGCTGCTAGCTCCACAGAGACTGGGAGACAGGAGTTTTTTGGTTTTTTAATACAATTTATTGATTCCAGAGAGGAAGAGAGAGAGAGAGAGAGAGAGAGAGAGAGAGAGAGAGAGAGAGAGAGATATCAATGATGAGAAAGAATCATCAATTCGCTGCCTCCTGCATGCACCACACTGGAGATCAACCCCACAACCCAGGCAAATGCCCTGACCGGGAATTGAACTGTGACCTCCTGGTTCATAGGTAGACCACTGAGCCACAGCTGAGCCAAAATGAGGTTTAAAGTCACAAAGACCCGATTGAAACCCTGGCCCCTCCTTTTCCTAAATCTGGTTTTATGCTAACTCCCACAACCTCAGTGTCTCATTCAAAAATGGGAATAATAAAGGGGGGTGGGGGTGATATTCCTGCCTCACAGTGTTTTCTAAGGATTAAATGAGATTGTGCTAAGCACCCAACCCAGTGCCTGGCCCGTACCAAGTGCTCACTAAATGGTAGCCAGGAAATAGGTGAGGTGTTGGTGCTAGATATGCATCTTCCCTGAGTTCCCTGGGTCAGTGAGGAGCACTGGCATCTGTGGAGGTGGAGGTCTTGAGGCCTGGGCACAGGCACACATCCTGTTGGCTTTAGGCTTTGCCACTTCTTGGCTGTGGGCCATTTGGTGACCTTGTGTTCTCGCTCTGTAAGGCCTGTAGTCTTTAGTCAGCCTATTTGTAAGGCTTTAGATTCATATTTCCTACTGGCTCATAAGGACCCTTTTAAAATGTCATAAACAATAAGACACTCCTCAGATTGCATAAGTGCTCAGAAAACCACTGATTGTCACTTTCTGCGCTGCTCTGCGGCTGACCTCATGGGAAGTGGGATGAGCAAGAAGAGTCTTAGGGTCCACTCCTCCTCTCCCGTCTTCCCCCACTAAGTGAAGCGAATTTAATTCATGTCGCCCTGAAGAAGGAAATAAACAAAACTCTGAAAGGAGCAGATCAGACTCTCAGATGACTTTGTGTAAGAAACTCCACCTTTCAAACAAGGAAACTCCACTGGAGACGAAACAGACGCTTCAGGAAGTCAGTGTTTGTGCAAAAGCTGTAGCAGAGAGTATCTGTTCCTCTCCTCCCCAAAAGTGAGAAAATCTCTGGAATCACACAGGAGATGAGCCCATTCTCCAAGCAGTCTCTCCGGATCCGAGAATAAGTGCATTCGGGGTTATAGCATCCTCTATCCAAGAGTTGGGAGCAGGATACCTGGAATCTGATCTCATCCCATCAGGCCTGGGAGCCTCATGCCAGAACCAAAGCCCAGGTCTGACAGCCTGGCTCACTGGGGGTGAGCGTGTGCCCACATCAGCCCAGTTTCCCAAAGCCACAGGGATGCCAGGCTCACTACTGATCAGCAGAATGGGTGTGATCTCCAGCCCCAGTGTGGGCGCGTGCCAGAGGCAACCAACCAAATGTTTCCCTCTCACGTCAAT
Source organism: Myotis daubentonii (assembly GCF_963259705.1). Lineage (NCBI taxonomy): Eukaryota > Metazoa > Chordata > Mammalia > Chiroptera > Vespertilionidae > Myotis > Myotis daubentonii. The sequence goes on along the minus strand of NC_081855.1, from coordinate 44,130,360 downwards.
GTTTCTCTCCCTCTCTCGGGAAAAAATTATTTTAATTAATTAATTAAGTTGTATTAAATAAAACAGCATCAACATATAATTTAAAAATAACCCATTTGCGTTCATAATCTATTATTTGTCCAGTCCACCCACAATCCTTGGGATATTCTTTGCCTTGCTGGCTCCTTGCAAGTGCTTACTGTTTACCAGAACTGGAAAGGATTGCCTCTCAGTTGTGTAAGTGCATTCCAGTGCCCAAAACAGCAGGTCTAACGTATAAGTTTTTGTCCATTTCTCAGATGAAGACTTATCTTACAGGTCAGCTTTCTCTGATAATTGCTCACCCCTTCCTGGAGTTCCTATCTTCAAAAGATATTGTCTGGGACTGGTGAACTGAGCAGCCAGTTAGGTGTTCGAATGATTTGGCAAGGATAGAAAATGACTCTTTGTAATATGAAATTCCAGGAAAAAATGGAATTCTAGCAAATTTAGGAGTCCAAACACAGAAGCTGCTGCACCCTCAAGGACTCATATGCTAGGCTGAAAAAAAAGAATAGAAAAAAAAGCTCAATGGCTACCTGTGTGAAGGGTAGGTTTTGTACACTGAGGACATGTAGGGATTTCCAATGTCTGGAATCAGTCTTCTTAATTAATGTGTTTTTTATTGCGTTAAAGTACACACAACAGAATTTACCATCATAACCATTTTTATTTATTTATCTTTTAAAAAATATATTTTTCTTGATTTGAGAGAGGAAGGGAGGAGAGGGAGATAAAAACATCAATAATGAGAGAGAATCATTGATAGGCTGTCTCCTGCACACCCCCACCTGGCAATCAAGCCTGCAACCTGGGCCCATCATATTCATTTTTAAGCCTATAGTTCAGAGGTATTAAACTCACTCATATTGTTGTGTAGCCATCACCACCACCCATCCCCATAACTCTTTTCATCTTGCAAATGTGAAACTCTATACCTATTATACAATAACGCCCCATTCTCTCCTCCCACCAGCTCCTGGCAACTACCTTTGTACTTTCTGTCTCTATGATCTGACTACTCTAAGTACTTCATAGAAGTGGAACCACACAATACTTGTCTTTTTGTGACTGGCTTATTTCACTGAACATGATGTCCTTAAGGCTCACCCATGTGGTGGCAAACTGGAGAATGTCCTTCCTTTTAAGGCTAAATAATATTCCCTTATATTTACATACTACATGTTCCTTATCCATTTATTGGCCAATGGACACTGGGTTGTTTCCATGTTTAGCTTATGAATCATGCTGCTATAAACATGAATGTACAAATAGCTTTTTGAGATCCTGCTTCCAAATCTTTGGGGTATATACCCAGAAGTGGAATTGCTGGATTATGTGGTAATTCTATATTTAATTTTTTGAGGAACCTCTGTTCCTCACTTAATTTTTTTAAAATATTTTTTTATTGATTTTTTACAGAGAGGAAGGGAGAGGGATAGAGAGTTGGAAAGATCGATGAGAGAGAAACATTGATCAGTTGCCTCCTGCACACCTCCCACTGGGGATGTGCCTGCAACCAAGGTATATGCCTTTGACCGGAATCGAACCTAGGACCCTTCAGGCAGCAGGTCGACAGTCTATCCACTGAGCCGAACCGGTTTGGCTAATTTTTTATATATGTCTGATGGTTGTTGCAGACACCTGGATATTATCAAGTAGTAATATGTCTTGAGAACTTGCCAGATTTCTAATTTTGTGAATGTCACTAGAAATCAACTATTTATGGAGACATTTTGTTTAGCTCTTCACAGAAATAAAGCTTTTATCAGGTAGGTGAAGTGCCCTCACTTCATGTACATGAAAACATTTGAGGAGCTTTTCTGAGCTTCCCCACTGGCAGTTCCCCATTGGTGGGTCTGAGATGGGGTCGAAGTGTTTGCAAAACATGGGCTTCCTTCCAGTCTCAGTCCCTTCATGTGTGACCTGTGGTTGCCAATGGAAGCGACCCCACAGCTTAGGAGGCTTCGGTGAGGTGACAGGTGTGACACAGGCACAGGTCCTGATGTGTGACCGCGGGCTTAATGGAGCCCAGTATCGCTGTTGTTGAAGGGAGGCGTCCTTGGCAGCCTTGCAGCTCCCATTCTTGAACTGCAGAATCAGCACAACCAGGAGAGGCCATAACCACCTTGCTTCATCCTGGGAACTCCGTGTGCTAGAGGAGCACATACCAGACTATATTTTCATATGTAATTTCCACTAATTAAATATTTTTCATAACTGTCTTGAGTGCTCTTTGCCCTGCCTTCCCAACTGGGTTACATCCCAAGGGGAATATGGGAATATACAGCTTGAAATATTGCTTTAAAATTTTAACTTGGGAAAGCAAGAATGCAAATGCATCAGGTCATTATGTGGGAAATCGGTGCCTCCTTCACTGCAGGAAGTGTAAATGGGTGCAGCCTTTTTGGAGGACAATTTGGCAATATCTTCCAACTCCACAGTAAACATATCCTTTGTATTTCCATGTTTAGGCATCTATTCAGGGGGAAATACTGACATATATAAACTAAGAAGCATATGCAAAGTATATCATGCATATAGCAGCAAATTGCTAATGAAACCGAAATCTCCTAAATGTTCAGCAATTGAAATAAATAAATTATGAATCACTTATATAATAGAACTAGAGGCCCGGTGCACAAAAATTTGTGCCCTGGGGGTGGGAGGGAGGTCCCTCAGCCCGGCCTGTGCCCATTTGCCATCCAGGATCCCTTGGGGGATGTCCACCTGTTGACTTAGGCCCACTAACCGGGGGATCAGGCCTAAGCTTGCAGGCAGACATCCTTCTGGCAGCTGGGGAGCCCTTGGGAGATGTCCAACTAAAGGCGTAGGCCCCCAAGGGATCGGGCCTAAACCATTCGTTGGACATTCTTAATGCTGCCACAGAGGTGGGAGAGGTTCCTGCCACCACCTCTATGCTGGCCAGCCATGAGCCAACTTCTGGCTGAGTGGCACTCCCCATATGGAAGTGCAGTGACCACCAGGGGCAGCTCCTGCATTGAGCGTCTGCCCGCTGGTGGCCAGTGCCCATCATAGTAACCGGCCATTCTGCCGTTCAGTCAATTTGCATATTAGCCTTTTATTATTATTACTAGAGGCCCGGTGCACAAAAATTTGTGCACTCGGGGGGAAAGGGGGGGTCCCTCAGCCCGGCCTGTGCCCTCTCGCAGTCTGGGACCCCTCGGGAGATAACGACCTGCTGGCTTAGGCCTGCTCCTGGGTGGCAGAGGGCAGGCCCAATCCCTAGGTGCAGCCCCTGGTCGGGCTCAGAGCAGGGCCGATTGGGGAGTTGGGGCGCCGCCCCCTGTCATGCACAGAGCAGGGCAGATTGGGAGGTTGTGATGCCACCCTCAGTCACGCTCAGGGTAGGGCCAATTGGGGGGTTGGGGCACCGCCCCCTGTCACGCACAGAGCAGGGCCAATCAGGGGGTTGGGGCGCTGCCCCCATCACACACAGAACAGGGCCCATCAGGGGGTTGAGAGCAGGGCCCATCAGGGGGTTGGGGCGCCGCACCCTGTCACGCACAGAGTAGGGGCGATAGGGGAGTTGGGGCACTGCCCCCTGTCACCCACAGAGCAGGGCCGATCAGAGGGTTGGGACACCGCCACTCTCACACTCAGGGCAGGGCCGATGGGGAGGTTATGGCTCTACCCCGTCACACACAGAGCAGGGCCCGTGGGGGAGGGGGTTGGGGAGCTCCCCCCTATCAGGCACAGAGCAGGGCTGCTCAGGTAGTTGGGGCCCCACCCCCGGTCACACACAGAGCCGCAGGGCAATCAGGGGGTTTGGGCGCTGCCCCCTGTCACGCTGATCCCGGTGCCGGGAGGCCTCACGGCTCTGCTGATCCCGGTGCTGGGAGGCATATTACCCTTTTACTATATAGGGTAGAGGCCTGGTGCATGGGTGGGGCCAGCTGGTTTGCCCTGAAGGGTGTCCTGGATCAGGGTGGGGGTCCCCACTGGGGTGCCTGGCCAGCCTGGGTGAGGGGATGATGGCTGTTTTCAGGCTGGGGGTGACTGAAGTTCCCAACCGCTCCTTTTTTTTTTTTTTTATTCTGGGCCAGCTTTAGCTTGAGGCTTGGCTCCAGCTCTTAGGCCACTGCAGCTGAAAGTAGGTTTCTGGCCTTTGCTTACAATGTTGCGAATCTGCTGGCTGAAGTCCGGCGGTATTTGTTACGATGTTTCTTAAACTGCCTGCTCAGAGGCCTGCAGCCACAGGTGGGGAACGTTGGTTTCCTCTGTCACTGAGGCAAGCAAGCCTCATGTTAGTTTCAAGCTGCCTGGCTGCCAGCCGCCATCTTGGCTGACAGTTAATTTGCATATCTCGCTGATTAGCCAATGAAAAGGGTAGCGGTTGTACGCCAATTACCATGTTTCTCTTTTATTAGTGTAGATATAGGATGTCCCTATTTCCCCCTTTAGCCCCCTCTACCCAGCCCTTGCCCCCACTTCTCTCTGGCCATCACCATACTGTTGTCTGTGTCCATGGGTTGTGCATATATTTTCTTTGGCTAAACCCTTCTTTAAATTTTTATTTTCAGATAAGTGCTTATAACTGCACTATTATATGTTTTCTATTATATCATTTAGAATTCAGATATTTTTTAATTGAACCCTTGTAAATTTTAGCACAATTTAATAAATTATGCTAGAAGCAATTAGGAGATTTTTCATGTAATGCAGATACATTTCAATAAATATTTTATTAATTTTTAATTTTTTAATATTTTAATTTGAAATAATCTCATACATGTAAAAAAACCTATAAAATACTACAGCATATTATATGTACCCTTCACCCAATTTCTTAGGTGTTAATAATTTAAACATAACCATTATACAACTAACAAAATTTGGAATATAATTTTCTTATAATCTCTTTAATGTTACTTAATCCATTTACTTTGTTTTTGTTAATCTTCACCCGAGGATATTTTCCCATTGAATTTTAGAGAGAGTGAAGGGAAAGGGAGAAGAGACACATTGATTGGTTGCCTCCTGCACATGCTTTGATAGGGACTGGGGATCAAGCCAGCAACTGAGGTACATGCCCTTGACTGGAATCTAACCTGGGACCCTTCAGTCCATGGGCTAATGCTCTATCCACTGAGCAAAACAGGCTGCAGCTTAATTCATTTACATTTAATCTATATGTGTCTTTATATTTAAAGTGGGTTTTGTTTTTGATTCACCCTCATAATCTGTCTTTTAATTGGTGCATTTATGCCACTGACTTTCAGAGTGCTTACTGATAGAGTTACTGCCATATCAGGTGGCTTCTGGGGCTTTCGGGGCCGGCCTGTGGCCTGGGACCAGATCGGATCACGGGCGGCAGGCAGGCGGCTTCTGGAGCTTCCAGGGCCGGCCTGGGACCCGGGACCGGATCCGATTACGGGTGGCAGGCAGGCGGCTTCTGGGGTCGCACATGGGGGCCTGGATGGCGGCTCGTGCTGGGGGCTCACACTGTCCCACCCTGCCTGCAGTTTGCAAATTAGCCACCATCTTGGTTGGCGCTTCATTTGCATATCTCACTGATTAGCCAATGGGAGGCGTAGCGAAGATACGGTCAATTACCATGTTTGTCTATTATTAGACAGGATATTAGGTAACGGTTGCTTTAAAAGGGAGGATTCTAACATGGAAATCTCTCCAAGACATAATGTTAAGCACAGCCAGTGTGGCGCAGTGGTTGAACATGGATCTATGAACCAGGAGGTCATGGTTCAATTCCTGGTCAGGGCACATGCCCAGGTTGCTGGCTCGATCCCCAGTAGGCGGCGTGCATGAGGCAGCTGCTTCATGGTTCTCTCTCATGATTGATGTTTCTGTTTATCTCTCCGTCTCCCTTCCTCAGTCAAAAAAAATATATATTAAAAAAAACACAAAGACATAATGTTAATTGAATAAAGCAAAACAATACATAGAGTATAACTTCATTTCTGCAGCAAAGATACATATTTGCATATACATATGTGTGTATGTAAAGTATAGGAAAAGACTTAGAAAAACACATACCAAACACATGAGATAATTTTTTTTTAAGATGATGTTAAGTGATAGTAGTTGTGTCTAAGTCATTTTTAAGGAGGGATTAGGGAGCCCTCCCCTTACCAAGAGTGCTCTGTAGGGTTCTCCTGCAAGTTCTTTGGGGCTGTGCACCTTGGCCCCACACACTCACCAAGGCCATGCTACTCAGCAGTCTGGCATCTGGTCACACACCTCGGATTTGCATTTGGGCTTGTTCTTTGTTGTGCTCCTTGTTGTGCTCTGTGCTGCCTTGGGCAATTGATCTCCACCCTGTACTGAGCTGCATGTTTTGGTCAGGTACTCTGGTCCCTCCTTCAGATGGAGGGGTCCTGGGTGCTGTACCCTTTGAGCCTCCAAAGAGTCTGAGATGCTGGGTGTGAGCTAACTACCTAGATGGCCGGTCTGAGCCCTCCTCTCTTGGCTCGCTTAGTGTTCCTGTGATCTCAGAGTACCTCACCCTGGCCTCCCCACAGGTGCTCATGAGGTGCTTGTCCCAGATCTGACCCCAAGGACAAAGCAGGCTTCTCTTCATTCCTATAGTCATTGGCGTTTTACCTCTATACCCCTTCTCTGAAATTCTGTAACAGTCTTTTCCTGTAGTTCAGCTCATTGTAGCTCACCCACACAGGCCTCTCTCTAGGGACCTCTCAGTATGGAGCAGGGTAGGCTCAGAGACTACCAGCCATCAGGGGTGGACACTGTCTCTCCATCCCCAACAGCCCTGCCAGCTTGTGATCTTTGAACATCCATCTCCTCAGATGAGCGACCTCACTACCTACCCTTTGATGAAGGGGAGGTCCTCATTCCACCCCTACTTGGGGATCTCAGCCCTGGAAGGGACCAAGGCACAACCCGTTCACCATCTCTCCCAGAAGCACATTGAATCTTCCTGGAACCGGACCTCCAGGAGGCACCAGGTGGAATAGCATGTAGCTTCATTGTTTTAAGCTCTTACTCTGCAATTCTAAATTATATACAGAAAATTATTTTCTTTGGCCACCTTTTTCTAATGACACCAGGAAAACAGTGCCAAGTTGTGATGTAGCAATGCCTGAACTCTCTCGTTTGGATTTGAATCTATAAGAAAACATACCCTAATTAGAGAGAAACCAGTTCTGAAATAGAACAAAGTAACTAGATCATGTTGTACATTTCCTGTTCTACTGCCCCACCCCACACTCCTCTCTGGTACACTGAGGGTATATATTGGGGCTGGGCTCAGTGTGTGCATTCACATCTAAAGCCAACATGAAGACAGGCACAGTCTTTGTCCTAGTGGCTTTTGTCATCTTGGGGATGGAGATGGCCTTCGCTCAGAGACGTCCTCCTGCAAGTAAGGGTGCTGAGAGGGTCCTACCTGAGAGCAGAGGAGGCTCAGAGCCCAGCTTCTTACCTGGGATGGTGTGGCACAGGAACAGGCTGCAGAGTGGAGATATGGCATTGATCAGACCCACTTTCTTTAACCTTCAGGAGTGATCACCCTGCTTTTCCCATTTTTCTTCTCTTTCATAATCCTCGCCCGAGAGATGCTTATTGGAGAGAGAGAGAGAGAGAGAGAGAGAGAGAGAGAGAGAGAGAGAGAGAGAGAGAGAGAGAGAGAGAGAGAGAAAGAAAGAGAGATAAGAGAGAACATAGATTGGTTGCCTACCATATGTGCCCCAAGTGGGGATTGAACCTGCAATACTTTTAGTGTGTGCGGCGATGCTTCAACCAACTGAGCCTCACCAGCCAGGGCCCCATTCTTCTTATCAGATCAGGTTGGGCCTTATTAAAAGTTGGGGGTCTCTCTACATGTGCCTTGGATGTAGGGCTCCAACACAGAGTAGCTCCGGCATGAACATGGGGTACGTCTGAGGTGGAAAGACGGATGTCTGGGATCAGAGATGTTTCTAATATCTTATAAGGTGGAAAGAAGAGGTTATGACAGAGCAGGTTTCTTGCCTGCGGAACTGGGCAGCCTTTGCAGCCGGGAGAACATTCTCCTAAGGGCCTGACTGTGACAATGGGGGCTTCAGAGTGAGGGTGGAGCTGCTGAGGCTGATGGAGGGTCCAGGAGTACAAAGGTAGAAATGAAAGAAGTGGGAGTCCTGCCAGCAGTGAGGCCGTGGATCTCTAACAGAAGTTTTTATACCTCGTTAGTGATTATCCCTGACTCCACAAACACGGTTTTATGTTTCAGGGAGACCCAAACCTGGACTCTGCCCCAAGATCCCCAGAGGACCCGGTGTGCATTGTGTTGAAAGATGTGTAGGAGATTACACATGTCCCTCCAACCTGAAATGCTGCAGAAGTGGATGTGGCAGTGCATGCAGACCTCCTATTTTTGTGGTGAGTATAAATCCGTCAAGAGCTGACATGGGTGTTAACTACTCCCCAGTGGACTTTCCTGGCGCCAATGGATGTTCACATGTCAACTGCACATAAGAATCTGAGTTACTCCAAGAGAAAGAGGCTGGAAGTGAATGGCAGAAGGACACCTGGCTGCATTATCTAAGACCCTCTCCTCGAAGAGAAGCCCTATCCCAGTCTCTGTCCCCAAGGGGGCACTGAGTTGAGACAAGTAACCATGATCCTAGATTCACAGGTCATTATTGACCCAGGGTTTGTCACCTTCCTTCCCCTTCCCCACCAAAGGGGCTTCACTCTTCCTTGAAAATGGATGATCCTGGGAGGCAGAGGGAAAGGAAAGAGAACCCCAATTATGGAGTATCTCCTGTGTCAGTCAGGCATTGTGCTGAAGTTGAGATAAAAAGGTAAACACAGCTAGTTCATGGAGACAGACTATGTAAATAATTACAACCCAGGGTGACCACAGCTTTGCACAAATTTCTACTAAGGTCTGTGGAAGCACAGGGTAGAGTTATTGGTTTTCTTGGTGGGTGGATCAGTGGAGGTTGGGAAGGTGGTCAGAGAGTAGAGAACATTTAAGGAAGAGCTTAAAGGAGGCATACAGTTTGCCACAGTAAGGAAGGGCGGGACAGATGATGGGGAAATGGGGTCCTACGCTGGAGATGGGAAAGTGATTGAGATTGTGGTCAGTAGAAGTTACAACATCGCAGTAGAGGATTATCCAAGCCAGGGTCCAGAAAGGAATGAGCTGCCTTGTCAAAGAGTTTGGTAGACAGCTGGAGGTTTCTGAGCAGAGGAAATGTCATGATCAAATTTGTATTTTAAAAGAATGCTGCTGTTTATAACCATGTTGATGACCATGTGGAATAAGAATGTGGGGTGTGAGCGTGCCTGGAGACCAGCCCCAGAAGATTGCTCAAGAATGCATGGATCCAGTGCTTGGCATAACATTTTCCACACACCATTCCTGGCAAGTGTCTATCTCTTGAAATGCAGTACCAAAAGATGAAGATCTAAAGTGGTGGAGTGGCTGATTCTGAAGAGTTTGTGTCCAAAATAAATTTTATCTGTGGCATTATTGAGACTGTGTCATTCTTCCCATTTAGACATTCTTTCTAGTGGACCCTCTGTGGATGAACAGAACGGACTCTGTGCCCTGTACTGAGCCCATGAATACGAGGCACTCAGGATAGATCAGAGGCAAGGTCTGCCAGCTAGTTTCTTTCCTCCTTCCATGTCCATGTATCTAAACAGGGCAAAGGGCATGATAATATTTTCTCAAGCATTCTGGGAATATGATTTTGGTCAAGGAAAAAAATGAAATTCTAGCACATAACAGGCCTATAGTCGCAGCCTTTAATAGGGCAAGACTCAGAAGGAGTAGGAGCAGAAACAAACTTGGAAATACTCTTTTCTAAGTCAATACACTGACATGTAGCAGGACTGGATGCCTAACACTATGAGAGCAAACCTGGCCATTGGGATATGGGGCTTTGAGTGGCATGGGCTGGGGAGTGGTTAGGAGGTAGGATAAGTTGGGACATAGGCTCTGTGGGTGGAGTCTTTGATTCAGAGTTTTCCTGAGGCAGAGGATAAGCCTGGGTCTCCCAAAGAAGCCCTGACAAAAACGATGGTCTGGGCTGACCCTACAAGCTCCATCTCCCAGCGCTCTCTGTTCACTTTTCCACCTCGATTGCCCCAGGTAGCCTTCTGTCCTGGTCTGCCATGCTTGCTTGTCCCTGCCGTCTAGCACATCTTATAACCCCGGCAACCCATGGCCTCACCAGCCTGTGCATTGGAATGAGGGCATATTAGCTTTGATATCTTCTTTTACTGGCTGGTCATTCACACCCCAAATCCCACCGTGCTTCTGTCTCTCTTGGTCATTACTGGGGGCTCATGAGCACACCCACAACATGTTCTCAAACAATTTCACCTACTATCTGCCATTCTGAATGCCACGGTATGACCTTCCCCTGCAAAGACACTTGAGGATGGCATCCTACAATGTCCACTTATGTTACTGCCCTTTAGTTAGTCCTGAAGTCTATACAGGTTCTGTAGGGATGCAGACGTGTCAGACTCTGTGGTCTCCCAGAGTTTGGAGCCACATGTTAGGGAAGGATAATTAACACACACCATGCACAGGCAATTTCACATGTAGTATCTCACTTTACACTCACCACAACTCTATAATATCATCTCAGTAGCAGAATTTTTTGTAAATGTTATAGATGAAGAGACAGAGTGTCCAAGTAGCTAAATGACTTGCCCAACATTACACTCCTTTTTAAATTATTTGTTTTTATTAAAGGTTTCAGAGAGAAGAGCAGTGAGGTAGTGAAATAGAAACATCACTGATGAGAGAGAATCATCAATAGGTTGCCTCCACATGCCCCCCACTGGGGACTGAGCCCACAACCTGGGCAAGTGCTCCTATAGGAATGGAACCATGACCAGCTGATACATAGGTCGATGCTCAACCACCGAGCAAAACCAGCGAAGCCCAACACTCTTAATGAGTAGAGGAGCCAGTCTTCTCCTCCATGTCTGTTTGGCTTTTAGGTAAATGCTCCATGCCCTGTACCATGCTGACCTTCTATCCTAAAGAGGGAATATATTCACTGGCCGGGCTCTCCTGTTCAGGTGTTATAGTCTCAATAGAAAAACAAATATGGATTATCTATGTTTCATATTTAACACCAGGACAGGGAGGGTGGAGCAAAAGAGCACTGATTGGGTCTTTTCTCTTTGACCACCATCATCTGCAACTGGCTTTATAAACTTTAAAGGAAAGTTTCCCCAGAACCCTTTGGGATTCCCCTGCCCACCCATATTTATATTTTTAGAAATGAAGAATTATATGTATATATTTGGTAGGCATTTTTCAGTCAGCCAAAGCTCTTCATCACCTCTGGGCTGGCTGCCTCTCTCATGTACAGCCTGTGTGTGGCTTCCTGACCACGCATCATTCCCCAATTCTATGCCATGAAGTAGAGTTGGCCCCACCTCCCTAAAACAGCAGAAATGTACCTATGTGTGTAGTTGGGTCACAGAAATCTGAGACTTTCTCCAGCCTGGCCAGGTAGCTTTGGAGTCTTTTCCCTCACCCTCTGTGCATGCATACTGTAGACAAGGAAGTCATGTAAAAGCCTGTATTGAGAAAGACTTTTTCAAGTGCTCTTTTTTCTGTGATTATTTATTTACCTTACTGAAATGCCAAGGTCCAGAGCACACTCAAGGTGTAGCACATGCATAAGGTCTGCTTACTAGGGCTGCTCCCCTTGCTCTGGTTTTTGCTCTTCTGGAAGTCTGTGAACAGATGGTGTAGGAAGGTATCCCTGGAGGCAAGGACTTTCATAGTTTGTTTCTTTTAAAAAATATATATTTTCATTCGCTTTAGATAGGAAGGGAAAGGGAGAGAGAGATAGAAACATCAACAATGAGAGAGAATCATCTATTGGCTGCGTCCTGCACAGCCTCGCACTGGGGATCCAGCCCATAACCTGGGCATGTGCCCTGACCAGGAAAAGAAATCGTGTCCTCCTGGCTCCTAGGTCGATGCTTAACCACTGAGCCACACTGATCAGGACAAAGTTTGTTTCTTAATTCCCATTGAGCCCTTGACTTTGAGAAAAAAATTACAAATCCTACAAAGGGCCTTTCGACGGAATGAACCGAAAGCTTTATTCTCTTGGAAGTCATATCCACTCCTTGCAAAGTGATTGAGAAAACAAAAAATGACACCCATAGAACCAATAAACCTATAAAAACCAGTCCACCATTGTACTTAACAGCTCTCCCAGCCCAGTTTACACAGAAAGTTAGCTTATTTCCAGCTTCTTTCTCCAAATAATCATTTAACCAAATCTCAGTGTGTGAGGCATAGATGCAGCACGAGCTGTTTGGACAGGCTGTGTGGAAACTGAGTAGATCAGAATGGGAATGTTGGCTATGGAGTTGCAAAATGTACTATTATATTTCACGAGAACTTTCTCACTGAGATATACTTTCTGGGGCACAGTCCTTACTGGACCTGGGAGAAATTTGACACGTTCTATTTTAATCCAAGATTAATTAATAGAGTGTTGTTTGTAAGGATTAATAGTTTATTTTTAAACTTTTTATTATGGGAAAATGTAAATATATACAAAGTAGATAGAATAGTATAATGATATACCATATACCCATCACCCAGCTTCAACCACTGTTAATATGTAATCATTTTTCTTTGATAATCCCATTCATTCTCCCTCATCTCATGCTATTTTGAAGAAAATTCCGGACATTATTTCATTACATACTAGAGCCCTGATGCACAAAATTCGTGCAAGAGTAGGCCTTCCTTCCCCCGGCTGCCAGCACTGACTTCCCTCTGGCTCCGGGACCCGGGCTTCCCTCGTAGCCCTGGCTTTGCCCGGAAGGTCACCAGGAAGGATTATCTGGTCTAGTTATCATATTATGCTTTTATTATTATAGATTATTTCTGTATGTATCTCTAACAGATAAGAATTCCTTTTAATTGGGTTATTTTTTTTAAAATATATTTTATTGATTTTTTACAGAGAGGAAGGGAGAGAGACAGAGAGTTAGAAACATCGATGAGAGAGAAACATCGATCAGCCGCCTCCCGCACATCTCCCACTGGGGATGTGCCCGCAACCCAGGTACATTCCCTTGACCAGAATCGAACCCGGGACCCTTCAGTCCGCAGGCCGACGCTCTATCCACTGAGCCAAACCGGTTTCGGCTTAATTGGGTTATTTATCATACCTTTTTACTGTTATAGTTTTATTTCCTCTTTATTAGCTAGATGATCTTTCACTGTGTAACCTATTTTAGTGGTGGAATCTGTCTCCCTTTCTCTTTCTCTTACTATATGATTTGTATTTAGAAAGGTTTATATTTTTGTTGTAATAGTTATCTTATACTAACACCTTTAAGTATTACCTTTGCTCCTTTCTTTTTTTGTGTGGATGATTATCTATAAGTGAACTACTGTGAGTAATAGTCATAATAAAATTAGCTAATTTCATCTTTTCCTTCCACTCCTTCTCTGCCCCCTAACCCCAACAACTTTGCTCTAGATTGTCTTGATTCAGGGTGAACACTTTATAAGTTATATAAATGTCTAATCACGATGTTGTACATCTGAAACTAATATAATATTGTATGTCAACTGTAACTGAAAAAAAAAGGAAAAATTGTCCTGATTATTCTTGATTTTTAGGACTTTCATGTAAGTTTTAGTATTAGTTTATGAATTTTCATTTAAAAATCCTTCTAAGATTTTCATTGGAATTATATTAAATTTCAATTTCGGGAAAACTCATATGTTCATGATTGTGAATCTTCTAATCCATGAAGACAGTATATGACTCCGTTTATTAAGATCTTTTCAAATATTTTCTTAGTAATATTATGTAGTTTTCTGAATATAATTTGTTAGATTTATACTTAGGTAATTGATGGGCTTTTGGATGACACTGTATAGGCATTTAAAATTTTATTCTTCAAGTGTCAGACTTAAAAGCTTTTAACTAGTCTTTCCTCAGGCATCTGTGAGCACCAATGCAGAACAGGCAGGGACTGTGGGCAAGGAGAACAGTGCATCAGGGAGGCCTGTGGTCACGTCTGCTCCCCCATGATTCCAATAGGTAAGTCTTTTTAAAAATTTCAATTTACTTATTTTTACTTTTACAATTACACTTTACTTTCAGCATTATTGTACAATGGGTTCAAGTGCACAGCATAGTGATTGGACAATCATATACTTTACAGAGTGTCCCCCTGATATTTTCAGAAGCCACCTGTCACCACCCATAGTTATAATACTAGAGGCCCGGTGCACCGGTGGGGTTTCTCTGCACGGTCTGCGGGAATCGGTACAAAACCCGCAGTCCAACGCCACCTGCCACTCCTGCTCATCCCAGCCCCTGCGCCTGCCACAGTCTCTCTCCCAGTCAGTCCCAATCTGGAGAGGCTTGCGCTGCTGCAGTGAGCTCGCATGAGCCCTGCGTCTGAGACCCGTCCTGAGGAGGAGGCAGGGGCCTGGATGTGATCGGCCCTCCAGGCGGGCTGTGGGACACCATTGCTGGCCAAGGATCAGGATCTGTCCTCCCCGACTCTCCCCCACTGATGTTCCTGCTGGTTGTCTGGAGCCACTTGGCAGCCCCTTTTATATTGTTTCTTCCTTGCAGAACTTCTAGGGAGCGGAAGTGGCCACAGTTCCCCAGGCCAACTTCCCAGAGGCTGACAGTGCTGTCAGGAACCTGCTGGCGGCACTGGTCCTTCAGTGCCTGGCTGTTCTCTGGAGGTTGGACCTACAGGACTACTGAGGGAATGAGTGGCTGCTGTAGGGCTGGTGGGCTCCTGGGGTATGAATGGTGGTATGAATGTTGCTCCCTCTGTGGGAGTGCACTGACCACCAGGGGGCAGCTCCTGCATAGAATGTCTGCCCCCTGGTGGTCAGTGCTCATCATAGCAAATGGGCATTCGGTTGTCTGGTCGCTTAGGCTTTTTATATATATAGACTAATGGCCCAGTGCACAAAAATTTGTGCACTCGGGGGGGAGGGGGGTCCCTCAGCCCAACCTGTGCCCTCTCGCAGTCTGGGACCCCTTGGGAGATAATGACCTGCTGGCTTAGGCCTGCTCCCGGGTGGCAGAGGGCAGGCCCAATCCCTAGGTGCAGCCCCTGGTCAGGCTCAGAGCAGGGCCGATTGGGGAGTTGGGGCACCTTCCCCTGTCATGCACAGAGCAGGGCAGATTGGGAGGTTGTGATGCCACCCTCAGTCACGCTCAGGGTAAGGCCGATTGGGGGGTTGGGGCACCGCCCCTGTCACACTCAAGGCACGGTCGATGGGGAAGTTGTGGCACCACCCCCTGTCATGCACAGAGCAGGGCCAATCAGGGGGTTTGGGCTCTGCCCCCTGTCACGCTGATCCCGGTGCCGGGAGGCCTCTCAGCTCCTCTGATCCCGGTGCTGGGAGGCATATTACCCTTTTACTATATAGAATAGAGGCCTGGTGCACGGGTGGGGGCCGGCTGGTTTGCCCTGAAGGGTGTCCTGGATCAGGGTGGGGGTCCCCACTGGGGTGCCTGGCCAGCCTGGATGAGGGGATGATGGCTGTTTGCAGCTTCTCACACACCCTTCAGGGTGGGGGTCCCCACTGGGGTGCCTGGCCAGTCTGGGTGAGGGGCTGAGGGCTGTTTTCAGGCTGGGGGTGACTGAAGCTCCCAACTCCTCCTTTTTTTCTTTTTTTTTTTATTCTTGTCCAGCTTTAGTTCTGAGGCTTGGCTCCAGCTCTGAGGCCTCAGCTGCTGGAAGCAGGTATCTGGTTTGTTTAGGTTCTATAATCCAAACAATGTATAACTCCAGCTCTGAGATCCCAGCCCGCTGAAAGCTGGTTTCTGGGGTTTTGTTTAGCTTCTATATTTGTTACAATGTTTCTTAAACTGTAAGCTCAGAGGCTGGCAAGGCAGGCGGGGAACATTGCGGTCCTCCGTCACTGAAGCAAGCAAGCCTCATGTTAGTTTCAAGCTGCCTGGCTGCCAGCCGCCATGTTGGCTGGCAGTTAATTTGCATATTGCCCTGATTAGCCAATGGGAAGGGTAGCGGCCATACGCCAATTACCATGTTTCTCTTTTATTAGATAGGACTAGAGGCCCAGTGCACAAAAATTTGTGCAATGCTGAGTGTGTCCCTCAGCCCAGCCTGTGCCCTCTCGCAGTCTAGGATCCCTCGTAGGATGTCCACTTCCTGGCGTAGGCCCGCTTTCCGGGGGATCAGGCCTAAGCTGGCAGTCAGATATCCCTTTGGCAGCCTGGGAGCCCTTGGGAGATGTCCACTTGCCAGCAGGGAGCAGGCCTAAGCTGCAGTCTGATAACCTTAGCTCTGCTGAGGAGGCGGGAGAGGCTCCCGCCACCACCACTGTGCTGGCAGCCATCAGCCTGGCTTGTGGCTGAGCAGAGCTCCCCCTGTGGGAGTGCACTGACCACCAGGGGGCAGTTCCTGCATTGAGCATCTGCCACCTGGTGGTCAGAGTGTATCATAGTGACCAGTCATTCCCAGTCGTTCTGCTGTTAGGGTCAATTTGTATATTAGCCTTTTATTATATAGGATAGAGGCCTGGTGCACAGGCGGAGGCTGTCTGGTTTGCCCTGAAGGGTGTCCCAGATCAGGGTGTGGGTCCCGCTGTGGTGCCTGGCCAGCTTGGGAGAGGGCCTGAGGGCCATTTTCAGGCTGGCCACACCCCCTTCAGGCTGGGGGTCCCCACTGGGGTGCCTGGCCAGCCTGGATGAGGGGCTGATGGCTGTTTTCAGGCTGGCCACAGCCCCTTCAGGATGAGGGGGTCCGACTGGGGTGCCTGGCCAGCCTGCATGAGGGCCTGAGGGCCATTTTCAGGCTGGCTACACCCCTTCAGAGTGGGGGTTTCTACTGGGTTGCCTGGCCAGCCTGGGTGAGGGGCTGAGGGCCATTTTCAGGCTGCCCAGAGCTCCTTGATGGTGGGGGGGGGGGTCCCGCTTGGGTGCCTGGCCAGCCTGGGGAGGGGCTGATGGCCTTTTTCAGGTTGGCCACACCCCCGGCGACCCAAGCTCCCAGCCTCTCCTTTTTTTCTTTTTCTTTTTTTTCTGGGAGTTATTTATCTTCTATAATTGAAACTTTGTAGCCTTGAGCGGAGCCCAGGGCTGGCCAGGACAGGCGGGAAGCTTGGCTTCCTCCATGGCCAGGGGCAACCCAAGCCTCCTGCTCGCTCCAGCTTTGTGGCCGCCGCCATCTTAGTTAGGTTAATTTCCATACTCACTCCTGATTATCTGGTGGGCATGGCTTAAGCATGGTGGAGGGATGGTTAATTTTCATGTTTCTCTTTTATTACGTAGGACTAGAGGCCTGGTGCACAAAATACACGTCGGGTCTCCAGGCCTGGCCAGCATTCAGGTTCCCCACCTCCCCGCCACCTCCTTCCCTCTGCCTGCTCCCGCAGCTGCCCACCGCAAGTCATCCGCCTGTTCCATACCACCCCCTGGTGGTCAGCGCATGTCATAGCAAGTGAACGAACTCCTGGTATCATGGTTGAACTCCCAAGGGGACACTTTGCATGTTCGTTTTTTATATAGAGAAATTATTGACTATTTTCTCTATGCTGTACTTTATATCCCTGTGACTGTTCTTTAACTACCAGTTTGTACTTCTTCATCCCTTCACCTCTTTCACCCAATCCCCCAACACCTCCAAATAGGTACATCTTCACTTCCTTCCATCCAGGCCTGTCCAGGGAGGTATTTTTTACACAAAAGCTTGATAAACTGTAAAATACTGAATATATTTTAACTTTTTGCTATTTGGCAACAATCATAATTTTATATGAGTTTTCACTTTTAAATCACAAACATTTTAAAAACAACTTAAATTGTGTTTATGAAATGTTTACTTGTTTTTTGGGAATGCTTCAATAATCCTTTACGATGAGTCAGCATCCCCCAGAGAGGGAAGAGAGAGAAAAGCACATATTCGGCAACCTCTCTGTGCCAGATCTTTTCAAATACATTATTTTACTGAATCTTGAGAGCTTTAATGATGGGACCACTATCTTACAGACAAGGAAACCGAGGAATGAATCAAATGCTTTTTTCTTTGCTCACCTTCCCTGATTCCTCTCTACCCTCTTAAGTCCCTTGGATTCACTGTACATGGTGACCCCAGGGCTGTCATACCTAACAGTGTCCCAATTTGCACTAATGATCCATGTCCTCCTCCTCTAGGCAAAGCAGAGCCTGAGCACAGGCTCAGGAGCAAAGCCTGGCATGGTGTTAGCTCCATTACACCATCTGCTGGCTCTCACCACTGAGTGCATGACCCACAGGCAGAACTAGCTAGAGGTGTCAGTGCAAAAGTGTAAATCTCACTACAGTAGGTCCTCAGGTTACATTGGAGATCCATTCCTACGGGACAACATAACACAATTTTTGCTGAAACCCACCTACATAAGCACCTAAATCACTCACATGGAGCACATACACAGCAGTAATGAAGTGAAACAGTAAAAAAAATTTAAAAGAAAGGTAACAATTTCTGACCTTTACTTGTGGTAAATAAATAATAAAAAACATAAAGTACATATGTACATATGTGAAAATGACGGAACTTTTTTTTTTAATAAATAAACTAGAGGCCCGGTGCACAAAAATTTGTGCACTCGTGGGGGAGAGGAGGTCCCTCAGCCCGGCCTGTGCCCTCTCGTAGTCTGGGACCCCTCGGGAGATAACGACCTGCCGGCTTAGGCCTGCTCCCAGGTGGCAGAGGGCAGGCCTAATCCCTAGGTGCAGCCCCTGGTCGGGCTCAGAGCAGGGCCGATTGGGGAGTTGGGGCTCCTTCCCCTGTCATGCACAGAGCAGGGCAGATTGGGAGGTTGTGATGCCACCCTCAGTCACGCTCAGGGTAGGGCCAATTGGGGGGTTGGGGCACCGCCCCCTGTCACACTCAAGGCAGGGTCGATAGGGAGGTTGGGGCGCCACCCCCTGTCACGCACAGAGCAGGGTCGATCAGGGGGGTTGGGGCTCCGTACCCTGTCACACACAGAGCAGGGCCAATCAGTGGGTTGAGGAGCTCCCCCCTGTCACAGAGCAGGGCCGATAGGGAAGTTGGGGCACCGCCCCCTCTCACACACAGAGCAGGGCGGATCAGGGGGTTGGGGTGCTGCCACTGTCACACTCAGGGCAGGGCCGATGGGGGGGGCGTTTGGGGCATCGCATCCTGTCACACACAGAGCTGCAGGGTGATCAGGGGGTTGGGGAGCTCCCCCCTGTCAGGAACAGAGCAGGGCGGATAGGGAGGTTGTGGCCACGCCCCCTGTCACACACAGAGCCGCAGGGCAATCAGGGGGTTTGGGTGCTGCCCCCTGTCACGCTGATCCCGGTGCTGGGAGGCCTCGCGGCTCCGCTGATCCTGGTGCTGGGAGGATCGTGGCTACGCTGATCCTGGTGCTGGGAGGCATATTACCCTTTTACTATATAGGATAGAAGCCTGGTGCACGGGTGGGGGCCGGCTGGTTTGCCCTGAAGGGTGTCCTGGGTCAGGCTGGGGGTCCCCACTGGGGTGCCTGGCCAGCCTGGGTGAGGGGATGATGGCTGTTTGCAGCTGGTCGCACACCCTTTAGGGTGGGGGTCCCCACTGGGGTTCCTGACCAGCCTGGGTGAGGGGCTGAAGGCCATTTTCAGGCTGGCGGGTGACTGAAGCTCCCAACCTGTCCTTTTTTCCTTTTTTATAAAATTCTGGGCCAGCTTTAGCTCTGAGGCTCGGCTCCAGCTATGAGACCTCAGCTGCTGAAAGCAGGTTTCTGGCCTTTGTTTACCCTTCTGTATTTGAAACAATGTTGCGGTCCTGCTGGCTGAAGCCCAGGGTTTTGTTTAGCTTCTATATTTGTTACAATGTTGCTTAGAGTGCAGCTGAGAGGCCGGCAAGGCAGGCGGGGAAGCTTGGCTCCCTCCATCACTGAAGCAAGCAAGCCTCCCTGTTCGCATCAGCTGCCTGGATGCCGGCCGCCATCTTGGCTGGCAGTTAATTTGCATATCTCCCCGATTAGCCAATGGGAAGGGTAGCGGTTATACACTAATTACCATGTTTCTCTTTTATTAGATAGGATGGGAGATGGCAAAGTAACCACTAAACGACATACACCGAGTCCGACGTAACCCAAGGACTGTCTGTATTGCACTTAATCTCCATAACATCTTTTTGCAAACATAATTACTTGTCTTGCAAGCACTTAGAAACTGGGTCTCAAAGAGATTATGTGTTCATCACACATCAGGCAGCTAATAAATGACAGGTCTCTTCACCTTCAAAGCTGGAACACTTCCTAGCACACCATGCTGCCTCCCTCAATACTGGGGGCCAGCCCCAGCGGTCCCAGGGTTCCCAAAGGTGTGCACGGAGTCAGCGAAGAATGTTTTACACGGAGACAGCATTCAGAACTCTCTAGCTCTCTTTAGTCTCCGTGGATCTTCCTGTGCCTGGCTGAGGCCACAGAGAGAGATCCCAAGGCAAGCTGAGCCTTTATTTTATAGTGAGAGGTAAACAAGGTAGTGGTTTCCATAGTTACACAGTTCTTGTGAGGTTTCACTTGTTTTGACCATGGTTACACTTCCTGCACTTCCTCAGCCCATTAGCTTCCCAGATAAGATCTAGGGAGTGTTATAAGGTCAAGCCTAATTATGCTAAGAGGACTGTGCTCTCTAAGCTGGGAATTGTGACTTTGCCCACAGGTCAGTCCGAGGCTTAACCCTATATCAGCTCCCCACACCTCAATGATGTAATTGCAAGGGAACATTATCCACATTGTTCTGTAGTTTCCTTCAGACCATTCAAACTCTAAGGAAAAAAACCCACCCAGCATCTTTGCATTGAGTGACCACAAAGTGTGTCCTGGTGTGATAGCTGCTGGCTATCCTTGGACTTATTCCCATGGCCAACCTCCCCGCTTGGGACCACTTCTTCCTGCTCAGATCCATCTTTTTCTGTTCTCTGAGAGGCCCAATGAGAGCAAGTAAGCTCTATCCTAATGCGGTTTCCTCCAAAACCCGTTCCCTTTCCCCTAATCAGGACTCTCAGAGCACCATCCTGAGGCACCGAGACAGGAGGCCACGGGGCTTCTGACTGGGGACAGCTATTCCTGGGGCTGCCGTCATTGCCTTGGTTCATGGGTGGATATGGCTGCTAGCTCCACAGAGACTGGGCAGCAGAATAAGTTTTTTGGTTTTGTTTTTTAATATATTTTATTGATTTCAGGGAGGGAAGGAGGGAAGGAGAGAGAGAGAGAGAGAGAGAGAGAGAGAGAGAGAGAGAGAGAGAGAGAGAGAGAGAGATATGATGAGAAAGAATAATCAATTTGCTGCCTTCTGCATGCACCACACTGGAGATCAACCCCACAACCCAGGCATATGCCCTGACTTGGAGTTGAACTGTGACCTCCTGGTTCATAGGTAGACCACTGAGCCACAGCTGAGCCAAAATGAGGTTTAAAGTCACAAAGACCCGATTGAAACCCTGGCCCCTCCTTTTCCTAAATCTGGTTTTATGCTAACTCCCACAACCTCAGTGTCTCATTCAAAAATGGGAATAATAAAGGGGGGTGGGGGTGATATTCCTGCCTCACAGTGTTTTCTAAGGATTAAATGAGATTGTGTTAAGCACCCAACCCAGTGCCTGGCCCGTACCAAGTGCTCACTAAATGGTAGCCAGGAAATAGGTGAGGTGTTGGTGCTAGATATGCACTTTCCCTGAGTTCCTTGGGTCAGTAAGGAGCACTGGCATCTGTGGAGGTGGAGGTCTTGAGGCCTGGGCACAGGCACACATCCTGTTGGCTTTAGGCTTTGCCACTTCTTCGCTGTGGGCCATTTGGTGACCTTGTGTTCTCACTCTGTAAGGCCTGTAGTCTTTAGTCAGCCTATTTGTAAGGCTTTAGATTCATATTTCCTACTGGCTCATAAGGACCCTTTTAAAATGTCATAAACAATAAGACACTCCTCAGATAGCATAAGTGCTCAGAAAACCACTGATTGTCACTTTCTGCGCTGCTCTGCGGCTGACCTCATGGGAAGAGGGATGAGCAAGAAGAGTCTTAGGGTCCACTCCTCCTCTCCCGTCTTCCCCCACTAAATGAAGCAAATTTAATTCATGTCGCCCTGAAGAAGGAAATAAACAAAAACTGGAAAGGAGCAGATCAGACTCTCAGATGACTTTGTGTAAGAAACTCCACCTTTCAAACAAGGAAACTCCAGGGGAGAAGAAACAGACCCTTCAGGAAGCCAGTGTTTGTGCAAATCTGTAGCCGAGAGTCTCTGTTCCTCTCCTCCCCAAAAGTGAGAAAATCTCTGGAATCACACAGGAGATGAGCCCATTCTCCAAGCAGACTCTCCGGATCCGAGAATAAGTGCATTTGGGGGTATAGCATCCTCTCTCCAAGAGTTGGGAGCAGGAAACCTGGGGTCTGATCTCCTCCCATCAGGCCTGGCAGCCAAATACCAAAACCTAAGCCCAGGTCTCACATGCTGGGCTGAAAAAAAAAAAAAAGAAAAAGGAAAAAGAGCGCAATGGCTACCTGTGTGAAGGGTAGGTTTGTAGGCTGAGGACATGTAGGGATTTCCAATGTCTGGAATCAGTCTTCTTTAGTAATGTGTTTTTTATTGCGTTAAAGTACACACAACAAAATTTACCATCATAACCATTTTTATTTATTTATCTTTTAAAAAATATATTTTTCTTGATTTGAGAGAGGAAGGGAGGAGAGGGAGATAAAAACATCAGTAACGAGAGAGAATCATTGATTGGCTGCCTCCTGCACACCCCCACCTGGCAATCAAGCCTGCAACCTGGGCCCATCATATTCATTTTTAAGCCTATAGTTCAGTGGTATTAAACTCACTCATATTGTTGTGTAGCCATCACCACCACGCATCCCCATAACTCTTTTCATCTTGCAAATCTGAGACTCTATACCTATTATACAATAACTCCCCATTCTCTCCTCCCACAGCTCCTGGCAACCACCTTTATACTTTCTGTCTCTATGATCTGACTACTCTAAGTACTTCATAGAAGTGGAACCACACAATACTTGTCTTTTTGTGACTGGCTTATTTCACTGAACATGATGTCCTTAAGGCTCACCCATGTGGTGGCAATCTGGAGAATGTCCTTCCTTTTAAGGCTAAATAATATTCCCTTATATTTACATACTACATGTTACTTATCCATTTATTGGCCAATGGACACTCGGGTTGTTTCCATGTTTAGCTTGTGAATCATGTTGCTATAAACATGAGTGTACAAATAGCTCTTTGAGACCCTGCTTCCAATTCTTTGGGGTATATACCCAGAAGTGGAATTGCTGGATTATGTGGTAATTCTATATTTAATTTTTTTGAGGAACCTCTATATTGTTCCTCAATTAATTTTTTATATATGTCTGATGGTTGCTGCAGACACCTGGATATTATCACGTAGTAATATGTCATGAGAACTTGCCAGATTTCCAATTTTGTGAATGTCACTAGAAATCAACTATTTATGGAGACATTTTGTTTAGCTCTTCACAGAAATAAAGCTTTTATCAGGTAGGTGAAGTGCCCTCACTTCATGTACATGAAAACATTTGAGGAGCTTTTCTGAACTTCCCCATTGGCAGTTCCCCATTGGTGGGTCTGAGATGGGGTCCAAGTGTTTGCAAAACATGGGCTTCCTTCCGGTCTCAGTCCCTTCATGTGTGACCTGTGGTTGCCAATGGAAGCGACCCCACAGCTTAGGAGGCTTCGGTGAGGTGACAGGTGTGACACAGGCACAGGTCCTGATGTGTGACCGCGGGCTTAATGGAGCCCAGTATCGCTGTTGTTGAAGGGAGGCGTCCTTGGCAGCCTTGCAGCTCCCATTCTTGAACTGCAGAATCAGCACAACCAGGAGAGGCCATAACCACCTTGCTTCATCCTGGGAACTCCGTGTGCTAGAGGAGCACATACCAGACTATATTTTCATATGTAATTTCCACTAATTAAATATTTTTCATAACTGTCTTGAGAGCTCTTTGCCCTGCCTTCCCAACTGGGTTACATCCCAAGGGGAATATGGGAATATACAGCTTGAAATATTGCATTAAAATTTTAACTTGGGAAAGCAAGAATGCAAATGCATCAGGTCATTATGTGGGAAATCGGTGCCTCCTTCACTGCAGGAAGTGTAAATGGGTGCAGCCTTTTTGGAGGACAATTTGGCAATATCTTCCAACTCCACAGTAAACATATCCTTTGTATTTCCATGTTTAGACATCTATTCAGGGGGAAATATTGACATATATAAACAAAGAAGCATATACAAAGTATATCATGCATATAGAAGCAAATTGCTAATGAAACCGAAATCTCCTAAATGTTCAGCAATTGAAATATGTTTAAATAAATTATGAATCACTTATATAATAGAACTAGAGGCCCGGTGCACAAAAATTTGTGCACTCGGGGGGAAGGGGGGTCCCTCAGCCCGGCCTGTGCCCTCTCGCAGTCTGGGACCCCTCGGGAGATAACAACCTGCTGGCTTAGGTCTGCTCCCGGGTGGCAGAGGGCAGGCCAAATCCCTAGGTGCAGCCCCTGGTCGGGCTCAGAGCAGGGCCGATTGGGGAGTTGGGACGCCGCCCCCTGTCATGCACAGAGCAGGGCGGATTGGGAGGTTGTGATGCCACCCTCAGTCACACTCAGGGTAGGGCCAATTGGGGGGTTGAGGCACCGCCCCCTGTCACAGTCAAGGCAGGGTCGATGGGGAGGTTGCGGCGCCACACCCTGTCATGCACAGAGCAGGGCCAATCAGGGGGTTGGGGCACTGCCCCCTGTCACTCACAGAGCAGGGCCCATCAGGGGGTTGAGGAGCTCCCCCCTGTCACTCACAAAGTAGGGCTGATAGGGGAGTTGGGGCACCGTCCCCTGTCACACACAGAGCAGGACTGATCAGGGGGTTGTGGCACTGCCCTCTATCACCCACAGAGCAGGGCCAATCAGGGGGTTGGGGCGCCGCCACTGTCACACTCAGGGCAGGGCCAATGGAGAGGTTATGGCTCTACCCCGTCACACACAGAGCAGGGCCCGTGGGGGGGTCGGGGGAGGGGGGTTGGGGCACCACCCTCTATCACCCACAGAGCAGGGCCGATCAGGGGGTTGGGGCGCCGCCACTTTCACACTCAGGGCAGGGCCAATGAGGAGGTTATGGCTCTACCCCGTCACACACAGAACAGGGCTCATGTGTGTGTGTGTGTGGGGGGGGTGTTGGGGTGCCGCACCCTGTCACACACAGAGCCACAGGGCGATCAGGGGGTTTGGGCGCTGCCCCCTGTCATGCTGATCCTAGTGCCAGGAGGCCTCACAGCTCCGCTGATCCTGGTGCTGGGAGGCATATTACCCTTTTACTATATAGAATAGAGGCCTGGTGCATGGGTGGGGGCCGGCTGGTTTGCCCTGAAGGGTGTCCTGGATCAGGGTGGGGGTCCCCACTGGGGTGCCTGGCCAGTCTGGGTGAGGGGCTGAGGGCTGTTTACAGGCTGGGGGTGACTGAAGCTCCCAACCACTCCTTTTTTCCTTTTTTTTTTTTATTCTGGGCCAGCTTTAGCTTGAGGCTTGGCTCCAGCTCTTAGGCCTCCGCGGCTGAAAGTAGGTTTCTGGCCTTTGCATACAATGTTGTGATTCTGCTGGCTGAAGTCCGGCGGTATTTGTAACAATGTTTCTTAAACTGCCCACTCAGAGGCCTGCAGCGGTAGGCGGGGAACGTTGGAGTCCTCCGTCACTGAAGCAAGCAAGCCTCATGTTAGTTTCAAGCTGCCTGGATGCCGGCCGCCATCTTGGCTCACAGTTAATTTGCATATCTCGTTGATTAGCCAATGAAAAGGGTAGCGGTCGTACGCCAATTAACATGTTTCTCTTTTATTAGTGTAGATATTAGATAGCAGTAGTTTTAAAAGGGGGGGGTATACTAACATGGAAATCTCTCCAAGACATAATGTTAAGCACAGCCAGTGTGGCTCAATGGTTGATCATCACCTCTGAACCAGGAGGTCACGGTTTGATTTCTGGTCAGGGCACATGCCCAGGTTTCAGTCTCAATCCCTATTAGAGGGCATGCAGGAGGCAGCTGATCCATGATTCTCCCTCATCATTGATGTATCTGTCTATCTCTCCCTCTTCCTTCCTCATTCAATAAAAAATATATTTAAAAAAGATAATGCTAAGTAAATAAAGCAAAACAACACTGTACAATATAACTTCATTTCGGCAGCAAAGATACATATTTGGTTATATATATGTGTGTGTATGTAAAGTATAGGAAAGAACTTAGAAAAACACATACCAAACACATGAGATAATTTTTTTTAAGATGATGTTAATTAAGTATAATAGTTGTGTCTAAGTCACTTTTAGGGAGGGATTAGGGAGTCCTCCCCTTACCCAGAGTGCTCTGTAGGGTTCTCCTGCAAGTTCTTTGGGGCTGTCCACCTTGGCCCCACACACTCACCAAGGCCATGCTACTCAGCAGTCTGGAATCTGGCCAGACACCTCAGATTTGCATTGGGGCTTGTTCTTTGTCATGCTCCTTGTTGTGCTCTTTGTTGTGCTCTGTGCTGCCTTGAGCAATTGATCTCCACCCTGTACTGAGCTGCATGTTTTGGTCAGGTACCCTGGTCCCTACTTCAGATGGAGGGTTCCTGGGTGCTGTACCCTTTGAGCCTCCAAAGAGTCTGAGATGCTGGGTGTGAGCTAACTACCTGGATGGCCGGTCTGAGCCCTCCTCTCTTGGCTCGCTTAGTGTTCCTGTGATCTCAGAGAACCTCACCCTGGCCTCCCCACAGGTGCTCATGAGGTGCTTGTCCCAGATCTGACCCCAGGGACAAAGCAGGCTTCTCTTCATTCCTATAGTCATTGGCGTTTTACCTCTATACCCCCTTCTCTGAAATTCTGTAACAGTCTTTTCCTGTAGTTCAGCTCATTGTAGCTCACCCACACAGGCCTCTCTCTAGGGACCTCTCAGTATGGAGCAGGATAGGCTCAGAGACTACCAGCCATCAAGAATGGACCCTGTCTCTCCATCCCCAACGGCCCTGCCAGCTTGTGATCTTTGAACATCCATCTCCTCATATGAGCGACCTCACTACCTACCCTTGTGATTAAGGGGAGGTCCTCTATCCACTCCTACTTGGGGATCTCAGCCCTGGAAGGGACCAAGGCACAACCCGTTCACCATCTCTCCCAGAAGCACATTGAATCCTCCTGGAACAGGACCTCCAGGAGGCATCAGGTGGAATAACACATAGCTTCAAAGTTTATGCTCGTACTCTGAAATTTTAAATCATACACAGAAAATTTATTTCTTTGGCCACTTTTTCTAATGACACCAGGGAAAACAGTGCAAAATTTTGATGTAGCAATGCCTGAACTCTCCTGTTTGGATTTGCATCTACAAGAAAACATACCCTAATTAGAGAGAAACCAGTTCTGAAATAGAACAAAGTAACTAGATCATGTTGTACATTTCCTGTTCTACTGCCCCACCCCACACTCCTCTCTGGTACACTGAGGGTATAAATTGGGGCTGGGCTCAGTGTGTGCATTCACATCTAAAGCCAACATGAAGACAGGCACAGTCTTTGTCCTAGTGGCTTTTGTCATCTTGGGGATGGAGATGGCCTTCGCTCAGAGACATCCTCCTGGAGGTAAGGGTGCTGAGGGGGTCCTACCTGAGAGTAGAGGAGGATCAGAGCTCAGCTTCTTACCTGG
Organism: Myotis daubentonii; assembly: GCF_963259705.1. Lineage (NCBI taxonomy): Eukaryota > Metazoa > Chordata > Mammalia > Chiroptera > Vespertilionidae > Myotis > Myotis daubentonii. The sequence goes on along the minus strand of NC_081855.1, from coordinate 44,102,656 downwards.
GATGGTGTGGCACAGGAACAGGCTGCCGAGTGGAGATTTGGCATTGATCAGACCCACTTTCTTTAACCTTCAGGAGTGATCGCCCTGCGTTTCCCATTCTTCTTCTATTTTTTATTTTTTAATTCTTACCCGAAGATATGCTTATTGATATTTTAGAGAGAGGGGAAGGGATATATATATATATATATATATATATATATATATATATATAGAGAGAGAGAGAGAGAGAGAGAGAGAGAGAGAGAGAGAGAGAGAGAGAGATCGAAGTGAGAGAGAACATCGATTATTTGCACACCATACGTGCCCCAAATGGGGATTGAAACTGTGAAACTTTCAGTGTGTGGGGCGATGCTCCAACCAACTGAGCCACACCATCCAGGGCCCCATTCTTCTTATCAGATCAGGTTAGGCGTTATTAACAGTTGGGGGTCTCTCTACATGTGCCTTGGATGTAGGGCTCCTACACAGAGTAGCTCCGGCATGAACATGGGGTACGTGTGAGGTGGAAAGACAGATGTCTGGGATCAGAGATGTTTCTAATATCTTATAAGGAGGAAAGAAGAGGCTTATGACAGAGCAGGTTTCTTGCCTGCGGAACTGGTCAGCCTTTGCAGCTGGGAGAACATTCTCCTAAGGGCCTGACTGTGACAATGGGGGCTTCAGTGTGAGGGTGGCGCTGCCAAGTCTGAGGGAGGGTCCAGGAGTAAAAGGAAGAAATGAAAGAGGTGGCAGTCCTGCCAGGAGTGAGGCCGTGGACCTCTAACAGCAGTTTTTATACCTGGTTAGTGACTATTCCAGACTCCACAAACACCCTTTTTTTAATTCAGATGGACACAAACCTGGACGCTGCCCCAAGGTGCCCAAAGGAACCGTTGGGACTTGCATTGAAAAATGCTCAGGAGATTACTCATGTCCCTCTCACCTGAAATGCTGCAGCAATGGATGTGGCCATGTATGCAAACCTGCTATCCATGGGGTGAGTATAAATCAGTCAAGAGCCTACAAGCGTGTTAACTATTCACCAGTGGACTTTCCTGGGGCTGATGGATGTTCACATGTCCACTGCACTCAGAAGTCTGGGTAACTCCAAGAGAAAGAGGCTGGAAGTGAATGGCAGAAGGTCACCTGGCTGCATTATCTAAGACCCTCTCCTCGAAGAGAAGCCCTATCCCAGTCTCTGTCCCCGAGGGGGTTCTCAGTTGAGACAAGTAACCATGATCCTAGATTCACAGGTCATTATTGACCCAGGGTTTGTCACCTACTTCCCCTTCCCCTCCAAGGGGGCTTCACTCTTCCTAGAAAATGGGTGATCCTGGGAGGCAGAGGGAAAGGAAAGAGAGCCACAATTATGGAGTATCTCCTGTGTCAGTCAGGCATTGTGCTGAAGTTGAGATGAAAGGGTAAACACAGCTAGTTCATGGAGACAGAACTATGTAAATAATTAAACCCAGGTGATCAGAGCTTTGCACAAATTTCTACTAAGTTCTGTTGAGGCCCAGGTAATAGTTATTGGTTTTGCCTAGGTGTGTGGTTCAGTAGAGGTTGGGAAGGTTGTCAGAGAGTAGAGAACATTTAAGGGAGAGCTTAAAGGAGGCATACAGTTTGCCACAGTAAGGAAGGGCGGGACAGATGATGGGGAAATGGGGTCCTACGCTGGAGATGGGAAAGTGATTGAGATTGTGGTCAGTAGAAGTTGCAACATCGCAGTAGAGGATCATCCAAGCCAGGGTCCAGAAAGGATGAGCTGCCTTGCCAAAGAGTTTGGTAGACTGCTGGAGGTTTCTGAACAGAGGAAATGTCATGATCAAATTTGTATTTTAAAAGAATGCTGTTTATAACCATGTTGATGACCATGTGGAATAAGAATGTGGGGTGTGAGCGTGCCTGGAGACCAGCCCCAGAAGATTGCTCATGAATGCATGGATCCAGTGCTTGGCATAACATTTTCCACACACCATTCTTGGCAAGTGTCTATCTCTTGACGTGCAGTCCTAGAAGATGAAGATCTAAAGTGGTGGAGTGGCTGATTCTGAAGAGTTTGTGTCCAAAATAAATTTTATCTGTGGCATTATTGAGACTGTGTCATTCTTCCCATTTAGACATTCTTTCTAGTGGACCCTCTGTGGATGAACAGAACGGACTGTGTGCCCTGTACTGAGCCCATGAATACGAGGCACTCAGGATAGATCAGAGGCAAGGTCTGCCAGCTAGTTTCTTTCCTCCTTCCATGTCCATGTATCTAAACAGGGCAAAGGGCATGATAATATTTTCTCAAGCATTCTGGGAATATGATTTTGGTCAAGAAAAACTGACCTTGTAGCAAATAACAGGCCTATAGTCGCAGCCTGTACTAGGGCAAGACTCAGAAGGCGTATGAGAAGAAGCAACTGTGGAGATACCCTATTCTAAGGCAGTACACCAACATGTAGCAGGACTGGATGCCTAACACTATGAGAACAACCCGGGCCCTTGGGATGTGGGGCTTTGAGTGGCATGGGCTGGGGAGTGGTTAGGAGGTAGGATAAGTTGGGACATAGGCTCTGTGGGTGGGGTCTTTGATTCAGAGTTTTCCTGAGGCAGAGGATAAGCCTGGGTCTCCCAAAGAAGCCCTGTCAAAAGCGATGGTCTGGGCTGACCCTACAAGCTCCATCTCCCAGCGCTCCCTGATCACTTTTCCACCTCAATTGCCCCACGTAGCCTCTGCCATGGTCTGCCATGCCTGCTTGTCCCTGCCGTCTAGCACGTCTTATAACCTCGGTGGCCCTGGCCTCAGCAGCCTGTGCATTGGAATGAGGGCATATTAGCTTTGATATCTTTTTTTACTGGCTGGTCATCCACACCTCAAATCCCACCGTGCTTCTGTCTCTCTTGGTCATTACTGGGGGCTCATGAGCACACCCATAACATGTTCTCAAATAATTTCCCCTATTATCTGCCATTCTGAATGCCAATGTACGACCTTCCTTGCAAAGATACTTGAGGATGGCATCCTACAACGTCCACTTATGTTTCTGCCCTTTAGTTAGCCCTGAAGTCTATACAGGTTCTGTATTCATGCAGACGTGTCAGACTCTGTGGTCACCCAGATTTTCGAGCCATATATTAGGGTAGTATAATTAACACTCACCATGCACAGGCACTTTCACATGTAGTATCTCACTTTACACTCACCATAACTCTATAATACCATCTCAGTAGCAGAATTTTTTGTAAATTTTATAGATGAAGAGACAGAGGGTCCAAGTAGCTAAATGACTTGCCCAACTATACACTCCTTTTTAAGTAATTTGTTTTTATTAAAGGTTTCAGAGAGAAGGCGGGTGAGGGAAAGAGAGAGATAGAAACATCAATGATGAGAGAGAATCATCAATTGGTTGCCTCCCACATGCCCCCCACTGGGGACTGAGCCCACAACCTGGGCAACTGCCCCTATGGGAATTGAACCATGACCTGCTGGTACATAGGTTGATGCTCAACCACTGAGCAAAAACAGTCAAGCCAAACAATCTTAATGGGTAGAGGAGCCAGTCCTCTCCTCCATGTCTGTTTGGCTTTTAGGTAAATGGTCCATGCCCTGTACCATGCTGACCTTCTCTCCCAAAGAGGGAATATATTCACTGGCAGGGCTCTGCTGGTCAGGTGTTACAGTCTCAATACAAAGACACGTATGGATTATCTATGTTTCATATTTAACACCAGGACAGGGAAGGTGGAACAAAAGAGCACTGACTGGGTCTTTTCTTTTTCCACACAGTCATCTGCAACCGGCTTTATAAGCTTTAAAGGAAAGTTTTCCAGGACCCTTTTGGATTCCCCTGCCCACTCATATTTTTTTTAAAATGAAGAATTATGTGTTTATATTTGGTAGGCATTTTTCAGTCAGCCAAAGCTCTTCATCACCTCTTGGCTGGTTGCCTCTCCCATGTATGGCCTATGTGTGGCTTCCTGACCACCCATCATTCCCTAATTCTATGCCATGAAGTACAGTTGGCCCCACTTCCCTAACACAGCAGCAATGTACCTATGTGTGTAGTTGGGTCACAGAAATCTGAGACTTCCTCCAGCCTGGCCAGGTAGCTTTGAGTCTTTTCCCTCACCATCTGTGCATGCATACTGTAGACAAGGAAGTCATGTAAAAGCTTATATTCGGATAGACTTTTTCAAGTGCTCTTTTTTCTGTGATTATTTATTTACCTTACTGAAATGCCAAGGTCCAGAGCACACTCAAGGCGTAGCACATGCATAAGGTCTACTTACTTGGGCTGCTCCCCTTGCTCTGGTTTTTGCTCTTCTGGAAGTCTGTGAACAGATTGTTGTAGGAAGGTATCCCTGGAGGCAATACCTTTCAAAGCTTGTTTCCTTTTAAAAAATATTTTCTAATTGATTTTAGAGAGGAATGGAAAGGGAGAGAGAGAGATGGAAACATCAACAATGAGAGAGAAACATCCATCTATTGGCTGCCTCCTGCATACTTTCCCACTGGGGATCCAGCCCATAACCTGGGCATGTGCCCTGACCAGGAATCGAACCGTGTCCTCCCAGTTCCTAGGTCGATGCTCAACCCCTGAGCCATACTGATCAGGACAAAGTTTGTTTCTTAATTCCAAAAGAGCTCTTGACTTTGAGAAAAAGTCACAGGTCCAATAAGGGCCTTTCGACCGAATGAACCAAAATCCTATTCTCTTGGAAGTCATATCCACTCCTAGCAAAGTGATTGAGAAAACAAAAAATGATACCCATAGAACCAATAAACCAATAAAAACCAGTCCACTATTGCACTTAACAGCTCTCCCAACCCAGTTTACACGGAAAGCCTATTTCCACCTTCTTTCTCCAAATAATCATTTAAACAAATCTCAGTGTGTGAGGCATAGGTGGAGCACAAACGGTTTTGACAGGCTGTGTGGAAACTGTGAGTATATCAGAATGGGAATGTTGGCTATGGAGTTGGGAAATGTACTATTTTATTTCACGAGGACTTTCTCACTGAGGTATACACTCTGGGGCACAGTTTTTACAGGACCTGGGAGATATTTGACATGTTCTATTTTAATCCAAGATTAATTAATAAAGCTTTGTTTGTAAGGATAAATATTTTAGTTTTAAACTTTTTATTATGGGAAAATGTAAACACATACAAAGCAGATAGAATAGTATAATGATATACCATATACCCATCACCCAGCTTCAACCACTGTTAATGTGTAATCATTTTTCTTTTATAATCCCATTCATTTCTCCTCATCTCATGCTATTTTGAAGACAATCCGGACATTATTTTATTACATACTAGAGGCCTGATGCACAAAATTTGTGCAAGTGTAAGCCTTCCTTCTCCCGGCTGCCGGCACTGGCTTCCCTAGGACACCTGGACCCAGACGTCCCTCGCAGCCTTGGCTTTGTCCGGAAGGTTGTCCAGAAGGTTGCCAGAAAGGATTATCCGGTCTAATTAGCATATTATGCTTATATTACCATAGATTACTTCTGTATGTATCTCTAAAATATAAGAATTCCTTTTAATTGGGTGACTTATCATACCTTTTTACTGTTATGGTTTTATTTCCTCTTTATTACCTAGATGATCTTTCACTGTGTAACCTATTTTAGTGGTGTAATCTGTCTCCCTTTCTCTCTCTCTTACTATATGTTTTGTATTTAGAAAGGTTATATTTTTGTTGTAATAGTTATCTTATACTAACACCTTTAAGTATTACCTTTGCTCCCTTCTTTTTTTGTGGATGATTATCTATAAGTGAACTACTATGAGTAATTGTCATAATCAAATTAGCTAATTTCATCTTTTGCTTCCACCCCTTCCCTGCCCCCCAATCCCAACAACATTGTTCTAGATTGTCTTGGCTCAGGGTGAACACTTTATAAGTTATATAAATGTTTAATCACAATGTTGTACATCTGAAACTAATATAATATTGTATGTCAACTGTAACTGAAAAAAAACAACAGGAAAAATTGTCTTGATTATTTTTGATTTTTAGGACTTTCATATAAGTTTTAGTATTAGTTTTTGAATTTTCATTTAAAAATCCTTCTAAGATTTTCATTGGAATTACATTCAATTTCAGGAAAACTCATATGTTCATGATTGTGAATCTTCTAATCCATGAAGACGGTATATGACTCCCTTTATTAAGATCTTTTCAAATTTTTTCTTAGTAATACTATGTAGTTTTCTGAATATAAATTGTTAGATTTATACTTATGTAATTGATGGGTTTTTGGGTGATACTGTAAAGGCATTTAAAATTTTATTCTTCAAGTGTAAGACTTAAAAGCTTTTAACTAGTCTTTCCTCTCCTCAGGCATCTGCGAGCACCAGTGCAGAGCAGGGAGGGACTGTGGGCAAGGAGAACAGTGCATCAGGGAGGCCTGTGGTCACGTCTGCTCCCCCATGATTCAAATAGGTACGTCTTTTTTTTTAATTTCAATTTACTTATTTTTTAACTAGAGGCCCAGTGCACAAAAATTTGTGCATTCGGGTGTTCCCTCAGCCTGGCCTATGCCCTCTTGTAGTGTTTGACCCCTCGGAGGATGTCTACCCCAGTGGGGACCCTCACCCCATGAAGTTTGGCCAGCCTGGGTGAGGGGCTAATGGCTGTTTTCAGGTTGGCCACACCCTCTTTAGGGTTGGGGGTCTCCACTGGGGTGCCTGGCCAGTCTGGGTGAGGGGCTGAGGGCTGTTTTCAGGCTGGCCAAGCACCCTGGTGACATAAGCTCCCAGCCTCTCCTTTTTTTCTTTTCTTTTTTTTATTCTGGGCTTTATTTACCTTCTATAATTGAAACTTTGTTGCTTTTGAGTGGAGCTCAGAGCTGTCGGCAGGCTGGCTTCCTCCATCACTGGAGCAAGCAAGCCTCCTGCTCACTCCAGCTCCGTGGCTGCTGGCTGCCATCTTGGTTGGGTTAATTTGCATATAGTCGCTCTGATTTGCTGGTGGGCATGGCTTAAGGTGTAGCAAAAGTATGGTCAATTTGCATGTTTGTCTTTTATTAGTATAGGATTTTACAATTACACTTTACTTTCAGTATTATTGTATGTTGGGTTCAAGTGTACGGCATAGTGCTTGGACAATCATATACTTTACAAAGTGTTCCTGCTGATATTTTCAGAACCCAGCTGTCACCATACCCCTCACTCATGCCCTCAACCACCTGTTATCTATGTCCATTGGTTAGGCCTATATGCTTGCATTTAAGTCCTTTGGTTCATCTCTCCCCCTTACCCTCCCTCCCCTACCTTCCCTTTGAGCTTTGTTGGTCTGATTGATGCTTCTCTGTCTCTGGATCTGTTTTTTGGGGGGGAGGGCGGTAATGTGGGGATAAGGACACATATGTAATAACTTAATCAATAAAATTTAAAAAACATAATACATAAAAAACATAATGTTACAGCAAGAATATAAACTAAAATTAAAAAGTTTTTTTTAAAAAAAAAGACATTCTCTAGTATGCCACAACATGGGTGAACCTTAAGGACAACATGTTAAGTGAATTAAGCCAGTCTCAAAAAGACAAATATTGTGTGGTTCCACTTATATGAAATATGTAGAGTAGTCTAATCATAGAGACAGAAAGTATAAAGGTGGTTGCCAGGAGCTGGTGGGGAGGAGAGAATGGGAGTTATTGTTGGATAGGTATAGGGTTTCAGACTTACAAGATGAAAAGAGTTATGGGGATGGGTGGTGGTGATGGCTATACAACAATATGAGTGAACCACTGAACTATAGGCTTAAAAATGAATATGATGGGCCCAGTGTAAATGGGAGGAAGTGTAAATGGGTGCAGCCTTTTTGGAGGACAATTTGGCAATATTTTCCATCTCCACAGTAAACATATCCTTTCAATTTCCATGTTTAGGCATCTATTCAGGGGGAAATACTGACATATATAAACAAAGAAGCATATACAAATTATATCATGCATATAACAGCAAATGTTAATGATACAGAGACCACCTAAATGTTCAGCAATTGAAATATGTTTAAATAAATTATGAATCACTTATATAATAGAATATTAGATATCAGTTGTTTTAAAACGGGGGATACTAACATGCCATCTCTCCAAGACATAATGTTAAGCCCAGCCAGCGTGGCTCAGAGGTTGAGCATCAACCTATGAACCAGGAGGTCACAGTTTGATTCCCGTACAGGGCACATGCCCAAGTTGTGGGCTCAATCCCCAGTAAGGGGCATGCAGGAGGCAGCTGATCCATGATTCTCTCTCATCATTGCTGTATCAGTCTATCTCTCCATCTCCCTTCCTCATTCAATAAAAAATATATTTTAAAAAGACATAATGTTAAGTGAATAAAGCAAAACAATACATACAGTATAATTTCATTTCTGCAGCAAATATACATATTTGCATATACATAAGTGTGTATTCAAATTATAGGAAAGGACTTAGAAAAAATACATACAAAACACATGAGAAAAATTTTTTAAAGATGATGTTAATTAAGTGATAGTAGTTGTGTCTAAGTCACTTTTAGGGAGGGATTAGGGAGTCCACCCCTTACCAAGAGTGCTCTGTAGGGCTCTCCTGCAAGTTCTTTGGGACTGTCCACCTTGGCCCCATACACTCACCAAGGCCATGCTACTCAGCAGTCTGGCAACTGGCCAGACACCTCGGATTTGCATTTGGGCTTGTTCTTTGTTGTGCTCTATGTTGTGCTCTGTGCTTCCTTGGGCAATTGATCTCACCCTGTCCTGAGCTGCATGTCTTGGTCAGGTACCCTGGTCCCTCCTTCAGATGGAGGGGTCCTGGGTGCTGTACCCTTTGAGGAGCCAAAGAATCTGAGATGCTGGGTGTGAGCTAACTACCTGGGATGGCCGGTCTGAGCCCTCCTCTCTTGGCTCGCTTAGTGTTCCTGTGATCTCAGAGGACCTCACCCTGGCCTCCCCACAGGTGCTCATGAGGTGCTTGTCCCAGATCTGACCCCCAAGGACAAAGCAGGCTTCTCTTCATTCCTATAGTCATTGGAGTTTTACCTCTATACCCCCTTCTCTGAAATTATGTAATTTTGATAAGGAAGAGGGCGGGCTTCTTACTCAGGCCCCTGTGCAACTGTTAACAGTCTTTTTCCTGTAGTTCAGCTCATTGTAGCTCACCCACACAGGCCTCTCTCTAAGGACCTCTCAGTATGGAGCAGGATAGGCTCAGAGACCACCAGCCATCACGAGTGGACCCTACTGAAAAAAAAGAAAGAAAGGGTGGACCCTGTCTCTCAATTCCCAAGGGTCATGCCAGCTTGTGATCTTTGAACATCCATCTCCTCAGATGAGTGTGGGGCGCGGCTACAGTGGTATGGCCAGGTTCAAGCCTCAGACTAATGAAAGGATAGGGTCCTCTCATTGCCACGTGCAAGTCCCAGCTGGAGGGCAGGGCCCTCCCAGCACAATTATAGCCAACAGCTATGGTTGTAAGCTTGAACCTATGGTCTGAACACGCAGCCCCACGTGCCTTGTGATAGAGTTCAGGTGCATGTAGTTGAGTGAGGCTGGAACTCACGAGAATGCTGTCAACAACGTGATCACGCCCCTACTTTGCCTCATGGCATCTGCTATAAAATAAAGACATGGCTTGTGGGTGCTGGCGCTGTCTCCTCATCAGGGAGCAGCGTCCCACCAAGACCCAGCTTTCATTCTCTTGTCTGTCTTTTCTCAATTTTTTCACCCCCCACCCCCTCACTCAGGATCACCTTGGGCCATAACAAGTGGTGCCTGACCAGGGACTGAGTTCTGTGACCAGGGACTGAGCTTGGCCAAAACAGTGCGCCCGAGCAGGCCCCTTTGGCTGTAACAAGTGGTGCCCGAACAGTTCTGAGTTCCGGGGAATTTAAAAAGTGGTCAGGTGAAAGGAGGCTCCAAGGCATGCGCAGAGATTAAGCTTAAAAAGCAAAAGTACGAAGGCCAAACAACAAAAATAAGGTAGGGAGCCGAGGGGATCACAAAAAAAAAAAAAAAAAAAAAAAAGCTAAAAGCAGAAAGTAAGGAAGGGAGCCGAGGTTTGGTAATAGCTTGGTGTAAAACATGGCGCAATGCTTAATTGAAGCATTTTTAAACTTCTTAAGGAGAGAATAAGTAAAAAAATCGTCAAGAAATAAAGTAGAAAAGCATAAAAAGAAGTGGATCCCTAAAAACAACAACAAAATGTGGTAGAAATAAGCAGTAGAAAATAAGAATCCTCTTAGGTTTTGTTAAGCTACAGATAGGTCAGGTAGAAATAAGCTGTAGAAATAGAGAAATAGGTAGAAATAAGTGGTAGAAATAGAGACCTTCGCGGTAGGAAATAAGCTGTAGGAATAGAGAAATAAATAGAAAGTAAGCAGTAGAAAATAAGCCGTAGAAATAGAGAGTAGGAAATAAGTTGTAGGAATATAGAAATAAGAAGTAGAAAATAAGCGGTAGCAGTAGAAAATAAGTAGAAATAAGCTATAGAAATAGAGAAATGAGTGGGGTTGCAACCCAGGAAGGTTTGGGCAAGGGCAGCCAGACCTACCTATAGTTCATAGTTAGAGGTAGAGAAATAAGTGATAGAAATAAGCTGTAGAAATAGAGAAATAATAGAAATAAGTGGTAGAAAATAGCTGTAGAAATAGAGGAATAAGTAGAAATAAGTGGTAGAAATAAGCTGTAGAAATAGAGAAATAAGTAGAAATACGTGGTAGAAATAGAAAGTAAGCGGTAGAAAGAAATAAGCAATAGAAAGTGGTAGACGTTAGAAAATAAGCAGTAAGGTAGAAATAAGCTGTAGAAATAAACGGTAGAAAATAAGTAGAAATAAGTTGTAGAAATGTAGAAATAAGCAGGGGTTGCAACCCAGGAAAGGTTTGGGCAAGGGCAGCCAGACCTACCTATGGTTCTGTAAGCGGGAGTTGCAACCCAGGAAGGTTTGGGCAAGGACAGCCAAGCCGACCTATAGTTCAGTTAGAGATAGAGAAATAAATAAAAAATAAGCAGTAAGAAATAAGCTGTAAAAAATAAGTGGTAGAAATAAGCTGTAGAAATAGAGAAATAAGTAGAAATAAGTGGAAGAAATAAGCTGTAGAAATAGAAAAATAAGTGGAAATAAATGGTAGAAATAAGCCGTAGGACTAGAGAAATAAGTAGAAATAAGTGGTAGAAAATAAGCGGAAGAAAATAAGTAATTAGGAGGTACAAAATAAGGTAGAAATCTCCTAGGTTTTGTTTAAGCTACTGTAAAGCAGAAGATGGCTGTGGTGGTTGATGTTTAAGGAAGTAATTTTTGTTTTAGACATAGATTGTAAGCTCTTGCAGCAGTTGCATTGTTTCTAGGCTTTGGTTATCTTTGCTTGTGCGACCTGATAGCTCCCTGGGACTTTGGGTCTGTGTGAGACCCCAGACTCAGAATTGGAAGTCTCCTGCTCTGCAGGACCGAGGGCTGCTCATTTCCATGCAGCTGCGGATAAAGAAAAAAGCTGAGAAGGGACCAGACTTCCACCGGCGTAGACAGGATTGATTTGACTGGGACTGGTGCGGACTCAGTGCCGAGGTCAACTGTCCAAACAGCCTGATGCAGGGCACTAGTTTTGCATCTACAGCATCGTACTATGCTAGTGACCGAGGTATCAACATGGAGTCAGCTGAAGAAGATGGCAACTGAGGCCAAGCAGATGTTAGAAAAGCAAGTGGAAGCTATGCTAGCGTTGGTGAACTGTCAGTTTTCTGTAAAATCTTGCAAAGCTAAATCTAAGGACTCTGGGTGGAATGCCCTGAAAATGTTGACATGTTTGTAGTTTGGTTTTGCATTGGTATTGCTTTGTTATTAGCCAGAGTTTTGTTCGCTCTTATTAACATTGCTGTGTCTATAGTTTTGTTACTAACCAGAAGTATGGTTTGATGATGTTGAATAATTTGTTTAGAGTTTTTTGGATAATGTAAATAGGCGTGTTTAAAAACAAAAGTAAAGGGGGATATGTGGGACGAGGCTACAGTGTTTTGGCCAGGATCAAGCCTCGGACTAATGAAAGGACAGGGTCCTCTCATTGCCGCACGCAAGTCCCAGCTGGAGGGCAGGGCCCTCCCAGCACAATTATAGCCAACAGCTATGGTTGTAAGCTTGAACCTATGGTCCGAACACGTGGCCCCATGTGCCTTGTGATAGACTTCAGGTGCATGTAGTTGAGTGAGGCTGGAACTCATGAGAATGCTGTCAACAACATGATCACACCCCTACTTTGCCTCGTGGCATCTGCTATAAAATAAAGAAACGGCTTGTGGGCGCTGGCGCTGTCTCCTCCAAGGGAGCCGCGTCCCACCGAGACCCAGCTTTCATTCTCTTCTTTGTCTTTTCTCAAGCCTTTCACCTCCCCCCGCCCCCACTCAGGATCACCTGGGGCCCTAACAGGTGAGCAACCTTACTACCTACCTTTGTGATTAAGGGGTGGTCTTCTTCCACCCGCACTTGGGGATCTCACGCCTAGATGGCACCAAGGCACAACCTCAGAAGCACATTGAATCCTCCTGGAACGAGACCTCCAGGAGGCACCAGGTGGAATAACACATAGCTTCATAGTTTTAAGATCTTACTCTGAAATTCAAGTTATACACAGAAAATATTTTCTTTGGCCACTTTTTCTAATAACACCAGAGAAACAGTGCCAAGTTGTGATGTAGTAATGAATTCTCCTGTTTGGATTTGCATCTATAAGAAAACATACCCTAATTAGACAGAAATAAGTTATGAAATAGAACAAACTAACTAGATCATGTTGTACATTTCCTGTTCTACTGCCCCACCCCACACTCCTCTCCGGTGTCAATGAGGGTATAAATTGGGGCTGGGCTCAGTGTGTGCATTCACATCAAAGGCCAACATGAGGACAGGCACAGTCTTTGTCCTAGTGGCTTTTGTCATCTTGGGGATGGAGATGGCCTTCGCTCAGGGACGTTCTAATGGAGGTAAGGGTGCTGAGGGGGTCCTACCTGAGAGCAGAGGAGGCTCAGAGCCAAGCTTCTTACCTGGGATGGTGTGGCACAGAAACAGGCTGCAGAGTGGAGATTTGGTATTGATAAGACCCACTTTCTTTAACCTTCAGGAGTGATCACCTTGTGTTTCCCATTCTTCTTCTTTTTCTTAATCCTCGCCCGAGAGATGCTTATTGATTTGAGAGAGAGAGAGAGAGAGAGAGAGAGAGAGAGAGAGAGAGAAGTGAGGACATCGATTGGTTGCCTACCATACGTGCCCCAAGTGGGGATTGAAACTGCAAAACTTTCAGTGTGGGGGGCGATGCTCCAACCAACTGAGCCACACCAGCCAGGGCCCCATTCTTCTTATCAGATCAGGTTGGGCCTTATTAAAAGTTGGGGCTCTCTCTAGATGTGCCTTGGATGTAGGGCTCCAACACAGAGTAGCCCTGGGATGAACATTGGGTATGTGTGAGGTGGGAAGATGGAAGTCTGGGATCAGAGATGTTTCTAATATCTTCTTCTAAAGTGGAAAGAAGAGGCTTATAACAGAGCAGGTTTCTTGCCTGCAGAACTGGGCAGCCTTTGTAGGAGGGACAACATTCTCCTAAGGGCCTGACTGTGACAATGGGGGCTTCAGTGTGAGAGTGGTGATGCCGAGGCTGAGGGAGGGTCCAGGAGTAAAAGGAAGAAATGAAAGAGGTGGGAGTCCTGCCAGCAGTGAGTCCGTGGACCTCTAACAACAGTTTTCATACCTGGTTAGTGACTATTCCAGACTCCACAAACACCGTTTTATGTTTCAGGGGGAGACAGACCTGGACTCTGCCCCAAGCTGCCCAAAGACGCCATTGGGCTTTGCGCTGAATTCTGCTCAGGAGACGAATCATGTCCCAGTGGAATGAAATGCTGCAGCAATGGATGTGGCCATGTATGCAAACCTGCTATCCATGTGGTGAGTATAAATCAGTCAAGAGCTGACAAGGGTGTTAACTACTCCCTAGTGGACTTTCCGGGGGCCGATGGATGTTCAAATGTCCACTGCACTCAGAAGTCTGGGTAACTCCAAGAGAAAGAGGCTGGAAGTGAATGGCAGAAGGACACCTGGCTGCATTATCTAAGACCCTCTCCTCAAAGCGAAGCCCTATCCCTGTCTCTGTCCCCGAGGGGGCACTCAGTTGAGACAAGTAACCATGATCCTAGATTCTCAGGTCATTATTGACCCAGGGTTTGTCACCCTCCTTTCCCTTCCCCACAAAGGGGACTTCACTCTTCCTTGAAAATGGGTGATCCTGGGAGGCAGAGGGAAAGGAAAGAGAACCCCAATTATGGAGTATCTCCTGTGTCAGTCAGGCATTGTGCTGAAGTTGAGATAAAAAGGTAAACACAGCTAGTTCATGGAGACAGAACTATGTAAATAATTACAACCCAGGGTGACCACAGCTTGGCACAAATTTCTACTAAGGTCTGTGGAGGCACAGGGAAGAGTTACTGGTTTTGCTTGGTTCGGTGGATCAGTGGAGGTTGGGAAGGTTGTCAGAGAGTAGAGAACATTTAAGGAAGAGCTTAAAAGAGGCATAAAGTTTGCCACAGTAAGGAAGGGCAGTACAGATGATGAGGAAATGTGGGTCATACGCTGGAGATGGGAAAGTGAGATTGTGGTCTGTAGAAGTTGCAACATCTCAGTAGAGGATCATCCAAACCAGACTCCAGAAAGGAATGAGCTGCCTTGCCAAAGAGTTTGGTAGACTGCTGGAGGTTTCTGAGCAGAGGAAATGTCATGATCAAATTTGTATTTTAGAAGAATGCTGTTGATGACCCTGTGGAGGAAGAATGGGGGGTGTAAGCGTGCCTGGAGACCAGCCCCAGAAGATTGCTCATGAATGCATGGATCCAGTGCTTGGCATAACATTTTCCACACACCATTCCTGGCAAGTATCTATCCCTTGATGTGCAGTCCCAGAAGATGAAGATCTAAATGGGTGGAGAGGATGATTCTATAGACTTTCTGTCCAAAATAAATTTTACCCGTGGCATTATTGAGACTGTGTCATTCTTCCCATTTAGACGTTCTTTCTAGTGGACCCTCTGTGGATGAACAGAACGGACTCTGTGCCCTGTACTGAGCCCATGAATACGAGGCACTCAGGATAGATCAGAGGCAAGGTCTACCAGCTAGTTTCTTTTCTCCTTCCATGTCCATGTATCTAAACAGGGCAAAGGGCATGAAAATATTTTCTCAAGCATTCTGGGAATATGATTTTGGTCAAGAAAAAAAAATGACCTTGTAGCACATAACAGGCCTATAGTAGCAGCCTTTATTAGGGCAAGACTCAGAAGGAGTTGGAGCAGACACAACTGTGGAGATACCCTATTCTAAGGCAATACACTGACATGTAGCTGGACTGGAAGCCTAACACTATGAGAGCAACCCTGGCCCTTGGGATGTGGGGCTTTGAGTGGCATGGGCTGGGGAGTGGTTAGGAGTTAGGATAAGTTGGGACATAGGCTCTGTGGGTGGAGTCTTTGATTCAGAGTTTTCCTGAGGCAGAGGATAAGCCTGGGTCTCCCAAAGAAGCCCTGACAAAAACGATGGTCTGGGCTGACCCTACAAGCTCCATCTCCCAGTGCTCTCTGTTCACTTTTCCACCTCGATTGCCCCACGTAGCCTCTGCCATGGTCTGCCATGCCTGCTTGTCCCTGCCGCCTAGCACATCTTATAACACCAGTGGCCCATGACCTCACCAGCCTGTGCGTTGGAATGAGGGCATATTAGCTTTGACATCTACTTTTACTGGCTGGTCATCCACACCCCAAATCCCATTCTGCTTCTGTCTCTCTTGGTCATTACTGGGGGCTCATGAGCATACCCATAACATGTTCTCAAACAATTTCACCTACTCTCTGCCATTCTGAATGCCAAGGTATGACCTTCCCCTGCAAAGATACTTGAGGATGGCATCCTACAATGCCCACTTAGGGTTCTGCCCTTTAGTTAGTCCTGAAGTCTATGCAGGTTCTGTAGGCATGCAGACTTGTCAGACTATGTGGTCACCCAGATTTTGTAGACATATGTTAGGGGAGGATAATTAACACTCACCATGCACATGCACTTTCACACTCACCACAACTCTATAATATCATGTCAGTAGCAGAATTTTTTGTAAATTTTACAGATGAAGAGACAGACAGTCCAAGTAGCTAAATGACTTGCCAAACTATACACTCCTTTTTAAAAATTTTGTTTTTATTAAAGGTTTCAAGAGAAGAGGAGTGAGGGAGAGAGATAGAAACATCAATGATGAGAGAGAACCATCAATTGGTTGCCTCCCAAATACTCCCCACTGGGGACTGAGCCCACAACTTGGGCAACTACCCCTATGGGAATTGAACCATGACCTGCTGGTACATAGGTTGATGCTCAACCACTGAGCAAAAACAGTCAAGCCAAACAATCTTAATGGGTAGAGGAGCCAGTCCTCTCCTCCATGTCTGTTTGGCTTTTAGGTAAATGCTCCATGCCCTGTACCATGCTGACCTTCTCTCCCAAAGAGGGAATATATTCACTGGCAGGGCTCTCCTGGTCAGGTGTTACAGTCTCAATAGAATGACACATATGGATTGTCTATGTTTCATATTTAATACCAGGACAGGGAGCGTGGAGCAGAAGGACATTGACTGGGTCTTTTCTTTTTCCACACCGTCATCTGCAATGGGATTTATAAGCTTTAAAGAAAGTTTTCCCAGGACCCTTTGGGATTCCCCTGCCCACCCATATTTATATTTTTAAAATGAAGAATTATAAGTATATATTTGGTAGGCATTTTTCAGTCAGCCAAAGCTCTTCATCACCTCTGGGCTGGCTGCCTCTCTCATGTACAGCCTGTGTGTGGCTTCCTGACCACGCATCGTTCCCCAATTCTATGCCATGAAGTAGAGTTGGCCCAACCTCCCTAAAACAGCAGAAATGTACCTATGTGTGTAGTTGGGTCACAGAAATCTGAGACTTCCTCCAGCCTGGCCAGGTAGTTTTGAGCCTTTTCCCTCACCCTCTGTGCATGCATACTTTAGACAAGGAAGTCATATAAAAGCCTGTTTTGGGAAAGACTTTTTCAAGTGCTCTTTTTTCTGTGATTATTTATTTACCTTCTTGAAATACCAAGCTCCAGAGCACACTCAAGGCGTAGCACATGCATAAGGTCTGCTTACTTGGGCTGTTCCCATTGCTCTGGTTTTGGCTCTTCTGGAAGTCTGTGAACTGATGGCTGTAGGAAGGTATCCCTGGAGGCAATGCCTTTCAAAGTTTGTTTCTTTTTAAAAAATATATATTTTCATTGACTTTAGATAGTAAGGGAAAGGGAGAGAGAGATGGAAACATCAATGATGAGAAAGAATCATCCATCTATTGACTGCCTCCTGCACACTCTCCCACTGGGGATCCAGCCCATAACCTGGGCATGTGCCCTGACCAGGAATTGAACCGTGTTCTCCTGGTTCTGAGGCCGATGCTCAACCAATGCACCACACTGATTAGGCCAAAGTTTGTTTCTTAATTCCAAATGAGCCCTTGACTTTGAGAAAAAAATCACAGATCCTACAAAGGACCTTTCCACCAAATGAACCAAAGCTTTAATTTCTCAGAAGTCATATCCACTCCTTGCAGAGTGATTGAGAAAACAAAAAAATGATTTCCATAGAACCAATAAACCAATTAAAACCAGTCCACTATTGCACTTAACAGCTCTCCCAGCCCAGTTTACACAGAAAGTTAGCTTATTTCTAGCATCTTCCTCCAAATAATCATTTAATCCAGCGGTTCCCAACCTGGGGGGTCTCAACCCCTTTGGGTGTCAAACGACCCTTTCACAGGGGTCGCCTAAGACCATCGGAAAACACATATATGATTAAATATTGTTTTGTGATTAATCACTATGCTTTAATTATGTTCAATTTGTAACAAAGAAAATATATCCTGCATATCAGATATTTACATTAGCAATTCATAACAGTAGCAAAATTACAGTTAGGAAGTAGCAACGAAAATAATTTTATGGTTGGGGGTCACCACAACATGAGGAACTGTATTAAAGGGTCGCGGCATTAGAAAAGTTGAGCACCACTATTTAACCAAATCTCAGTGTGTGAGTCATAGATGCAGAATGAGCTGTTTGGACAGGCTGTGTGGAAACTGTGAGTAGATCAGAATGGGAATGTTGGCCATGGAGTTGGGAAATGTATTATTTTATTTCACAAGGACTTTCCCACTGAGGTACACATTCTGGGGCACAGTCCTTACAGGATCTGGGAGAAATTTGACACATTCTATTTTAATCCAAGATTAATTAATAGAGCTTTGTTTGTAAGGATAAATAGTTTATTTTTAAACTTTTTATTATGGGAAAATGTAAACACATACAAAGCAGACAAAATAGTATAATGATATACCACATACCCTTCACCCAGCTTCAACCACTGTTGATGTGTAATCATTCTTCTTTTATAATCCCATTCATTTCCCCTCATCTCATGCTATTTGAAGAAAATTCCAGACATTATTTTATTACATACTAGAGGCCTGATGCACAAAACTCATGCAAGAGTAGGCCTTCCTTCCCCCGCCTGCCGGCACTGACTTCCCTCTGACACCTGGAAACCAGACTTCCATTGCAGCCCCAGCTTTGTCCAGAAAGTCGACCAGAAGGTCGCCAGGAAGGATTATCTGGTCTAATTAGCATATTACTCTTTTATTATTATAGATTATTTCTGTATATATCTCTAAAAGATAAGAATTCCTTTTAATTGGGTGACTTATCATACCTTTTTACTGTTATTGTTTTATTTACTCTTTATTAGCTAGATGATCTTTCACTCTGTAACCTATTTTAGTGGTGGAATCTGTCTCCCTTTCTCTTTCTCTTACTATATGATTTGTATTTAGAAAGGTTTATATTTTTGTTGTAATAGTTCTCTTATACTAACACCTTTAAGTATTACCTTTGCTCCCTTCTTTTTTTTGTGGATGATTATCTATAAGTGAACTACTATGAGTAATAGTCATAATAAAATTAGCTAATTTCATCTTTTGCTTACACTCCTTCCCTGCCCCCCAACACCCAACGTTGTTCTAGATTTTGATTCAGGGTGAACACTTTATAAGTTATATAAATGTCTAATCACGATGTTGTACATCTGAAACTAATATAATATTGTATGTCAACTGTAACTGAAAAAAAAAAAAAACAGGAAAAACTGTCCTGATTATTCTTGATTTTTAGGACTTTCATATAAGTTTTAGTATTAGTTTTTGAATTTTCATTTAAAAATCCTTCTAAGATTTTCATTGGAATTACATTCAATTTCAGGAAAACTCATATGTTCATGATTGTGAATCTTCTAATCCATGAAGATGGTATATGACTCCCTTTATTAAGATCTTTTCAAATTTTTTCTTAGTAATACTATGTAGTTTTCTGAATATAAATTGTTAGATTTATACTTAGGTAATTGATGGGCTTTTGGATGATACTGTAAAGGCATTTAAAATTTTATTCTTCAAGTGTAAGACTTAAAAGCTTTTAACTAGTCTTTCCTCTCCTCAGGCATCTGCGAGCACCAATGCAGAGCAGGGAGGGACTGTGGGCAAGGAGAACAGTGCATCAGGGAGGCCTGTGGTCATGTCTGCTCCCCCATGATTCAAATAGGTACGTCTTTTTTTTAATTTCAATTTACTTATCTTTTTTTTAATATATTTTATTGATTTTTTACAGAGAGGAAGGGAGAGAGATAGAGAGTTAGAAACATCGATGAGAGAGAAACATCGATCAGCTGCCTCCTGCACATCTCCTACTGGGGATGTGCCCGCAACCCAGGTACATGCCCTTGACCGGAATCGAACCTGGGACCTTTCAGTCCGCAGGCTGACGCTCTATCCACTGAGCCAAACTGGTTTCGGCATTTTTTTTTAAATATATTTTATTGATTTTTTACAGAGAGGAAAGGAGAGGGATAGAGAGTTAGAAACATCGATGAGAGAGAACCATCAATTCAGCTGCCTCCTGCAAACCTCCTACTGGGGATGTGCCTGCAACCAAGGTACATGCCCTTGACCGGAATCGAACCTGGGACCTTTGAGTCCTCAGGCCTGACGCTCTATCCACTGAGCCAAACGGGTCAGGGCCAATTTACTTATCTTTAACTAGAGGCCTGGTGCACAAAAATTTGTGCACTCAGGCGTTCCCTCAGCCTGGCCTATGCCCTCTTACAGTGTTTGACCCCTCAGAGGATGTCTACCCCAGTGGGGACCCTCACCCCATGAAGTTTGGCCAGCCTGGGTGAGGGGCTAATGGCTTTTTTTCAGGCTGGCCACACCCACTTTAGGGTTGGGGACTCCACTGGGGTGCCTGGCCAGTCTGGGTGAGGGGCTGAGGGCTGTTTTCAGGCTGGCCAAGCACCTTGGCAACATAAGCTCCCAGCCTCTCCTTTTTTTCTTTTCTTTTTTTTTATTCTGGGATTTATTTACCTTCTATTATTGAAACTTTGTTGCCTTTAGTGGAGGCCTGTGGAAAGCTTGGCTTCCTCCATTTCCAGGGGCAACCCACTCCTTCTCGCTCCAGCTCAGTGGCCACAGCTGGCTGAAAGCAGGTATCTGGGGTTTGTTTACCTTCTATAATTGAAACTTTGTTGCTTTTGAGTGGAGCTCAGAGCTGTCGGCAGGCTGGCTTCCTCCATCACTGGAGCAAGCAAGCCTCCTGCTCACTCCAGCTCCGTGGCTGCTGGCTGCCATCTTGGTTGGGTTAATTTGCATATAGTCGCTCTGATTGGCTGGTGGGCGTGGCTTAAGGTGTAGCAAAAGTATGGTCAATTTGCATGTTTGTCTTTTATTAGTATAGGATTTTACAATTACACTTTACTTTCAGTATTATTGTACATTGGGTTCAAGTGCACAGCATAGTGCTTGGACAATCATATACTTTACAAAGTGTTCCTGCTGATATTTTCAGAACCCAGCTGTCACCATACCCCTCACTCATGCTCTCACCCACCTGTTGTCTATGTCCATTGGTTAGGCCTATATGCTTGCATTTAAGTCCTTTGGTTCATCTCTCCCCCTATTCCTCGCTCCCCTACCTTCCCTTTGAGGGTTTTTGGTCTGATTGATACTTCTCTGTCTCTGGATCTGTTTTTGGGGGGTAATGTGGGGATAAATACACATATGTAATAACTTAATAAAAAAATTAGAAAAACATAAAAAATAAAATGTTACAGCAAGAATGTAAACTAAAATAAAAAAGTTTAAAAAAAAAGACATTGTCCAGTATGCCACAACGTTGGTGAACCTTAAGGACATCATATTAAGTTAAATAAGCCCGTCTCAAAATGACAAATATTGTGTGGTTCCACTTATATGAAGTACTTAGAGTAGTCAAATCATAGAGACAGAAAGTATAAAGGTGGTTACCAGGAGCTGGTGAGGAGGAGAGAATGGGGAATTATTGTTTAATAGGTATAGGGTTTCAGATTTACAAGATGAAAAGAGTTATGGGGATGGGTCATGGCGATGGCTACACAACAAAATGAGTGAGTTTAATACCACTGAACTATAGGCTTATAATGAATATGATGGGCCCAGTGTAAATGGGAGGAAGTGTAAATGGGTGCAGCCTTTTTGGAGGACAATTTGGCAATATCTTCCAACTCTACAGTAAACATATCCTTTGAATTTCCATGTTTAGACATCTATTCAGGGGGAAACACTGACGCATATAAACAAAGAAGCATATACAAAGTATATCATGCATATAACAGCAAATTGTTAATGATACAGAGACCACCTAAATGTTCAGCAATTGAAATATGTTTAAATAAATTATGAATCACTTATATAATAGAATATTAGATAGCAGTTGTTTTAAAAGGGGGGATACTAACATGCCATCTCTCCAAGACATAATGTTAAGCCCAGCCAGCGTGCCTCAGTGGTTGAGCATCAACCTATGAACCAGGAGGTCACGGTTCGATTCCCGGACAGGGCACATGCCCAAGTTGTGGGCTCAATTCCCAGTAAGGGGCATGCAGGAGGCAGCTGATCCATGATTCTCTCTCATCATTGATGTATCTATCTCCCTCTCCCTTCCTCATTCAATAAAAAATATATTTTAAAAAAGACATAATGTTAAGTGAATAAAGCAAAATAATACATACAGTATAATTCTATTTCTGCAGCAAAGATACATATTTGCATATACATAAGTGTGTTTTCAAATTATAGGAAAGGACTTAGAAAAATACATACAAAACACATGAGAAAAATTTTTTAAAGATGATGTTAATTAAGTGATAGTAGTTGTGTCTAAGTCACTTTTAGGGAGGGATTAGGGAGTCCTCCCCTTACCAAGACTGCTCTGTAGGGTCCTCCTGCAAGTTCTTTGGGGCTGTGCACCTTGGCCCCACACACTCACCAAGGCCATGCTACTCAGCAGTCTGGCATCTGGTCACACACCTCGGATTTGCATTTGGGCTTGTTCTTTGTTGTGCTCTTTGTTGTGCTCTGTGCTGCCTTGGGCAATTGATCTCACCCTGTCCTGAACTGCATGTCTTCTTCAGGTATCCTGGTCCCTCCTTCAGATGGAGGGGTCCTGGGTGCTGTACCCTTTGAGCAGCCAAAGAGTCTGAGATGCTGGGTGGGAGCTAACTACCTGGAATGGCCGGTCTGAGCCCTCCTCTCTTGGCTCGCTTAGTGTTCCTATGATCTCAGAGAACCTCATCCTGGCCTCCCCACAGGTGCTCATGAGGTGCTTGTCCCAGATCTGACCCCAAGGACAAAGCAGGCTTCTCTTCATGCCTATAGTCATTGGAGTTTTACCTCTATACCCCTTTCTCTCAAATTCTGTAATTGGGATAAGAAAGAGGGCAGGCTTCTTAGGCCCCTGTGCAACTGTTAACAGTCTTTTTCCTGTAGTTCAGCTCATTGTAGCTCACCCACACAGGCCTCTCTCTAGGGACCTGTCAGTATGGAGCAGGGTAAGCTTAGAGACCACCAGCCATCACGAGTGGACCCTTAAAAAATTAGAGAAAGAAAGAGTGGACCCTGTCTCTCAATTCCCAAGGGTCATGCCAGCTTGTGATTTGTACATCCATCTCCTCAGATGAGTGTGGGGCGTGGCTACAGTGTTTTGGCTAGGTTCAAGCCTCAGACTAATGAAAGGGCAGGGTCCTCTCATTGCCACAGGCAAGTCCCAGCTGGAGGGCAGGGCCCTCCCAGCACAATTATAGCCAACAGCTATGGTTGTAAGCTTGAACCTATGGTCTGAACACGCAGCCCCACGTGCCTTGTGAGAGTTCAGGTGCATGTAGTTGAGTGAGGCTGGAACTCACAAGAATGCTGTCAACAACGTGATCACGCCCCTACTTTGCCTCATGGCATCTGCTATAAAATAAAGACATGGCTTGTGGGTGCTGGCGCTGTCTCCTCATCAGGGAGCAGCGTCCCACCGAGACCCAGCTTTCATTCTCTTGTCTGTCTTTTCTCAATCCTTTCACCCCCCACCCCTCCACTCAGGATCACCTTTGGCCATAACAGATGAGCAACCTTACTACCTACCTTTGTGATTAAGGAGTGATCTTCTTCCACCCCAACTTGGGGATCTCACCCCTGGATGGCACCAAGGCACAACCCGTTCACCATCTCTCCCAGAAGCACATTGAAGCCTCCTGGAATGGGACCTCCAGGAGGCACCAGGTGGAATAACATGTAGCTTCATAGTTTTAAGCTCTTACTCTGAAATTCTAAGTTATACACAAAAAATTATTTTCTTTGGCCACTTTTTCTAATGACACCAGAGAAACCAGTGACAAGTTGTGATGTAGCAATGAATTCTGTTTGGATTTGCATCTATAAGAAAACATACCGTAATTACAGAGAAACCCAGTTATGAAATAGAACAAAGTAACTAGATCATGTTGTACCTTTCCTGTTCTACTGCCCCACCCCACACTCCTCTCTGGTGTCACTGAGGGTATAAATTGGGGCTGGGATCAGTGTGTGCATTCACATCAAAGGCCAACATGAAGACAGGAACAGCCTTTGTCCTAGTGGCTTTTGTCATCTTGGGGATGGAGATGGCCTTCGCTCAGAGACATCCTCCTGGAGGTAAGGGTGCTGAGGGGGTCCTACCTGAGAGCAGAGGAGGCTCAGAGCCCAGCTTCTTACCTGGGATGATGTAGCACAGAAACAGGCTGCGGAGTGGACATTTGGTATTGATCAGACCCACTTTCTTTAACCTTCATGAGTGATCACCTTGTGTTTCCCATTCTTCTTTTTTAATCCTCACCTGAGAGATGCTTATTGATTTGAGAGAGAGAGAGAGAGAGAGAGAGAGAGAGAGAGAGAGAGAGAGAGATGAGAGAGGACATCAATTGGTTGCCTACTATACGTGCCCCAAGTGGGGATTGAACCTGCAAAACTTTCAGTGTGTGGGGCGATGCTCCAACCAACTGAGCCACACCAGCCAGGGCCCCATCTTATCAGATCAGGTTGGGCCTTATTAACAGTTGGGGCTCTCTCTAGATGTGCCTGGGATGTAGGGCTCCAAGACAGAGTAGCTCCGGGAAGAACATGGGGTACGTGTGAGGTGGAAAGACGGATGTCTGGGATCAGAGATGTTTCTAATATCTTATAAGGAGGAAAGAAGAGGCTTATGACAGAGCAGGTTTCTTGCCTGCTGGGACTGGGCAGCCATTGCAGCATGGAGAACATTCTCCTAAGGGCCTGACTGTGACAATGGGGGCTTCAGTGTGAGGGTGGAGCTGCCAAGGCTGAGGGAGGGTGCAGGAGTAAAAGGAAGAAATGAAAGAGGTGGGAGTCCTGCCAGCAGTGAGCCCTTAGACTTCTAACAGAAGTTTTTATACCTGGTTAGTGACTATTCCAGACTCCACAAGCACCATTTCAGGGGGAAACAGACCTGGACTCTGCCCCAAGGCGCCCAAGCAAGTCACTGGGCTTTGTACTAACAGCTGCAGAGGAGATGACTCATGTCCCAGGGGAATGAAATGCTGCAGCAATGGATGTGGCCATGTATGCAAACCTGCTATCCATGTGGTGAGTATAAATCAGTCAAGAGCTGACAAGGGTGTTAACTATTCCCCAGTGCACTTTCCTGGGGCCGATGGATGTTCACATGTCCACTGCACATAAGAATCTGGGTAACTCCAAGAAAAAGAGGCTGGAAGTGAATGGCAGAAGGACACCTGGCTGCATTATCTAAGACTCTCTCCTCAAAGCGAAGCCCTATCCCTGTCTCTGTCCCCGAGGGGGCACTCAGTTGAGACAAGTAACCATGATCCTAGATTCACAGGTCATTATTGACCCAGGGTTTGTCACCCTCCTTCCCCTTCCCCACCAAGGGGGCTTCACTCTTTCTTGAAGATGGGTGATCCTGGGAGGCAGAGGGAAAGGAAAGAGAACCCCAATTATGGAGTATCTCCTGTGTCAGTCAGGCATTGTGCTGAAGTTGAGATAAAAAGGTAAACGCAGCTAGTTCATGGAGACAGAACTATGTAAATAATTACAACCCAGGGTGACCACAGCTTGGCACAAATTTCTACTAAGGTCTATGGAGGCACCAGAAAGAGTTATTGGTTTTGCCTGGGTGGGTGGATCAGTGGAGGTTGGGAAGGTGGTCAGAGAGTAGAGAACATTTAAGGAAGAGCTTAAAGGAGGCATACAGTTTGCCACAGTAAGGAAGGGCAGTACAGATGATGGGGAAATGTGGGTCCTACGCTGGAGATGGGAAAGTGATTGAGATTGTGCTCAGTAGAAGTTGCAACATCTCAGTAGAGGATCATCCAAACCAGACTCCAGAAAGGAATGAGCTGCCTTGCCAAAGAGTTTGGTAGACTGCTGGAGGTTTCTGAGCAGAGGAAATGTCATGATCAAATTTATATTTTAAAAGGATGGTGTTGATGACCATGTTGATGACCATGTGGCATAAGAATGTGGGGTGTAAGCATGCCTGGAGACCAGCCCCAGAAGATTTCTCATGAATGCATGGATCCAATGCTTGGCATAACATTTTCCACACACCATTCCTGGCAAGTGTCTATCTCTTGACGTGCAGTCCTAGAAGATGAAGATCTAAAATGGTGGAGTGGCCGATTCTAAAGAGCTTGTGTCCAAAATAAATTTTACTTGTGGCATTATTACGACTGTGTAACTCTTCCTATTTAGACATTCTTTCTAGTGGACCCTCTGTGTGCCCTGTACTGAGCCCATGAATACGAGGCACTCAGGATAGATCAGAGGCAAGGTCTGCCAGCTAGTTTCTTTCCTCCTTCCGTGTCCATGTATCTAAACAGGGCAAAGGGCATGATAATATTTTCTCAAGCATTCTATGAATATGCTTTTGGTCAAGAAAAACTGACCTTGTAGCAAATAACAGGCCTATAGTCGCAGCCTGTACTAGGGCAAGACTTAGAAGGCGTATGAGCAGAAGCAACTGTGGAGATACTCTATTCTAAGGCAGTACACCGACATGTAGCAGGACTGGATGCCTAACACGATGAGAGCAACCCTGGCCCTTGGGATGTGGGGCTTTGAGTGGCATGGGCTGGGGAGTGGTTAGGAGGTAGGATAAGTTGGGACATAGGCTCTGTGGGTGGAGTCTTTGATTCAGAGTTTTCCTGAGGCAGAGGATAAGCCTGGGTCTCCCAAAGAAGCCCTGACAAAAGCGATGGTCTGGGCTGACCCTACAAGCTCCATCTCCCAGTGCTCTCTGTTCACTCTTCCACCTCGATTGCCCCACGTAGCCTCTGCCATGGTCTGCCATGCCTGCTTGTCCCTGCCGTCTATCACATCTTATAACACCAGTGGCCCATGGCCTCACCAGCCTGTGCATTGAAATGAGGGCATATTAGCTTCGATGTCTTCTTTTACTGGCTGGTCATCCACACCCCAAATCCCACCGTGCTTCTGTCTTTCTTGGTCATTACTGGGGGTTCATGAGCACACCCACAACATGTTCTCAAACAATTTCAACTATCTGCTATTCTGTATAAAGATTCTCTCTTTTACCATCCAGCATGGCTAGAGAGCGAACCACAAATCCTGAGTAGGGGTGGTTGGGGATTGAGAAATTGAAAGAAAGAGACAGACACAGAGACAGAAAGGAAAACCTGGGGCCGATGGGACAGCTGGCTCTCTGATGGAGAGACGGTGACCCAGAGCTGGCGCAGCATGTTTATTTTATACAGTATGATACCAGGAAGTTTTACTAAAGTTTAAGATAAAGAAAATTATGTGAAACATGGTTAAAGATCAAGCTGTAATTTTTCATTCTTGTGGCTTCTTTATAAAGGTCACTTCTGGCTGGACCTGGATAATTGTGTCCGTTCTTGGCGCCTGGCTGAACTTAGATAATGAAACCCACCCCTGGCGCCAGAGCTAAAGGTCAGGCTGACCACACACCTGCCTCTGGCAAGGTATGTTTCCAGGGCGTGGCTCTGCCAGACGCCACTGAATTCAGATGACAATCAGCTCAGGGGCCTTTCCCAGGCGCTCTCTACAATTCTGAATGCCAAGGTATGACCTTCCCCTGCAAAGATACTTGAGGATGGCATCCTACAACGTCCACTTATGTTTCTGACCTTTAGTTAGTCCTGACGTTTACACAGGCTCTGTAGGCATGCAGACATGTCAGACTCTGTGGTCACCCAGATTTTGGAGCCATAGGTTAGAGGAGGATAATTAACACTCACCACGCACAGGCCCTTTCACATGTAGTATCTCACTTTACACTCACCACAGCTCTATAATATCATCTCAGTAGCAGAATTGTTTGTAAATTTTACAAATTAAGAGACAGAGCATTCCAAGTAGCTAAATGACTTGCCCAACGTTACGCTCCTTTTTTAAAAAAATTGTTTTTATTGGTTTCAGAAAGAAGAGTAGAGAGGGAGAGAGAGATAGAAACATCAATGATGAGAGAGAACCATTGATTGGCTGTCTCCCGCATGTCCCCCACTGGGGACTGAGCCCACAACGTGGGCATGTGCCCCTACTGGAATCAAACCATGACCTCCTGGTTCATAGATCAATGCTCAACCACTGAGCAAAACTAGCCAAGCCCAACACTCTTAATGAGTAGAGGAGCCAGTCTTCTCCTCGATGTCGGTTTGGCTTTTAGGTAAATGCTCCATGGCCTGTACCATGCTTACCTTCTCTTCTAAAGAGGGAAGATATTCACTGGCAGGGCTCTCCTGGCCAGGTGTTACAGTCTCAATAGAAAGACACGTATGGATTATCTATTAACACCAGGACAGGGAGCGTGGAGCAGAAGGGCATTGACTGGGTCTTTTCTCTTTCCACATCGTCATCTGCAACCGGCTTTATAAGATTTAAAGGAAAGTTTGCTCAGAACCCTTTGGGATTCCCCTGCCCACCTATATTTTTAAAAATGAATAATTATATATTTTTGGTAGGCATTTTTCAGTCAGCCAAAGCTCTTCATCACCTCTGGGCTGGCTGCCTCTCCCATGTACAGCCTATGTGGCCTCTTGACCACCCATCATAAAACTGACTGTACCCCTGAACCCACCTAAGGGTACTAGCAATTTATGAGGTCAATATTTTGCCCAAAGGACCTCCAACTTGTGGCATTTCAGAAACTGGGACAAATGAAGCATAATTGGAAGGGTTTCTTCCTGCAGCCCCAGAATTTGGATCCAGGTCCCCTGGTGAAACATCAAGTACTCCACATTCTAAAGAGAAGCCCAGCCCTAGCTGGTTTGGCTCAGGAGATAGAGCATCGGTCTGTGAACTGGAGGGTCCCAGGTTCATTCCAGTCAAAGCCATGTACCTGGGCTGGAGGCTAGGCCCCCAGTGGGGGGCATGCAGGAGGCAGCTGGTCAATGACTCTCTCATAATGAATGTTTCTACCTCCCTCTCCCTTCCTTTCTGAAATCAATAAAATTATTTTTAAAATTTCTTTATTGATTAAGTTATTACATATGTGTCCTTATCCCCACATTACCCCCTATTCCCCCAATCATACCCTCGCCCCCCTGTTGCCTGTGTCCATTGGTTAGGCCTATATGCTTGCCTATAAGTCCTTTGGTTGATCTCTCCCCCTTCCCCCCACCCTCCCCTACCTTCCCTCTGAGGTTTGACGATCTGATCGATGCTTCTCTGTCTCTGGATCTGTTTTTGTTTATCCGTTTATGTTGTTCATTATATTCCACAAAGGAGTGAGATCGTGTGATATTTATCTTTCTCTGACTGGCTTATTGCACTTAGCACAGTGCTCTCTCAGCTGTCACTGCAGGGCCTTATTCAGAGGCTACAAACTGGCCCTGCCATTCCTAATCAGCCCAGCCATCCTTGGCTCCCATTAAGACATTTTATGGGCCCTGACCGGTTTGTCTCAGTGAACAGAACATCGGCCTGCAGACTGAAGGGTCCCAGGTTCAATTCCGGTCAAGAGCATGTACCTTGGTTGCGGGCACATCCCCAGTAGGAGGTGTGCAGGAGGCAGCTGATGGATGTTTCTAACTTTCTATCCCTCTCCCTTCCTCTCTGTAAAAAATCAATAAAATATGTATTTTTTTTAAAAGACATTTTATGGGACACAGTGTTCATGGCCAAAAGTGATCCATGCCTCCCACCCATCCCCACTGCCATTGGGAAGGAAAGGGGGCGTATTTTCCCCCCAAAAAATGAAGTGTGCTTCAGAAAATCACTCATCTAGATTAGGACTGCCTATAAGAAGGGAGTGTGTGAAAGCTCACTCCCCAACTGATTGGTTACTGCGTCCCCACCCCCCTCCACCCCAATGCTGCCTGATGACAGACATCCTGGAAGAGTTTAACATCGGGAGTTTGGGTTGTCAGAAATAAAGATAGACAAGATAAGGTGGAAGTCTGTGCTAGGAAAATTACAAGTATCAAATGGGCAAAGATACCACACCTGCCTAGGTACCCAGCAGTGGAGAGAACCAGGCCAAACCAGAAGGAGACTAAGATCACCTCCTTACCACTTGCAGCTGACTTAGGACCGCCCCTGCCTGCTCTTTTACCGCCTCTCTCTGCCATCAATCTCAGAGGCTCGAGGGCTCAGAACATAGAGAGGAGACAGGGAAGAATGGACTGTACCCTCACTAGCTAGCACCCAGTTCCTAGGTTGTAATTTCCATAAGGATGTATTCCTCATTCCTAGCCTGTGCTCAGCCCAGAGAAGACATTTGGTAATTGTGTTAAAAAATGAATTTGTGAATGAAAGTACATAATAAAAGTTAGTGCCCACCTTCCACGCCCTTTCTCAGTCACTCATGTCTTTCCTGGTTTAGGAGTGTTATTTGTCAATCAGAGGAGGATG
This sequence comes from Myotis daubentonii, assembly GCF_963259705.1. NCBI lineage: Eukaryota > Metazoa > Chordata > Mammalia > Chiroptera > Vespertilionidae > Myotis > Myotis daubentonii. The sequence continues at coordinate 44,072,347 of NC_081855.1, read as the reverse complement.
TCCTGTTGGCTCAGAGACTTGCTTCGGTAACGACGTGGCATGACCCAGGGTGCACACGGTGTGTGTTCTGAAGAACTGTCAGTCTGGGCAGGGCTTAGGCTCCCACAATCCTTAGTCCCACCCTTAGCCTTGCATTTCAGCTCAGTGGGCAGAAGGGAATACCTTTCAGCTGTTCTCACTCAGCTCTGCTGCTGCATTTGTACCACAGACTTCCAACAGCACCATGAAGTGGGTGGGCTTCCTCCTCCTTGTGACCATCATCACCCTCAGCGCAGAGGTACAGGAGCTCCAGGCTTCGGTGGTACCCTTGAAACTGTTGGGTGAGTCCAGGCAGAATGCAGCCCTGTTTTCTTGAATGAGGGAGCCAGAAAGTTGGACATCATGGCCCAGTGTGTGCGGGTTGGGAGCGGGGCGGGACGGGGGGTAGAGAAACAAGAGAAGGACAAATATTCTAGTCAAGGAGTCATTGCAAGGACCCACTTTGACTGCAGAATCTCTTTTCTTCTGCTTCCACTTTCTCCGCCTCCTTTCCCGGGTCACCCCTCCACCTGGACTCTCCTCCACTCCTCCTCTACCCCCTCATCAGCCACCTTCCGCCTCTCCAGCATCTCTCTCTCTCTCTACCAGTTTCTTCATCTCTTGCTTCAAATAAATTGGATTGTCTAGAGAAAGTGTGTTCTTAACTATGTTGAACACTAATCACCTCAGTCTCTTCCTTTCACCATAGACATTTTCAAAGAAGTAATCTTAATTCTCCACCCATACTTCATCCCTTAACCCCTTGAAGCCTGACTAGAGTCTCCATTGCTGCCCCTATCACTGCTGAAACTTCTCTCCTGGATCCTGTTGACAAATCTCTTTACTCTCTTCAGGAGCCAAAGTCTTTCGCCTCTGCAGCATCTGGCAAATTTTTGCCCCCTCCACCAACTCGCAAACTGTATTTCTTTCTCCTTCCCAAAGACTATTAGATTCCACTCTTACCCCTCTGTCTTCTTTGCTCTACTTCCTCTCCATGCAACTGGTTGCCAATTATCGCCCGTTCTTTGAAATTGTCTCTTGCATATTTTCCTTCCTTTCCACCCCCCATTGCCACGCTATATTTCCAGCCCTGATTACCCCATGCTTGAGCCTGTGCCATAGCTTCTTAGCAGCTCTTCCTGCCCCCCTCTTCCTCCTGAAGTTTAATTGCTTGTTGAATCCTGGTTCATTCTGTGCTGTGACACTAGAATAACCTTCATAAGCAAACAGCAATCATGCTTCCCTCTTGGCTTGCCCAATGAAATCCAAACTCCTCAGGTACTCAAGATCCATCCTCTGTAACTTTGTCCCCTGCCTACTTTTCCTGCTTAACTTCCAGCAGTTTTCTAATACTTACCCACCTTCTGCTTGCCATTCCTCCTGTATTCCTTGTATTTCAGGGTGAAGAGGGAGGCAGAGAGGCACCTAGGACACAACGTTTAAGAAACTACTCATTCTCAGAGTTGTGCAAATGCCTCCTTAAATATTGTGCCCACGGCACCTTACCTGCCTGTTCCATTTTCCCTTTGTGGACTTTTGCTAGTAATTATTTTCTCTTCTCACAACACTCTACTGCCCCTCTCAATTCTGCCTTTAAAAATTCCTCACCTTTTTCTGATTAATTGGAAATAAATGTCTTCTCTCTTCGGAGCCCCTTTAGTCCTTTGGATATACTTTTCTCAGGACGTTTATCACAAGGTGCTTTGTCGTTAGTGCTTTAAACATGTCTTATTTTCATTGTTAGACTCTAGGCTGCAGGTAATGACCCTATCTTACGTCTTTGTATTTCCTGAGTGACTTACCTCTATGATTTGTACATAGTAAGAAATCAGATATAATGAGTGTTCAAACTTCCGTGAGCAGGGACAAGAAGTTTTTAACCCTCTCATCATAAATCAACAAAAGCTAACAGAAACATGGGAGGATAGTACTAATTTGCTCTGAAATCTGCAAGTGCATTGTAGACACCCCACCAGGTCCCCTTCTTACACATCTTTAAAGTAGTCCGTGTTTTATTGGGATTATGTGAATGTATAATTTTTAACTAAAATATATAAGATGTTGCCCAGCCAGTGTTGCTCAGTGGTTGAGCATCGACCTATGAACCAGGAGGTCCTGGTTCAATTCCTGGTCAGGGCACATGCCCGGGTTGTATGCTCAATCCCCTGGGGGGTTGGGGGGGCGGGGTTGCAGGAGGCAGCTGATCGATGATTCTCTCTCATCATTGATGTTTTTATCTCTCTCTCTTCCTCTCTCTGAAATCAATAACATATTTTTAAAAACTTAAAAATAAAATATATGATATTAATGAATGTTATTCTGAAAGTAATCATTTAAATTACATTATGTATTAAACTAAAAGAAAAGAAGATGTAACTGGCTCCTTAAACAAGGGCTGTCCTCTCTAGCCCCTGTACCTAAAGCATAATGTATTCAGCTGGTCTCGTCGAATGTAGGCACCTGCGTTGAGCTCTGCAGCGGTGACTGGGACTGTGACCTAGGGGAGCACTGCATCAGCAATGGGTGTGGCCACATCTGTGCTACAGACTAAGGACAGGTAAAAACATCAGGCCTTTCTTTCTGCCTTCAAACCTTGTCCAAGCCAGGCAGGCTGTACACTTGGCCCTGATGGGACTTTTCAGAAATGGATGTGACAGAAGCCTGTCTCTCTGTGGTCTCTCCCCCTTCACCAATACTCCCCGCCCCCCAAAGAAGCATCTACCATAGAATAGTGGTTTCCAATTTAAAATAATTTAATTACCCAGTATATTCTGGAAAGAAGACTATTTGATCAAAGAAGAGATAAAAATCACCCATAATCCCAGAATGGCACCTGCTTAACACTTCGGTGAATACTTTAAACACATACAATTATATAATGTTTATGTAAAAATAAGATAATCTTTTGATTTCTTGATTATTTCACTTAGAAATAGCTAGTGAACAACTCTTCATGTCAACACCAATGCTTTTCTATACCATCAACTTTAATAGCCTTATAGAAGTCCATCATACATGCTCATATATTTAGCAACCTCCATTAATACAAATTTAATATATTTCTTATTTTTATATTATTAATATGGCTGTAATGAATAGTAAATTAGTGTACATGCCCTTATTCATTTTTGTTGAGATAAATTCTAAGTATAATTAATGACCAAAGAATATGCTCATTTTAAGCTTTTAATGTGCAGTTCCATATTCACCTATGAAAACCCCCTTCCTCTAAAAATATTTCAGGGTCCTCATAGGATAGTGTTTTTCATTTTTTAATTTTCAGTAGCCATTAAATGAAAACAAATCATACTTAAAAGTTACTGTGATTCAGTTTTTATTACAAATTAAGTTGAATTGGTCCTTTAGGACAGAGATGAAAAAGCTGGAACTTCTTTCGATCCCCTCCCTCCCTAGCCTTCCCTGCTAGCAGATGTGGCAAACCTCTGCCTTGCTCTTTCTTATTTTACCCCCTTCTTCTTCCTTTTAAAAAAATTTTCCCCTTCCTCCCTTTCACTATTTCCCCTTGGAAAAAAATTTTAATTAATTAAGTTGTATTAAATACAACAGAATCAACATATAATTTAAAAATAACCCATTTGGGTTCATAATCTATTATTTGTCCAATCCACCTACAATCCTTGGGATGTTTTTTGCCTTGCTGATCTAACACATAATATTTTGTCCATTTTTCAGATGAAGACTTATCTTAAGGGTCATCCTTCTCTGATAATTGATCACCTCTCCCTAGAATTCCTATCTTCAAACATGTGGCTGTTTGGAGCTCCTTGCACAGGAAGACAGATGAAAATGGGGGCCTGTGGATGAAGATTATAAGGGATGGTGGAGAAGGAAAAAAAAATCTGTTCCTCTTAATAAATCAGCATTGTAAAAAAAAAAAAAAAAAAGTACCCACACTACCTGACTTATTTGGGCAGGGGTGATGAGGAGGAGAAAGAGAAGGTGGGGGCTGGATGACATTTGTTGAACACTTATTATACAACAAGGACTGTATTATATTCTCCACAAGCACTGTCCAATTTATCCTTACAACAGCCTTGTGACTATGCTTATTATCATTACCATTTTATATATATGGATACTGAGGCTTGGAGAAATTAAGTAATTTATTCAAAGTCATATGTATCAGGGTCTTAACTATAATCCCATGCAACCTAAGATGAGCCATGCCAAACCCAAATCCTTTTCACAGTCTCTTTTATGCCACTTCCACTGTGATGATAAACAGGCCTCCCATCCTTCTAGCCCAGTATGTTGGACATCTCTTATGCACTGCTTCAAATACTCTTCCCTTTACATTCCTATTGTAATCATTGCTACAGTAATTAGTTTATCTCAGTCATCTATCAATTTAGCATAAAATAATTTGTCGAGCCTTGCCTTGCATTTGTACTCTAGTACGCCACACCTCTAACTTTTGCCTTGGGGCTTCTTTGACTATACAATAAGAGCTTCCTGCAGGAACCATCACATACTGATGCTTGCTCAACTCAGAAGCACTGGAGAATTCATGCTTGATGGGCCAACATTTGACAATAAAGGTCAAAGACTTACAGGTATGTGGTTACCCCTTCCATTCCTGGGAGGGGGGAGGGGTTCTGAGAGCATTATGAATGCTCTCCCCTCCCTCCCTAGCCTTCCCTGCTAGCAGATGTGGCAAACCTCTGCCTTGCTCTTTCTTATTTTACCCCCTTCTTCTTCCTTTTAAAAAAAATTAAAGGCTTCTCAGAAAGTCCTGAGGATTGGGGAATCACTCACCCCTTGCAATGGCCAACTCAATAGCATATATTTGTATTGATTCTTCTTTCTTCCATGTTCATTCCTGAATAATTCACTCACATACTAACCTTAACTGAGGCTCTGCTTTTTGAGAACTCAAACTAAAACATCAGTGACTACATATCAACTCCAACTCTTCTCTGAGCAAGTGCTTAAATATCACAAATACATATACATACATCACATACATATGTGCACATCCCAAAATAATAATAGTAAGCATAATGAAATCTAAATTCAAACAAAAAGTAAGTATTTCTCCCCAAATAAGCCCAAAGTCTTCAGAGAATTAGCTCTTCCAAGAACATACTCCCAATTTTCATTGCTGAACAGAAGTGCTTTATTCTCAGGACAAAACATGTACATTCAGGTGACTTCCAGGTTTCCCCCAAGAGCCATGGGTGAGAATTTGCTTTATATCTGCATAACTCGAAGGTTTTCCCAGTCTACCCAAATGTAAATTCCAAGACTGAACACTGTTCACAGCTTTTAAATGGCTCTTCTCTTTTCCAGCATTTTGCGTTTACGCTTTCAGGAAACCTTCGGGGTGTCCGATCTCACCAGGTCACCCTTGGGCGGGTTCTATTTTACATGGTTCCGTTCGAGCTCCTGAATTACTTGTGGGGTGAGATGTCTCAAAATCCACAGGGGGAGTCCCCACCAGCCGCAAGGAATACGGGGGAGCGTAACCTTATTCGGGGCGGTTTTGTGCCTGGGAAAAGGCCAGGGGCTGTGACAGATGTCCGCAGAGGAATGGAGTAGAGCCAGAAGTTTCTGCCATCCCCAATGGCCCCCCTCCAACTCCAGCCCGAATCGGAGGCGCTGGTACTCAACAGGAACGTCACCCCTGCTCAGGAGCAAACTTTCTGGGAGAACAAACACAGTCTCCACCTTCCGTCAGGGCCCAGGGAGAGGTGAGCGGGGGGAAGTCTCCGAGCTAAATACGGCAGGTATTTAGCTCCAGCCTCGGGAACTGTTCCCGCCAGCCCCGGAACCCTAAGGCTTCGGGGTCTGCTCCGAATAAGGCGTGCCCGGAAGTGGAGCGCGGGGCCCGGGATGCCCCGGAAGTACTTCCCCACGTTCTACGTCGGAAACATGGCGACCGTGCAAGTGGCCTGCTCCCCTTTGGGCGGGCCGCCGCGAGAGGCGCCGCGGGAGCTGCCCCGAGAGCAGGGCGCTGGCTTCCGCCGCCTGTCGGCCCGGCTGCGCGCCCTGCGCCCGGATGACAGCAGCGCCGCCCGCACCGAGATCCACCTGCTCCTGGACCAGCTCATCTCCGAGAACTACAGCGCGGGCGGCGGCGTGGCCCCGGAGGTAGGCGGGGTGCCGGCGGGGCGGACGCCGGGCGTCTGCGGCCCCAGCCCCACCCCTCGGGGACCCCACCCCTCGGGGACCCTACCCCGCAGCTCCCGGCTGCTTCTCCGGGCTCTTCTTACCCCCCAGCCCCTCCCACTTCGCATTCCTTCGTTCCAGGCTAGTGCCCCTTCCCTCTGCCTGGGAGACCCGGCAGTGCTGGCCACACTTGCATCTTTCCAAGCCCGACTGGGTGACTTCTGCTCTGATCCCCGACGCAGGTGTCATCTCTGCTTTCCCCTTCCCGCTCCGCTCCCTGCGTCCAGAATACTCTGTATATAAAATTCCCTGCTGCTAGTTATTTATTGAGTGCACGGTGCAGGGGCCACGTCCTGTGCTTTTCCGTGTGCGGTTCCAGGGACTTGAGAGCGTGGGTATTATTATGTCTGTTTCACTGGTAAAAACACGGAGGCTCATGAAGATCCAGTGTCATTGCTGGCCAAGGCAGAGCTGGGATTGGAACCTCCGTCTGTCACAAGTCCCTGCCTTTTCCGGTCCTTCACGCCAGCTCTGCCTCCCTCTGCCACCCCTTTGGAAGTACTGTGAGTGATGTTATTCACACGTCAGGCCTTGGGTACCGCTCACTGCATTCCCCGAACACTGACCCAACACACTGGCGCTCACAGGCACCTCGGACTTGACAGTTCCTAACAGTGAGTCCACCTACCATCCCCTAAACACACACACACAAGCACATGCACAGTCTGCCAAGTCCCACAGGTGCAAACCGGTTCTTCCCCTTCCCTTCCTTCCGGAGCCTATCCAACCTGGATTCTATACAGTCTATCTCCTCATATTCCTCTGTCCACCCCTCCTCTCCATACCAAATGCCAATGCCTAGGCCCTCGGGCCAGGGGACTGACTCTTCCTGGACTACCCCACTTGTCTCCTCTAACTTATCGCCTGCCTCCATCCAGCCCTCCTACAGACCATTCTTTGCTTCACCGACAGAGTGATCTTTTCTGTAGCGGAAGAAAATCCGACTGGAGAAGCACAACTGTTGATTTGGGAAGATCTTCAATATATATTAGTAAATGCTCAAGGCAAATTACAGACCAGTTCATACCGTATGAGACCAGGGCGGGGAGATTTAAGAGTGTATGTACGTTTAATGATACAAAGAGTTCACAAAAAAATAAGAGTTCGTGTTTCTAGGGAGCAGAGTGGAATTAAGGGAGTAGCTGGGGACTTTTGTCTTATTTGTATGATTGGATATTTTTGTACCAAAAATAGGTGCCTTTCCAGTTTCCTGTTCTGTAACTCCTCTTCCTGTGCCCTGTGTGCAGTCTTTTACAACTTACTGTTCCGCAAGCACCTGTTGGTATTTCGCTCCCACGAGTATTTCCAAGTCTTTGCACTCCATTCCCTTTGCTTCCAATGTCTGTCAGGCCTTGTCTGTCTACAGGTTTGTACTCATCCTTCAAATCATTCCACATTCTGCTGAAAACTCACTTCCACAAAGCCTCCCTAATTACCATTATCCCAGAGTTTGTACTTCATTCTTTCAGCGCTTAGGTCACTTTAAGTATTTGTATTTCATCTCCCTCATTAGATGGTAAGCTTTTTAGGGCTCATAAATATGTTTGTTTATGTTTGGAGCACAAAGACCTGGCACATAGTCGGTGCTCAGAGCCTTTTTATTCAATAAACATCAATGAATGAATGCTGCAATTTTTGTTTTTTTAGAATTCCCTAATTTTACATTAAATTCATGCAGGCGTCATTTCTGATTTTCCCAGTGGCAATGAAAATCTGGTTTGCTGCCCAACTGGCATGGCTCAGAGGTTGAGCATCAACCTATCAACCAGGAGGTCACAGTTCGATTCCTGGTCAGGGCACATGCCCAGGTTGTGAGCTCAATCCCCATTGGGGGGAGTGCAGAAGGCAGCCCAATGATTCTCTCTCATCATTGATATTTCTCTCTTTCTCTTTCCCTCTCTTCCTCCCTCCCTCTCCTTTTCTCTCTGAAATCAATAAAAATATTTTAAAAAAAGAAAATCTGGTTTGCTACTTTTTGGTATGTTTTACTTCAGTGTGTGCTTTTATATTATGGAAGCCTTTCTTTGGCTATTAATTATACTGCCTCTACTTATGTAGATTCTGGAATCTTTAACCTGACAAAAACCATATTAATTATTTCCAGCACATTCTATTTTTGTGCTGTCATTTCCTACTTTCTGCCTCAATTTTGAGTGTAAACCATTCACTTTTATTTTGCCTTTTGCAGAGGGGGTTCTTCACGGGACTGTACCACCTTTCATTGTCTTTTTTTGTTTTTGTTTTTGGTAGGATGTCAGTACTCTTCTTGTCCAAGCTTGCCGACTGGTGCCTCTTAATCAGAATCATCTTGTCAGCAAAGTGTCTCAGCTTACCCACCATTTACTTAACACATTACAGGTAATCATTCATGAAACTTTAGAATTCAGATTGTGCGCTTTGAGAATAAGTACCTTTGAAACACTGCATCTGTGTTTGATATGATAGGCTGGTCTTTTGAGAAGCTAGCAGCGGTTCTCAACCTGTGGGTCGTGACCATCGGAAAACACATATAGCATATCAGATATTTACATTACGATTCATAACAGTAGCATAATTACAGTTATGAAGTAGCAATGAAAATAATTTCATGGTTGGGGGTCACCACAACATGAGGAACTGTATTACAGGGTTGCGGCATTAGGAAGGTTGAGAACCACTGAAAGAGAAAGGAAATGCCTGCTAAGAATGACATTAAACAAATATAACTGATTTTTTTTAAAAAAATCCTGTACAATTCTAGGAGTTTCTCCAGATATGCTATACAATTCTAGAAGTTTCTAAAGAAACCAATTTCACTCAGGCCCCCAGGTCTTAAAATTTTTCATGAAGGTGTATTTGACCAAGATATATCTAATAATAAATTGGAATAGTCCTCTACACCTCTCCTATCTATATTTTTTTCCCTCTTTCTAAAAACTGCCATTTTTGTGGTCTACTTTTAGTATTTTTTAAACATGAGAAGTAGCTTAGAGGTAAGAGGATGCTAGATAAAAACACCCTTTTTTATATCAAGATCTATACTATAGCTCCCTTCTCTCTAGAACCGTTTCCAACTTGCTAAACAAATTTATTATTTTTTTTACAAATGGTTAAACTATTAAAGCTATTACTATAAGATACTACATGAGTATATGAATGTAGGAATGTAGTTCACACAAAACATTAATTTAGGGTGCTGTGGCTTCAAGAAACAGAAAAGCCAACCCAGGGTAGCTAAACAATTCTTTTTTAATTATGCCCCAAGGGAGGTAGCTCTAGGGGTACTTAAAAATAAGAGGATTACTGGTATCTTTCAATTTTGCCACCTGCAGTATATGGGTTATCCTTAGCCAGCATCTCTCACAGCCATAAGAAGACTGATGACTGCTTCAATTCCAGGCATCAATGCAAAATAAAGAACACCCAGCAGAAGCAAAAGAAGTGTTTATTTTATGTCTTTTTTTTTTTTAAGAATGAGGAAATTTGGCCCACACGTGCTCCAGTAGACCTCCCTTGATATTTGGCTGGGGAGATGTAGGTCATATGAAAACCTCTCTGCAGCAGTTTGATCAGGGTAGGGGTCCTCAAACTTTTTAAACAGGGGGCCAGTTCACTGTCCCTCAGACCGTTGGAGGGCCGGACTATAGTTTAAAAAAAAACTATGAACAAATTCCTATGCACACTGCACATACCTTATTTTGAAGTAAAAAAACAAAACGGGAACAAATACAGTATTTGTATTTGCATGTGGCCCGCGGGCCGTAGTTTGAGGACCCCTGGATCAGGGAATGGTATGGCCGTAAGTGGCTTAAATCGGGAGTTTCAACCTTGACTGCCCATTAGAATCACCTGGAGGGCTTAAGCTCCCTAGATCAGCGGTCGCCAACCTTTCGGACCTCACGGACCACCAGTTATCCTCGGACCACCGGTTGGCGACCGCTGCCCTAGGTGATTACAATGTGAAGTTGAAACCTAACATCACGTTTCTCGCCCTCAGCACTATTGATTTTGGATTGGATAATTCTGTCCTGTGCATTATAGGATGTTTGGTAGAATCCTTGGCCTCTACCCACTAGATGCATGTAGCATCCCTCCAGTTGTGACAAATCATAAATGTATACAAACATTGCCAAATGTTCCCTAGTGGACAAAAGTGACCCTGGTAGAGAGCCACTGTCTTAGATTAATTAGGCTTTACCCTCAGGTCTCATGTAGAAGAGGAGGGCACCCAAACAAAATCTTAAAAAGAGGAGGTAAATGGTGGTAGGTTACCAACAGTGTCTGCTGCATGTGACTTCATAAATGGAATAAGGCTGTTTTCAAGTTTAGAATTTTTCAGGTTGATGTGATAGCTTCTGAATGTTTACTGTTCTTAGGTATATCATCTTTGTCACACCTGCAGTTGGAATCATTTCTAATCACCTATGGCCTCTACAGCCCTTAATCAACTCTCTAGCATTTGATGATAGTTTATCTCAGTTGTCTGTGAGTTGGTATTTGGTTTAGCCTTTGTCCCAACAAGATTATAAACAACTGGAGGACAGGGTTATGGAGACCTTTTAGCAATTTAGTAAACATTTATTCACAATGTTTTTGTTGAGCATTTACTTACTATGTATAAGGCAATTTAGTTGAATGAAGAAGTTTCAATGGATTGAGCCTTACATATCTGTATATTTACAGCTGCCAATGTCTGGTTAGTTCAAGGAAAAGTTACAAGGACTTTGCCAGATTCTGCTTTGAGTAGAGGGAGTAAAGGGGAAGAAGTAAACAAGACTGAGGCAATGAGAAGGCCCTGTCTTGATCAAACTTTCAAGGCCTATAGAGCTGATCTTTTTGACACAAACAAGATGGACACACACACTCCCTTTCTTACATAGTTTAATTCAGGTAAGCATATGTGTCTGAAACAAATTAAAAAAATTTTTGAAGTAGATCATATGTATTTTTTTTTCTATCTATAGGTGATAGTTGATGAGCGAAACCTGGATTTTCTGTTGGCGTATACAATTTCTGCAATTCAACAGTGCAGCTCCTGGACACATGTGAAAATTCTTCAAGCCCTGGCAGCTTTGGTTTACGGCAATGGCTCAAGATGTCAAAAGGTATTTTAAACTGTGTTCTGTTTGTTTTTTATTTTGGTTTTTTGAAGGGTTATGAGGACAGGTCCTGAACTAACAGGCCTTTTTTCAGGTTTCTGTCCTGCCATTAATTAGATGTGCCTTAGCAACCCTTACTCAACCACTCCGAGGCTCATTTCCTCTTGTGTAAATAGTTCCTCAGGGATGAAGTGAGAATACTTGTAAAGTGCTTGGTACTTGGTAAATGTTAACCATTATTATTTATTATCATTACGTAGCCAAGACTAAATACCCCAGCAACTACCTAGGCTGGGAGTGATGATTCTTACTGATGTCTTTGGGCATATCTTTGCGTCCCCATCGAAAAGATTTATCTAGCAGCTAGTCTCTTGGTATTTAACTGCCCTTTAATTTAAAAAAATGAAATCTGTCTAAAGAGTAATATTTTTCAGAAGCTATTCTTTGACCAACACTGGCTGCTGTTCTGTTTTAGTATCTCCCAGACTTATTAGGCAAGAGTGGACTCTTGATGAAGTTGAGTGACTTGGCTCAGTCTGACCCTGAAGTTAGGAGAGCTGCAGTGCATTGTATGGCAAACTTATGTCTCAGGTACGTGGGTCCCATCAGACTTCCCAGTTGTAATAACATAGGGCCTCTTGTGGGCTCCTTGTAGGTGGTTCAATCTGTCTGAAGCCAGAGCCAACTTAGAAAATCAACCTATTTTGCATTTCCCATGTTCTTTGCTAATAATATATTGCTTATTTTTAACTCTCATATTGTTTGTAAAGAAAGCTTGTAAAGAAATGAAGGAAAATAGACTAGGACCTTATTGCTAAAATATAGTAAAAGCAATATATGTGCAGTATGTCAAGTTTTTGTTTTCTACTGGTATAAATTCTAATCTTACTCAGTGTTTTAGAAGGATCTATTCATATGAATTTAAGCTTTGGTGAGATTTGTCTGTGAAGGCCAATTTCTTGTAAGAAAATGAAACCAATCCCAGCTGCCCAGTTCTAGATTTATGCAGTAGAAAGTGAGCAGCACAAACTTGAACTGATTAGGATATTTTGTCTCTACATTGCAGTGTTGTCCAGGGACTAGGAAGGCATGTTCAGCTGTGTGATTCTGACTTGACAGGATCTGTCGGCATGATTCCCCTTGCAGAATTAAATAAGATTTCTTTCTCCATACTTCTTCCGCTACAAACTTCTGTGACTTTTCCCTATGGAAACCTTTCTCCCTTCTTCCAATTCATTTCAGTCTTGAGCCTGTACGCAAGTGCACAGTCTTCCATAATACAGTTTCATTCAAGAGCACATTCCAACTCCGTCAGTCTATATTATTGCTACTTTTAATTCTATTCTTTACAAGACCCATTTCAAAGGAGACTGACTTGCTTTCTCTGTGTGTTTTAGTGTGCCAGGACAGCCGTACTTGGAGGAGCCCTACCAGAATATCTGCTTCCAAGCTTTCTTGACCATTTTACAGTCTCCAAAATCACCTGATATGGATGATATCACGTTTTGCATGGTAGGTGGGACTATCACTAATCTTGTGAATGCAACAGATGAGACTAGAAGCAGCCGTGGAACCAAAGCCATTACCAAGGATTGTAGTTTGGTTGCTACTAGTATATTAGTTTTGTCTAGAGATCTAGGCATAAGTGGAATGTTGATAACCTAAAAAGACTGAAATCATATCTTTCAAGTTTAAATTACAAGAAACTGTTTTTGTTTGTTTTGTTTTGCTGTTGTTTTTGTTTTGCAATTCTAGGCTTTTAAAGAACACTATTTTCCCCCCTCCTGACTATAAAAGCAATATAGTTTCAGACTAGTGACTTTTTTATTTGTTTTTATTTAGTTATTTTTAATTTAATTCTCACCTGAGGACAGGTTTATTGATCTTTTTTTAGAAGGGCAAAACGGGGTGGAGGGGAGAATTAGCTTTTTATATAATCACTAGGGGCCCGGTGCACGAAATTCATGCACTGGGTGTGTGTGGAGAGGGGAGTGTCCCTCAGCCCAGCCTGCCCCCTCTCACATACTGGGAGCCCTCAGGCGTTGACCCCCATCACCCTCCAATCGCAGGATCAGCCCCTTGCCCAGGCCTGACGCCTCCGCCAGAGGCATAGATCCCCATCACCCTCTGTTCACCTGATCGGCCCCTTGCCCAGGCCTGACGCCTCCGCCAGAGGTGTCAGGCTTGGACAGGGGACCCCCATCTCCCCCCCCCCCCCCCGATCACTGGCTCTGGCCCCGCCCAGGCCTGAGGCCTCTGGCCCAGGAATCATGCCTGGGCAGGGGACCCCCATCTCCCTCTGATCGCTTGCTCCACCCCCCGCCCAAGCCTGACGCCTCTGACCCAGGCTTCAGGCCTGGGCAAGGGGACCATCATATCCCCCCAATGCCCGGCTCCGCCCCCCACCCAGGCCTGATGCCTCGGCCAGAGGAGTTGACCCTCATCACCCTCCGATCACCAATCACTGGATCGGCCCCTTGACCAGGCGTGAGGCCTCCGGCAGAGGTGTCAGGCCTGGGCAGGGGACCCCCAGCTCCCCGCGGTTACAGGCTCCGCCCCTGCCCAGGCCTAACGCCTCTGGCCTAGGCGTCCGGCCCGGGCAGCGGGGACCCGCAGCTGCAGCGGCCCCACGATCGTGGGCTCCGCTTTAGGCCCAGGCAAGGGACCCCTAGCTCCCGGGACTGCCAGCTTCGACCGTGCCCCGCTCCCATCGCTGGCTCCACCCCTACTTCCTGCTATCACTGGCCAGGGCGGCAAAGGCGCCTGATTCTCCGATCATGGCTGGGGGGCAGGGCAAAGGCAGCCTCAGGGCCGCCTTTGCCCTGCCCCCCAGCTCTTAGCTCCTCCGTGGGTTTCCGATCACTGTCAGTGGCAGGGGGCTTCTTCCTGCTTTCCCTTTCGCCTCCCTGCATTGTGCCTACATATGCAAATTAACCGCCATCTTGTTGGCAGTTAACCGCCAATCATAGTTGGCAGTTAACCGCCAATCATAGTTGGCAGTTAACCGCCAATCATAGTTGGCAGTTAACCGCCAATCATAGTTGGCAGTTAATTTGCATATAGCCCTGATTAGCCAATGAAAAGGGTATCGTCGTATGCCAATTACCATTTTTCTCTTTTATTAGATAGGATTCCCTGCTTCTTATCTCTGCTGCCACTCTTTCATTCCTCTCACATTCTTCCCACTGAATGTCTCCTTTTTTTTCTTGCCATTTGTACATGCTGATTTGGAAACATGTCTATAAGACCACTCTTATTCGATGAAAACACTCTGTTCTAGAAAATAACTAGTAGTTCACCAGATATCTTCCCTAGATCTTCATGGGGTATTTTTGTGTCCATCCCCCCTCCCGTCCCTGTTTAAAGGTTGTTTCATCATCTAAAGACATTTTCTCTTCCATCATAAGTGGTGCTAGAAAGTTGATCCCTGGGCAACCAAATTTCACTTACCTTTAAACTTGGTCTTCTTTTTTCCCCATAGTTGTTACAAAATGCATTAAAAGGTATACAGTCTCTTCTAAATGGTGGGAAAATGAAATTGACACAGACTGATGAACTTGGAGCTCTTCTAGCTGTGCTCAAGGTAAGGCATTGTCTGTTTAAACCCACATCCTGATTATGGTTAATATCTTTCCTATTTAAACTCCAGGCATAAGGACCATGTTATCACACCAAGGCTAGTTTTGGGGTATTATGTTTTAAGAGAGAAGAACAAAATGTTCATATTCAAACTTACTTAAAATTAAGAACTGAAAACAATAAACCTTGCTTTATTTAGTACATGTCTCAAAATTCTAAAATTTTATCTTTCTTAACTTAGGAAGGGACTTTGTATGATCTGGAAATAATTTAATTTTAGATGATCTTGAAACTGTATTTGAAAGAAGAACCAGGTCTTCTCCTTGCCTCTCGCCCCCCCTATAGTAGATAGGCCAATCAAGATGTGTGTCAGGCCCTAGCTGGTTTGGCTCAGTGGATAGAGCGTTGGCCTGTGGACTGAAGGGTCCGGGTTCAATTCCAGTCAAGGGCACATGCCCCAGTTGCGACTCAATCCCCAGTAGGGAGTGTGCAGGAGGCAGCCAATCAGTGATTCTTATTATTGACGTTTCTCTCTCTCTCCCTTCCTCTCTGAAATCAATGAAAAATGTTAAAGAAAAAGAAAAAATGATGTGTGTCAGTAGGCTGCCAGGACATCCTTTGGCTTCTGAGCCTGCCAGTCAGTGGGAAAGTCAGGTCAGCCTCTCTGGGGACCCAACTGTCATCAGTACGGTCAGAAAATAGTAAGAAGCTTTGTGCTAGCCTCACATGAAAGCCATGTATGATAACTTAGCTTTATCGTGACTGAAATTTTAATGTTTTCCCTGTGCCTCTCCCCTACTCCCAGAGATAGGCAGACAGATATCTATGTGTGGACATGGGTAAGCTAAATTAAAAATTTATATTTAGATAAAATAATTACATAAACCTGGATAAATTTTATAAGTTAATAAATAAAATAGTAAGTAAATGAATAAACTAAAATCAGGTCTAATCTGATCTGATCAAATCAGATCTAGCTGGATGTGATTAAACTCTTCATTAAGTCTTATAAGCTATCCTCAGTCCCATTTTTATTTCCTTAATAAGCCTCTAAGCATTAATTTGTTGTCTTTGTGATCCAGAACATAATGAATGATTCTGGTTCTTTATGGTTTTTTGCATGTGCTTTCTTAATCGTCATCATTAGAAATCCATGTTTCATGGACTCCCCGGAATAAACATAGAGATGCCCACGGTGTTATACCCGACTCCACTTCCTCAGTATGATGGACGACCACCTGTCAAATTGCAACTACCAGAATCCAGTGCTTCTCGACCAACTATGGTACATTTCTGTCGATTTAGATTTAAGTTGCAGATTGTTTTTATTGCTTGCTATGTGTTTTCTATGATTTGCATCACTATTGTGCCAAAGGCTCATTTGAATTTGGTTCAGTTTAGGGATTTAAAAATAATACATTTAAATTCAACACACTGCTGAAAATACCATTTAGAGCATCTTATACTTGTAAGATATCTAGTAAGTCTAACAGCAATAAAAATGAGCATTCACTTTACACCCAGAGCCCAGCATCCTCATCCCTCAAATGCTCAAGAGTCAACAAACTTTTTTCGTGAAGGGCTTGCTGGTATATATTTGCAACTGATGTCCTAGTGCAAAAGCAGCCACTATGTTAATGAATGGGTGTGGCGTATTCCAATAAAACTTTATTTATATAAACAGGCTGTGTGTTCGAGGCTGGATTTGGCCTTTGGACTGTAATTTTTCCTCTCTAGACCATTAGTTACCAGTCAGCGGGTGGGTTAATACTTCCCAGGAAAGATCTTTTAACGTGTCTTTAACTGGTTTTGAAGTGTGTGATGGTGCGTCATCATGAAGCAAAAGTGTCTTCTGGCCCATTCTGGTGGTTTTACAATCAAAGCGTGGTTCGAATTGGTTATTTGTTGTCAGTAGTGATCAGTAGTAACGGTTTCATCTGATTTTAGAAGCTCATAATACCACACCTTCCTGATCCCGCCAAACGCAGAGCATTGTCTTCTTTCCAAAGTGATTTGGCTTTGCAGTCAATGTTGATGGTTGACCTGGATCAACCCATGATTTTGTGCATTTGGGATTCTCAAAATAAATCCACTTTTCATCGCCAGTCACAATTCAATGCCGAAGACTTTCTTTTGTGCCATTGAAGCAACATTTTACTGATGACTTTTTGGTTTTCCATATGTCTTTCGTTCAGTTGATGTGGCACCCATTTTTCTTCCTTTAAAATCTTCCCCATTGCTTGTAAATGATCGGAAATTCTTTGCTGAGCAATGTTTAAGCTTTCTGCAAGCTGTTTTTGAGTTCGACACGCATCTTCATCCAATAATGCTTGTAATTGGTCTTCAGACTTTTTTTGGTTGACCTGGATGTTCTTTGTCTTTCACATCGAAATCCTCACTTTTAAAGCGTTTAAACCAGTGTTCACAAGTATATTGAGATGGAGCATGTTCACCATAAGCTTCCCGAAGTATATAATAACTTTCAGAAGCACTTTTCTTCAAAATAATGAATTAAAACTTCCCACAAATGCCCTTTTTTTGGCATGAAATTCGACATTTTTAAGCATAGAAATCTCTATGATGTTAACACCTTCAGAAAATTTGACATATGAAGTTTTGAAGCTTGTCAATATAATAAAGTAGCATGCATATCAAATCACATATTTATCAACATATATGTAACTCCATCTATTGAAAAAAATCCGCATTATTAACCAGTACACATAGTAGACTGTTTTTAGGAGTTTGAAGGGAAAGGCGAAGATGGATAAATAACTGCAATGCAGTATTGGGATTTCTTTCATCAGCATATTCACAGAGTACTTTGGGCACACATTCAGGACATCCAAACAAATTGCGGAGTCAGAGACTTTTTAAAAGATGTGGCTAAACTGAGACTCCAGAATGAGCATTAGTACAGAAAAGGAACATTTTTATTTTGAAGGAACAAAAAATGCAAAAATGTAGAAAATGAGAGTGCATATAGCCCATTGTTAACCAGTAGGTGTAGAGTGCCGGGTGTGCAGAAGGGAAGGGTCAGGCAAGTATGTAGCAGAGGCCAAATCATATAGCATGCTAAGGAATTTGGACTTTTATCATATAGGGGGTAGAGATTCAAAGAATCTTATAGAGCAGAGTGAGATAAGATTTGCATTTTAGAAAAATAACTGGTAGCAAGTAAAAGGGTATGAGACTGGAGCCACATTAATAATCTAAGATAGGAGTGATGAGGACCTTCTTCCCCAAGGTCATGGATTTTGAGAATGCAGAGGAGGGCAGGGATTCCAAAGATTTGGGGATGTCAAAAAGCAATTGGAGAAAAGTAACCGGCTTTTACTTAATATCTATACCTACAAAGCCCCAATGCTCTAAAACATGCATTATACCTAATGGATGAATGTCTCTCCCACACACCTAGAGTGGTACTAACTATGGATCTTGTTTGGGAGAACTGAGAAAATAGTCACTCGTCATTTTCTATAGACCTTGATTCTCTTGCAGAGCCCAGTTGAGAAGGCTGAATGCTTTCACAACAACTGTGCAAGGTAGGTGCTATTAGCCTTATACTTACGTGATGAAGGTCAGGCTCACAGGGGCTCAATGATTTGCCCAGGGTCACAGAGGTGGAATATACCTGGTAACCCAGGCCACAAGTTTTGCTGTCTCACATTTTTCATACCTTGCTTCTTATAATCCCATAGAGTACGTGTAAGCACTTAGCATAGTGACTGACACATGGGGTGTTAAGTAAGTGCCACTTTTTTTTACTTCTTTTAACTATATGTTGGGGACGTATTTGGTAATTAACAAATGAGAAAGGAATAGTGACTCAGAAGCTGTTTTGAAATCACTATCATATATATATGTTTTCATTTGTTCTTATCAGAATAGAAAGAAAAGATCAAAAATAAAACCAAGGAAAATCCAGCCAGGAGAGGAAGAGGAGGAGGAAGAGTCCAGTGGTGAAAAAGAAGCAGCCCCAGTTACTGGCATGGGCAGAGGGAACTTGCAGGAAGGGAGCACCCAGTCTCCCTCCTCCTTGGCTGTCCAGAGGTTGCGGTTAGATGGAAGTGGAGCTGCAGGAAAAGATGGAGTCTCCTCGCCCTTCAGTTCTTCCAGTTGGAAAAGGGTCAGCAGTAGTGAGTCAGACTATTCTGATACTGAAGGAGGCATGCAGAGTAAAATGAGGTAGTAGTATTTTGTTATATTTTTATATTCTAAATTGCATGTAAGTTTTTATAACTTTGCTTAAAACACTGACTGCTGCATGTGATTCAGCTTAAATATTCTAATTTTTATGGGACTTTGCATTCCTCTGCATTTTGCCCATTCTCTTGATTTGCCTTTGCGCATGAAGTTTCTCTGCCTGGAATATTCTTTCTTTCACTTTTTTTTTTTTGTCTTTTTGTCTTGTTAACCATTACTCAGCAGTCATGTCCTCTGAGAAGCCTTTTCTGAGCTTCCCCTCCCCCATTCTGGCTTAGGTGACCTTTTTACTTATCTGTACCTTAGTGGAAATCATAATGTGTTGTAGTTCTCTCTTCAACTCTGTCACTGCCATTAATAAGCCGGCCAGTGCCAGGGGGCTGGTTTATGTCTGCCAACCTCAGCACAATGTCTGGCACATCTGTGAGGATACTTAGGACATGTTTGTTGGATGAATGGATACTCTGCAGTTTCCTAACATCAAAATGCTGCTCTTTTCATGTACCTTTGGTTGCGGGCACATCCCCAATAGGGGATGTGCAGCAGGCAGCTGATCGATGTTTCTCTCTATCCCTCTCCCTTCCTCTCTGTAAAAAAAAATAAATAAAAAATATATATTTTTAAATGCTGCCCTTTTATTCTCTATCTAGTTGTGTTTTGTAATTGTCAATTTTATTAATGTGTTATAAACAAATTGCTTTAACACGTTTTCATTGTATTTTGAAAAATAATTTTTTAATATTGTATTAGCATCTTTAGGACTTAGAATGTTGAATTTCTCAATGTATCATTTGAGTTGGCTGAAATAAATTTTATTTCATGCTTATATTTTTAAGAACTATTAAAAGACTTTTTTCCTTTTTTCTCTTGGTTGTCAAAGGTCTTACCAAGCCAAAGTTCGCCAAGGAGCATTAGCTTGTTTTCTTTCTACTATAAAATCAATAGAAAAAAAAGTTCTTTATGGCTACTGGTCAGCCTTTGTTTCTGATACACCTGAGCTTGGAAGCCCACAGTCTGTTTCCTTGATGACTCTTACATTAAAAGATCCTTCCCCAAAGGTAAGAGCACTTAGATTCTCAGTGTTATGCTAGGAAGAAAAACTTTACAAGTCTTTGTTGTTTTCTCTGCCCTGTCCAATCTTACATGAACACAGCTCTTACTAATACCAACCCAGGTGTGGGGTGCGAGGGCCTAGCTCATGGCTACTTTTAGGACCTGGTAGATAATCCCATTGCCTTTATTCCAATTAAAATTATCCTAAACATTTTGTAAATGAAAATTGTATATCGGAAGAAGGGGATCTGACTCCTGATTTTTAACTAACTGATGTGAATCATCCTGAAATTTCAGACGCGTGCCTGCGCTCTGCAAGCTTTGTCTGCCATCTTGGAAGGCTCAAAGCAGTTTCTTTCTGTTGCTGAAGATACCAGTGACCACAGAAGGGCTTTCACTCCCTTCTCTGTCATGATCGCGTCCAGTATCAGAGAGCTGCACAGATGCCTTTTGTTAGCGTTGGTGGCTGAGTCATCCTCACAGACCCTTACTCAGATCATTAAGGTAAATGTGCCAAGTCATCTGTTTCAATTTTGTATAATTTTTTTTAATTGTTTTTTTGCTTAAAGTATTACAAAGAGTATTACATATGTGTATAATGTTTTGCAATGCTGAAAAGTAACTTGACTTAAGAATATAACTAAGTAGTCATTTTATTTGAAGATATCCTATTTGTACCTACTTATTTGATCTTACCTACTACCCTGTATGTCCAAATACATGATTTACTAAAAACAAGCAAACAAAATAAACAAAGAACACTCCTTTATATTTAGTTTTAAGTTGTACCAATGAGAAAACAAGTGCTATCTCCCTCCCACCCCCAAAGACAGAAAAGAAAATGAGTGATTTTCAAATAAATGTGAAGACTTCTTTTTAAATTAAATGCTGTAAAATTTTGTTTTTATGTTATGGCTTAATCGGGTCTGTTAAGCAGCTATTCTTGTGCTTTGCAGTGCCTTGCAAATTTAGTATCAAATTCGCCTTATAACCGTCTGAAGCTCAGCCTGCTGACCAAAGTCTGGAACCAAATAAAGCCTTATGTCCGCCACAAAGGTTGGTGGGAATTTAAAATTATTTGCTTCTTTATATCTGTCAAATCTAGATTATTAGTTTAAAAATATTCACAGCAATTGTACAGCTCTAAGATATCTCTACTTACCCTCCCCAAGTGTTCAGGAGAATCAAATTGCTAGAACTCCACTTTTGACCTCTGAAGTACGACTGGATGGAAGTGAACTGGAAAATTGATTGTAAAGTTGAATGCCTCTTTGCTACTTCAGTGCAATAATCAGGGTATCCCTTTAGACTGAGCCAAGTGCAAGGGATCCCCTCCTATATGTAATAGTTTATATCCTTTAGTCATAAGTAGAGGATGGATGGACAGTCAGATAGACAGACATCATCTTTTTAAAAAGAAAAATTGGAATATAAAACCTAACTTCTTCAACTTTATTTCCTCTGAAGATCAGATAAAATTCCAGAACCTCAAATCCCCACTAACTACAGTCTTGTTTCTTGGTATTTCCTGACTTCTTCCACACATAATATGCAGGGGTAGGCAAAACTAGGGTTACCGTTGTGAGTACGTGAAACATCTTGTATTATTTATTAATTATTGTATTATTTTCCATATGAACAACTGTAAATCTACTTTTGCCAACCCCTGTATATGTACTGTAAACACTTGCCTTTAAAACATTTGTTTTTCTTTTGTTTGCAAGCTTTATGATCTGACCACATTCTAAAAAGTTCAGTTTTTTATTCAAAATTACAGAACTTGATGGAGGTGTGGATTTTTTCTGTGACATCGTGGGAGGGGTCCTGGACCTGGAGTCAGTCGGACTCCCACTTCTGCCCTCTCTGAACTCTAATTTCCTCCTAACAGGAAGCATTATACTTATCTCATTAGACTTATAAGGCTTAACTGAAATAGTGACGTGTGTAAACTGAGTCCAGTTCACTCCTTTTACCAATGTGTAAAATGGGACCCCAAAAGATAAATCTTGCCCTAAGGTGTCTCATCACATTAGTGACAGAAGTAAGATTAAAACAACCCAGGTCTTGTGGCTCCGTCCTCTGCTTATTCCACTACATCTGTACACCATGTCTCAGAGGTCCCTTTCAAGTGTCTGACTCTGTCCTCCATCAACTTTTTATTAATAAAATTTTCAAATCCACAAAAATTTTCAAATTTGAAAGAATAGTACATTTTGTTCCTGAACATCTGTATCTCTACCTAGATTTAACATTGTTAATTTTTGTCATATTTGCTTTCTGTCTCTTTTTACATATGTATGTGTGTGTGTATGTATATATAAACATGTGTATATATGTGTATTTTCATGTATGTGTATATATTTATATTGACTTTTTTCCTTGAGCCATTTGAAAGTAAATTATAGATACGATATTTTACCCTAAATACGTCAGCATGCATATCTTAAGAATAAAGATAACTTAAAAAACACAAAACCAGTTTCCACCTAAGAAATTTATATTGATTCCATAATATTGTCTACCATCCTATCCACATTTAAATTTCCCCATGTGTCCCCAAAAGTCTTCTATAGCTTTAAAAAAAAACACCTCTGTGCTCGCTTCTGTGGCACATAGACTAAAGTTGGAACAATACAGAGATTAGCATGGCCCCTACGCAAGGATGACACGCAGATTTGTAAAAAACAAAACAAAACACCTCTGTTCATTCAAGGTTTATATATTGCATTTAGTTTTTATGTCACTTTAGCCTTTTTAAATCCAGAATAGCCCTCAACCCTTTTTTCTTTCTTTCATGATACTGAGTTTAGGAAAAGTCCAAGCCAATTGCCCTATAGGATATCTCATATTCTCCATTTATCTGATAGTTTCTTCATAGTGTTAACTTCTATTTCTGGCCCCTGTATTTCCTATAAGCTAGTAAATAGGTCTGGTTTAATTAGATTCAGATTAAACAAGGAGGCCATAATTCTTAGTTGCTTGCAGGAATAACTGTGGTCCTTCTAACAGCTGTTCCCATGGTGATAGAGTCTTACTGTTTCCTTTGACAGATGTTAATGTCCGTGTGTCAAGTCTCACACTCTTGGGAGCCATAGTATCCACTCACGCACCTTTACCTGAAGTTCAGCTGCTTCTACAACAGCCCTGTTCTTCTGGACTCAGCAATAGCGATTCAGCAACTCCTCACCTCAGCCCCCCTGATTGGTGGAAGAAAGCCCCCGCAGGGCCCTTTCTGGAAGAAGCACCAATTAGCTCCCCAGCCGGGTCTTCAGAGCCCTGCTGGCTCATTCGACTTTGCATTTCCACTGTTGTGCTGCCCAAGGAGGACTCCTGTTCAGGTAGCGATGCTGGCTGTGCAGCAGGAAGCACCTACATGCCATCCCCCATGCGACTGGAGGCCTTACAGGTAGGAGGTGTCATTTCCTCGTCTCGGGAACGGAAGTTAATTATTCTTCCTTCATAGGGTGCGAGTGAGGAGTGAGTCTGTGAAAATATGTAATGCTGAGCCATATGTCAGCAGTGTCAGTGGGAGTTGTATTGTAGATGTGAGTGCCTTGTTTATTGGTCCTTATTTTGTTATGATTGTTGGTGGCTTTGGTTGTAAAATGTCAGGTTCACTCATTTTCATTGCAAGCCATTTTACTCACCTCAGGTATTATATGACAGGTATAATAATTATATGTAATTCTGAAAGATATTGTGTAATATTTTTTAAAAACATATTTTTATTGATTTCAGAGAGGGAGAGATAGAAACATCAATGATGAGAATCATTGATGGGCTGCCTCCTGCACACCTCCTACTGGATCAAGCCCGCAACCCGGCCATGTGCCCTTGACCGGAATCTAACTCGGGACACTTCAGTCCACAGGCTGACATTCTATCCACTGAGCCAAACTCGCTTTGTGGTTAATATTTTATCTTCCATCTGCATAGAGACAACAAAATATAATTTTTCCCTCAAAGGAAGAAAACAACTCTGTACTCAAGTATGATCTAAGACAGGTTTGGTTCTGGGGTCTTTATCTGCTTAATATTAAACATGTTCATTAACCTCTTTAACCTTTAACTTTTTTAGCCTTGGTTTCTTCAGCTGAAATGTTAAATTAAGATCTACCTCAAAAAATTATACCCAGGCTTCCTTAAATGCAATAATGTTGATAACCTTAATGAAACATATTTTGTAAATTATAAAGCACTATAAAATTATATGATATAGCTCATTGATTTTAGCCATAAAATAAAGATTATGGTTGTTCTGCCTTTCATTCAACATCATATTTCAACACTTTGTTAAGTGTGAGTGGTTTCTGAAATATTGAAATACTTTTCTGGGTATTGCAGCCCTGCATTCAGGGCTTGGAGTTCATGCTCTGTTCTCTTTGCAGGTGTTGGCTCATCTGGCAAAGGGCTACTTTTCAGTGGCTCAGGTCTACTTGATGGAGCTTGCAGAGGTGATTTGCAAGTGCATGGGGGAAGCAGATCCTTCTATCCAGCTTCATGGAGCAAAGGTGATTTTCATTAAAAGCCACAGGCTCTTTTTCTTTTCTTCCTTTTATATTCTTCCTTCTGTTGCCTGTTCATCAGAGGTTTCTTAAAGGGTTTTCTGGTAGGAAAGTCATACATTCCTCTATTTTCAGCTCTCTATATAAACCCAAAGAATTGATTTGGGAAGAGATTAACAATACAGTATATAGCTGGTGAGAGTGCCTCTGACATAGAAGTTACATATAAAAGAAAGAATCAGTTGGAAATTATTTTTCCCCTTGGTTTGAGGTAATCTTCACATGGAAGTAGTCTTTTACCTCCACAGTTCTAATACTCTGCTTTGATAACCTGTTTCTTTTATCTTCACAGCTTCTGGAAGAACTGGGTACAGGCTTAATACAACAATACAAACCAGATTCTACCCTAGCACCTGAACAGAGAGTGCCCGTCACTTTGGTAAGTAGATGTCAATTCATAGATTCCTCTTTTCTTAGTGCTTCGGTCAGTGTATTTTTTAGGTTCAATTATAAAGTGGAGTGGATGGTTTTTTCCGATGTCAAAACTTATGGTTTATTATCTTGGATAATGAGATACTAGGATAAATAGGTTTTATTTGCATTTCAGTTTATTTGCAGCCCAGGGTGTGGTAGGATTATGTGTAACCAATTATTAGCTATGCAAAAACCAATGATTTCTTTTGCACAAAATCTAGTTTGGTTACTCAGCCTGCCCAAGAGGCAGACTAGAATGGTGAGGAGAGCCTAGAATTTAGAATCAGAAGACAAGAGATCAAATCTAGGGAGCACCACCTAATTATGTGCTTGTGAATATAGTTTCTCATTTTAAAGAGGAAGAAAAATCCTTAACTCCTAGGGCTGTTGGAAGATGGGATGAAAGGTGAAGATGCTGACAAATAGCAGTGCTCAATGAGTGCTAATCCCTCACTGCCGCAACCCCCTTCCTGACTCCGGTTAAATTTTTGAGATGTTAGGTTGTGTCTGTTACCCCCACACTGTGCCAGTTCTCCTTTGGAGAAGGAACACGTGACCTCACCGAAAAAAGGCTCCTACTTAAGTGCCAAAAGCAAAGTCAGTGCAACAGTCTTCTCCCTCTGCCCTCCTCATCCCGTTTATCCTTTTTCCTTCACAGTTTCCAGCATCCTTGCAGGGAATTAAGAATGTCTAGCCCGAGTCCCTTCCTTCGTCTGCTGCTAAAGCTGAAATGTCACCATGTGCAGGGAGATGAGTTGAGTTTTGCTATCAGAGAGACCTGGGTTGGAATCTAAACTTCCCTTGTCTGTCAAGTGACTGGGCAAGACTCTTAAGCTGTTCACATTCAAGTATTGTTTCATCTTTAAAAATGGGATATACTTTCTGTGTTATCTATTGTTGAATAAGAAATTATCCTGAACTTGGCTTAAAACAGTATACATTTATTCCCTCGCATACTTTCTCTGGGTCAGGAATTGAGAGCAGCTTAGCTGGGTGGTTGTGGCTCAGGACTCTCATGAGGTTGTTAATCAGGATGATGGCAGGGGTGCAGTCAGCTGAGCTTGACAGGCTGGGAGGATCTTCCAAGGAGACTCACTCACATGCCTAGCAAGTTAGTGCTGGCTATTGGGAGCAGGCCTCGCTTCCTCCCCACCAGGACCTCTCCAGAGGGCTGCTTGAGTGTTCTCTTGACTTAGAAGCTGGCTTCCCCACAGCAAGTGAATCAGAGAGAGAGAAAGAGGGGGGAGGTGGGGGGCACTGAAGGGTTTTTATGACCCAGCTTCAGAAGTTTCAGTGTCATTACCACACCATCCTATTGGTTACACAGGTCAGCCCCAGTCAGTGTGGGAGGGGACTACCTCTTATACAGTAGGCGGCGAGGATCACTGTGGGCCATCTTGGAGATTGGCAACCACGGCTGTCCACATTCTCCTGGTGTGGGCTGGGGAAGGCCCAGACTGGGTTTCCAGGAGCTAGGATTGTGGGGGAGGACAGAACTGGTGCCCGGGATACATGGCAACACTTAGGACTAAATCTGTGTGGCAGAAAATGAGACACCAAAACTCCAG
Organism: Myotis daubentonii; assembly: GCF_963259705.1. Taxonomy (NCBI): domain Eukaryota; kingdom Metazoa; phylum Chordata; class Mammalia; order Chiroptera; family Vespertilionidae; genus Myotis; species Myotis daubentonii. The sequence continues at coordinate 44,045,677 of NC_081855.1, read as the reverse complement.
ACAGGTGTGCAAAGTGAAAGCCAGGGTTTTTATAAAGCATGGGAAGGAAATTGGGAAGGTACTCTTCCGATGCCTCCCTTGAGGGACTTTGAAATGAGATGATTCTGCAAAATGCTTAAACAGAGCCTACTGCTCAATTTCAGGGTCCACCATGCACCGAGTACTATGCTAGGAACTTTGTACATGGTATCATATTTTCTTTTCTTTTTTAAAAAAAATATTTTTATTGACTTCAGAGAGGAAGGGAGAGGGAGAGAGAAATAGAAACATCAATGATGAGAGAGACACAGTGATGGGCTGCCTCCTGCACGCCCCCTACTGGGGACCAAGGCCGCAACCCAGGTACGTGCCCTCGATCAGAATAGAACCCGGGACCCTTTAGTCCACAGGCCGATGCTCTATCCACTGAGCCAAACCAGGTAGGGGCACAGTATCATTTTCTTATCACACAAACTCTGCCAGGTAGATGTCTTTGCCCTGCTTCACTGAGGAGGAACCAGAGCTTAGGTTTAGTGACTCGTCCAAGGTTGCAGAGACAGGAAGCCATGGCTGAAGGACTCATCCCCAGCTCTGCCTCTGGCTCACGGCCCAGAGGCCACTCCGGGACCCTGATCTCTGTGCCCATGAGGAGTCTGGTTGTAACTGTGCCCTGTTCCAGGTGGTGCTCTTCTGGACCATGATGCTGAGCGGCCCTTTACCCAGAGCCCTGCAGAACGCAGAGCACCCGACACTGCAGGCCAGCGCCTGCGACGCCCTGTCCTCCATCCTGCCAGAAGCCTTCAGCAGCCTGCGGGTAACGTCAGGAGTGGGTTCTCGGCCTCCAGTGGTGCCATCACAGCTCCAGTTTGATTTTGATTCTTTCTCATTTTGAACCAGTTTTCCACATCATCTCTGAGGAAACGTGCTTATTCTACCTGAGTGTGGGGTGAGGGCAATGGGAAAACTTAAAACCTTAATGTCTCGGGAAAGTTTTTCCTCCCCGTGCAGAGATTTCAGATCCAGAAGTTAGAAAGACCTGGGTTTAAATTCTAGCCCTTCCATTTTCTGGCTCTTTGATTATCTTAACTTCTCTAAAACTGCCTTTATCGTCTATACCTAAAATGGGAATTATGTGAGTAATAGCAAGAAGTATGTGAAATACTTAGCTGGTGCCCAACCCATATGGTATTCAAACCACTCCTTTCCTCTAGTTCTCAATGGCATTTGCATCTGTTTTTACTTATATAAATTAGCTTTTGAAAAAATATATTTTTTTTATTGATTTCAGAGAGGAAGGGAGAGGGAGAGAGAGAGAAACATCAATGATGAGAGAGAATCATTGATCAGCTGCCTCCTGCATGCTCCTCATTGGGGATCGAGCCCACAACCCGAACATGTGCCCTTGACCAAAATCGAACTCAGGACCCTTAAGTCCACAGGCCAACACTGTCCACTGGCCAAACTGGCTAGGGCTAAATCAGCTTTATAAAGAAGGCAGCTTTAATGAAGTAGGAGAATAAAATGACCTAATTCACACAGCTGTACAGGTTAAATGAGCACAGATGCTGTGTGTGCCCTGTGCCCAGTCGGTGCTCAGATATTAACTGGATCTGAAGCGAACCTTTGCTCTCTACCAAGGTAGCCTCAAGGTCTCAGTTGCATTTAACTCCTGAATGCGAACTCAAACACAGACATGACATACCACATTCACTTGTCAAAGACCCATTCATGGTATTTCATCCTCGCTTTCCTGTGCCAACCTTTCTCACTGCAGAGTGACTGGCAGATCCTGTGCATCACGGTGCTGCTTGGGCTGAACGACAGCAAGAACCGTTTAGTGAAAGCTGCAGCCTCACGGGCCCTCGGAGTCTACGTGCTTTTTCCCTGTCTCAGACAGGTCAGATGAGCCTGTGTAGCTCTTCAGCGCCTCTTTTATAGTCCATATCAGTCCCTTTTTGTTGGTGGATGTAGAGCTCTTAAGTTGGACAGTAAAGGAGATTAAACTGCTTTGTAATCTGGTTTCCTTACTTGCCACTAAAATCTGGGAATACCTATAGTTCATTTATTTTTAATTACTTAGCATACTGCCCAGGACCCTAGATGCCCAGTAAATGTCTAATGAATAATTGAAAAACATGAAATGAGGCATTACCATGTGGTAGTAATAATTTAGAAGGCTGATAGAGTTTTTACTAAGAAGGAAATAAATTTCTCTTACTTGTGGTTCTCACTAAGTAAATAGGATGTGTTTTGGAAATGCATTCATTGTCAACATCATTTCTCAAGGTGGAGATCTATCCAAGCACAGAATTCATAGGTAACTCTCGCAGGCCAGGGAATAAGATATTTGTGCTTAGGCTTCTCAGGTGTGTGTGGCACATACCAAAATCATGGGCAACCTTCCCCTGGGATTTTAATGAGTGTCCACATTGTAATATATACAAAGAATAGTAAATGGATGAAGTAAATGAATTTTGATTTCCAAATAGAAATTTGTGGTAAAGGTTTATTACTTTATCTGAAAATAAACTGAGAATTTCCAAGGTAGCAGTGTGAACTTCTAACGTAACTACATCATTTTGTTTTGTTTATCTTATAGGATGTCATATTTGTTGCAGACACAGCAAATGCAATATTGATGTCACTTCAAGACAAGTCTCTGAATGTCCGGGCCAAAGCAGCCTGGTCCCTGGGCAACCTGACAGACACTCTGATTGTCAACATGTAGGTGACTCAGCTCATTTCCCCTGTGTAACTTCTGAGGCTGAGGTCCCTACTATAAAGGAATTAACAACAATTTCCTCATATTATGTAGTCAGTCTTCCTGGCTTGTTTGTTTTATATTCCTTGAAGTAATGAGATTTTTACAGAAAGGGAGGGAGAATAGAAAGTTAGAAACATCAGTGAGAGAGAAACATCAATCAGCTGCCTCCTGCACACCCCCCACTGGGGATGGGCCCACAACCAATATACATGCCCTTGACTGGAATCAAACCTGGACCCTTCAGTCCGCAGGCCGACGCTTTGTCCACTGAGCCAAACTGGCTAGGGCCATATTTGCATGTTTTTAAGTAATATATTCACAGGTTAAAAAATATCAAACAGTACAAAGGGATAGTCAGTGTGAAGCCTTTCTCTTATCTTAATCTCCTAGTATCCCTCCCCAGAGGCAACTCGTTTCTCATACAATCATATACAAATTTAGTGTCCTGCTTTTTGTCGCTTAACTTTAACATATAACATATATAAGCATTCTCCTGATTTCTGCTGACTTTCTATAGATCATTATTTATTGCACAGTCATCACCATACAATGATTATTTAACCATTTCCCTATTATTGGACATTTACATTGTGTTAGGCTTTTGCATGAAATCTCCATTTAAATTATTTCTATTGGTTACATTCCTAAATGTGGACCTTCTAGGTCAAAAGGTATAAACTATAAGTTCTCCGTATAAGCAGGACAGATTTGTTAAGCTGTTTTCCTAAAGTTTTTGTAGTTATACTAAGTGAGTATATTTCAATGTATCTACATTTTAATGGGTTTCACCTTTTAACATGTTTTGCCTGCTTTGGGGGGAACAGGGAAACACCAGACCCCAGTTTCCAGGAAGAGTTCTCTGGCCTCCTGCTCTTGAAGATGTTGCGATCAGCTATAGAAGCTTCCAAGGATAAAGACAAGGTAGACGCACAACAAAATCTAGTGTTTGTCAGGTAGATGCTTAGTGTATTATAGCTTCATTCCACCAGGTAGATCCCTGTTTCAAGGAGAGTTAGTATGTGTTCAGGGTATAAAGTGCCCTGTACTTGTACAGTTTGTTTCTTATCTCTTATCTCATAAAAAACATCAGTGCCATTTGTAATGCTACTCCATGATACGTCCATGTTTTAATACAAGTCCAGTTTTTTCAAAAAATCTTTAAGTAGACTGGACAAGTCAGAAAGGTGAGCAGCCTTGGTTTTTAATATCCGCTGTTACTCTAATAAGTTTAAAAAGCATAATCCTGGGCTTTAGGATCAGGCAGACGTGGTTCAAATCCTGGCTTGCCCTTTAGTGGCGGGTGACCTTTGGTGCATTACTTAACTTCTGTGAAGGTCAGTTTCCTCATTTCTAACATGGAAGTTGTTCCATATATCTCATTGGACTCTGCGATATCTCATCTTAAAGCACCTAACACAGTACCTGACCCATATCAAGTACTGTACTTACTTTAGTACAGTGGTTCTGAAAACCTGGGAAGCCCTACCTCAGACTAACTCAATCCGAATTTCTAGTGTCAGGATCTGGGAATTGGTTTTAAAAAAGAAAGCTCCCCAGATGATTCTAGTATGCTACAAAGAAGAAATTATTTTTCTCTAGTAGAAAAGCATGGACTGGGATTATGAAACCCAGCGTCCCCCCCACCAGCTCTGCTGCAAACCAGCAGTGTCCTCTTGCCCCCGGGCTCCCTGCCATCTCTAACTCGAGGGAGATGGATATCTCTGAAGTCCAGTCTGACACTAAAAATGTCAGGGTGAGGAACCTCTGTAGAACCTCATCTTTCTGGTGGCTCAGAGTGTGAGCCATGCCAGACCTTGCGGAATTTTGAGAACTCGCACCTTTACGGGCTGCGTTTTTCATTAGCTCTCTGGCTTCAAGACGTCTAGGGCCTCCTGTGTGTTTTAAAGCTGACATTATACTTTCTGCCATATCTTTTGGCAAAACAGCCTTCTAATGCTTTTACGTTTATTCTAGGTAAAAAGTAATGCAGTCCGGGCCCTTGGAAATTTGCTTCATTTTCTACAACCATCTCATATAGAAAAACCCCAATTTGCTGAAATCATCGAGGAGTCTATCCAGGCCTTGATCTCTACTGTTCTGATCGAGGCTGCCATGAAAGTCCGATGGAATGCTTGTTATGCTATGGGAAATGTATTTAAAAATCCTGCTCTTCCATTAGGTAAGACAGTTCTCAGCTCTCTGGTGGAGGGCCTCTTTGGCCAGCACACACCATCTATATTGTTATTAAAGATGTTCATCACAATATTATTTATCACAGTATTAGAAAAAAATGGAAACATACTGAACACCCAAGTTAGGGGAATTGTCTGAGATCAACCATAGTATATATATTCATTGGGATATTTTGTTGCCATTTAAAATGATGTTTACAGCCTGACCGGTGTGGCTCACCTGTTTCAGCATCATCCTGTGCACTGAAAGGTTGCCTGTTCAATTCCTGGTTAGGGCACAAGCACAAGCTGCAGCCTTGATCCCCAGTAGGGGGTGTGAGAAGGCAGCCCGTTGATGTTTCCCTCACCCTCCCCTTTCCCTCTCTCTAAAAATCAATTAAAAAATATATATGTATAAATATATATTTTTTATATTAATCCTCACCCAAGGATATTTTCCCACCATTGATTTAGAGAGAATGGAAGGGAGGGAGAAAGACAGAAAGAGAAACATTGATGTGAGAGACATCAATTGGTTGCCTCCCACATGCATCCCCACCGGGGCCGGGGACCAAGCCTGCAACCCAGGTACATGCTCGTGACTGGAATTGAACTCACGACCCTTCAGTCCCCAAGCCAACACTCTAACCACTGAGAAAAAGCCAGCTAGGGCCAATTAAAGATCTTTTTTTAAGTACCCAAAAATGTGGCAGTAATTCTTTAAGAAATAAAACAAACTGACAACTTGAGCACTAATGTAGATGTTTCCTTCTGCATGCCCCTCCCCTTCTCCCCCTGTTGATTTCTAAATCTTCATTCCCTTTAATGACTGGATTCTTCTAGGAACAGCTCCGTGGACCTCCCAGGCCTACCATGCCCTGACATCGGTGGTGACATCATGCAAGAATTTCAAAGTGCGCATCAGATCTGCCACCGCCCTTTCCATCCCAGGCAAGAGAGACCACTATGGGTCTGTGGACCAATACGCTCAGATCTGGAATGCATTGGTCACTGCCTTACAGAAGAGTGAAGACACCACAGACTTCCTGGAATTCAAGTACTGTGCCAGCTTACGGACCCAAATCTGTCAGGCGCTGGTTCACCTCTTGAGCTTGGCCAGTGCCTCAGACCTTCCTTGCATCGAAGAAACCCTTGAATTGAATGGGGACATGGTCCAGTCCTATTTCCTACAGCTTTTAAAATCAGGAGCAGAGGGAGATGACACTGGAGCACCCCACAGCCCACAGGAAAGAGACCAGATGGTCAGAACGGCCCTGGAGCACATCAGCAGTGTCCAGGCACTGGCTGGCGACACAGCCAAAAGGGCCATCGTGGCCTTTTTAGACAATATCCTGACTGTTTATTTTGACTCATCTGGATCATAAGTAGCACTCCTAGGATGAACGAATCGGTGAATATTCTACCATACTTTTCAGGGATCAAGTGGTAAGAGGAAGACTGAGCTGGAGCATCAGATATTCAGGATTTAATCTTAGGGGTGAAAGTAATCCATCCACTATTTATTTAGAATGCGTTAGCAGCTGGTTAAATTTTTCTAGCCCTGGCCAAGTAGCTCAGTTGGTTAGAGCATCGTCCCCTTAAACCAACATTGCAGGTTCAGTCCTTGATTAGGGCACATACAAGAAGCAACCAATGAATGCATAAATTGGAACAACAAATCAATGTTTCTCTGTCTGTCCTTCCCTCCCTTCCTCCCTCCTTCTCTCCCTCTCCCTCATTTCCTTTCTCTATAAAATCAAATTTAAAAAAAAATTTAATGTTTTCTAACAGGGCTCAGCCACTTTAGAGGGTGCATTGGCCATGGTCCAGGATGTTGGAACCTCTGTCCCATGCAACCAGGAGCCAAGGAGTTGGGTTGTAGTGTGGGCTGGGCAGATTGTGGGGTTGTGAAGGGTGTTACATCTCAGAAGTTTAACAACAACAAAAGACAGCAAAAGGATTTAGAAATTTTGTTTGTGGGAATTGCCTTCCTTTTGTAATAAACCATTGAAAAATGGCGTGTCTATAATCTCCTGTTTTTATCAAGTTGCATTTATAGAAAGCTGCACTGAACTCCCCATGTGCCCACCTCAGAAACCCCTCCATGCCTCCTGAAGGAAGAGGCTTGTTTTCTTGTCATTTTCATAAAAGTAAAAATGTGTCATGTGCAGCTTAGTCCTGGTTCTTTGAGCTTTCACTGGTGGGATTCTTGATGAAATATTGTTGAATATTTTATCAAGAAATATTTGGCCGAAACCGGTTTGGCTCAGTGGATAGAGCGTCGGCCTGTGGACTGAAGGGTCCCAGGTTCAATTCCGGTCAAGGGCATGTACCTGGGTTGCAGGCATATCCCCAGTGGGAGATGTGCAGGAGGCAGCTGATCGATGTTTCTCTCTCATCAATGTTTCTAACTCCCTATCTCTTTCCCTTCCTCTCTGTAGAAAATCAATAAAATATATTAAAAAAAAATAAATTTTAAGAAATATTTGGATGGTTTCATTTGGTAAGTCACTCTAATCCTCTGCTTATCTTGAATAAAATCTAGTATTTTTCTTTTTAAGCCTTTTGTTTCTGTGAAGATTTCCAAGTCTGTGAAAACAGATGTTAGTGTTCGTATGCAGGGAAAGACCCAAGGTACGCACTTCTAGAAATTCCAGTAGAAATTCCCCGAGTCTGGGGTACCAGCTTCTGTCCTGATAGAATGCTGACTGTCTTCTCACTGCACATGGTGTGTGTGCACCAGGGACAGGCGCTCCTCTCAGACACCCTAGGCTTGTGCCTTAGTAAAGCTGCCATTGTGAAAGGAAGCCACACAGAGAATAAAGAGATCTTATTTGATGAGAATCAGTAAAAAGTCTAGCTCTGATTCAGAATTCTAATTCAAGAATGCCAAATTCTAAACTTCTTTTATATTTATAATCTTTTTTTAACCCTAACCTAAGGGTATGTTTTTATTGACTTTTTCGAGAGAGGGGGGGAGAGAGAAACATTGATGTGAGAGAGATTCATCAGTTGCCTCCTGTACTTGCCTCTAAGTGGTATCAAACCCGAAACCTAGGTACGGGCCCTGACTGGGAATCAAACCCGCAACCTTTTGGTGTATGGGATGACGCTCCAACCAGCTGAGCCACCCAGCTAGGGTTCTTTTGATATTTTATTGTTTTTTAAAATATGTATTTCAGAGAGGAAGGGAGAGAGAGAGAGAGAGAAACATCAATGATGAGAGAGAATGATGGATTGGCTGCCTCCTGCATGCCCTCTACTGGGGATCAAGCCCACAACCCGGGCAGTGCCCTGACCAGAAATTGAACCGTGACTTCCTGGTTCATAGGTCAGTGCTCAACCACTGAGCCACACCAGCTGGGCAATTTCTAATCACTTTTAGAACTTGAGGTATTAACCGTAAAGCAGTTGTCCTAAGGTTATTAGAAGGCAGACAGAAACTTCCCATAGAATACCTGTGTAAGACTTCCTTGATTTTTATATTTGTACATGAATCCAGACCTGGAGTGGAACCTCGCCATCTTTCCAACATAAGAGCTAAGTGAGTTACAGTTATTCACCCAGAATTCGGTTCATTAATAGAGTGTAGGGTTTAAGAGCCTAGGCTTACATCCTGGCTCTGCTGCTTCATGTGAACGTCACTTAACCTCTCTTGTGCCTTAGTTTTCTCATCTGTAAAATGGGGATAATAGTACTTACCTTATAAGGATGTTACAACTATTAAATTTCATAGTACATAGAAAGTTCTTAGAACAGCTTCTGATACTCAGTAAATGTTAGATATTTACTTTCCTTGAATTTTCAGAACACTAGGCAGAAATACCGTTAACACACTTCCTTGATGACCAACAGCTGGATTCCCCCGACCACTTTTAGGTGCGCTGTTAGCTCGGATGCCTCAGGAACCTGGCTGCAGCGGTGTGGAAAGGCACCTCCTCTCACCCTGCGGGAAACGGGCAAGAGAATGGACTAGAAATGGGGGAGGCCACACGCTCCACCGGGAGTAGTCACCACCTGCCTGGTTCTGCCCCATGCCCCATCCCTGAGGGCCATCTCCAGAAAGCACGGGTGGAGTTCACACATGCTGTGGCATTCTATCCGTTGTTAAAGGACAGCTACTTGTAACTATGTCCTTGGCAACTTATTGACCTCTTATCGGTAAAGGCGGAGAAGTGCTTCGTGGAGTTTCGGGGGGTCACAGGGTGTGTAAGCATCTGCCTGGGAGCTGGCACAGGGCAGGTGCTCAGTCATAGACGGCGCCCTTGCTGTGCTTCTTGTTGGGGCCTCCCTGGGCTTGAGGTCTCCTCCTTAGAGCAAGGTCAGTGGGGCGGGCTGTCGGGGAAGGAGCACCTGTCTGCTCTAGTGCAGAAAGGCGTCCTCGGCTCCAGCACACAGGGCCGTTATCTTGGGGTTGAGACGCCGGAGGGGGCCCTGCCGAGTTAGCGAAAGGCAGCGCCCCTCCAGATCGCGCCGCCTGCGTCTGGAGTCCAGCCGGGCCGCGCGGGGGCGCCCCCTAGCGGCCGCCGGGGGCCTCGCTCCGTCCCAGGCTCGGCGGCGGCGGCGGCGCACACGTGACCGCGCTCGGGGCCTGCAGCCGCTGTCACTCAACGGGAGAGGAACAAGATGGCGGCTGAGGGCGTTCCGCTGAGGGCCCCGTAATTCCCTCCACCGACCCGCCCTCCCGCCCGGCCCCGGGGGCCTTTCCACCCGCCCCGGCGCCCCCACCGCCACCTCGCCGCCCTCCGCTTCCCTTCTCCCCGCCTCGGCTCCGACGTGAGGGGCCGGCGGGGCAGCCGCACAGGCAGCCCGCGCTCCCGCCACGTTCAGACGCGACCCAGCGGCAGGTTCCGCTCGCGGCGCCGCGGCTGCCGCCGGGGCAGGTGGGCGGCGGCCCGGGCTGCGGCGACGCCCCCGGCGGCCTTAAGGGGACTGAGAGTTTAGGCAGGTCCCCCTCCCCTCCCGCTCGCCCGCGGTTTAAAGTTGCGCTGCGGACGCCTCAGTGGGTCGGGGGAGCCTGTGGGTCCCGGGTTGGTCTTCATCCCTGAGCGCCGCTGGGCTCCGGCCACAGGAGCAGTGAACGGCCGATGAAAGGGCAAAGCAGGAGCCAAACCAACCAACGTGGCAGCGCACCCGCTTCGAAGTCATTGTGGCAAAATCCAAAACAAAAGTAAGGCGTCGCGGGCTCAGGCGGCTGTCGGGTCCCCGCTGCAGGGGGCGGAGGTGCGGTGATCTTGCAGCCGCACCTGCTGAAGACGGGCTTCTGCGCCGACTCCCAAGCACACGGCCAAGTACTGGGGGCCTTCCTAGCAATGACGTCTCTTTTTATCCAGTTTCAAGGGATAAAAGCCCTTCCTGGGTCTGTAATAAGTTCCTCCCTGGTGACTCCCTCCAGTTTACTCAGAGTCTCTCCAGGCTGGTGCGGAGATGCATTTTTTAAAAAATATATCTTATTGATTTTTTACAGAGAGGAAAGGAGAGGGATAGAGAGTTAGATGAGAGAGAAACATCGACCAGCTGCCTCCTGCACACCCCCCACTGGGGATGTGCCCGCAACCAAGGTACATGCTCTTGACTGGAATCGAACCTGGGACCCTTCAGTCCGCAGGTCACGCGCTATCCACTGAGCAAAACCAGTTAGGGCGAGATGCATTTAAAAAAAAACACACACAAAAAAACACAATTACTGCTTTGTGTTAAATGCGGTAGTTGCATGTTCCTGAATTATGAAGAAAGCATAACTTTTGGCAATACTCTTTAAGACTTTTTCTTTATGTTTTTAAAAAATATATATATTTTTATTGATTTCAGAGAGAGGGAGAGAAACAAATGATGAAAGAGAATCATTGATCCTATTGGGGATGAAGCCAGCAACTAAGGCATGTGGCCTGACCTGGAATCCAACGGTGACCTCGTGGTCCATGGGTCCACGTTCAACTACTGGGCCACACCGGCTGGGCTCTTTAAATGCTTGTTAACCTGGATTAACTAGGAATCCCGTTTTAAGAGTACTTGTATTTGAGGAAATAGAATCTATAAAAACGAAGGTGTGTCATTTGTTTTTCTCCAAAAGAGACTAGGGTAGCCCTGGCCCTATACTTATTAGAGAAGTATCAGTATTAAGCCGAGTGTAACCCCACTTAGACGGTCCTAACAGAAAAAAGTCACTTCTTACTCCCAGAATGAAAGACCCGTAGAGACTGGTTTACACTATCCCAGGGCATTTTGGCTAACGTTAACTTCTCTTTGAAGGCCTAGCAAATAATATTTAGGATTGATAGCTGTGTATATGCTGAGTTAAATTAAAATTTGTGGTTGGGTTTCCTTTTTTGTTTTATTTATTTACTAGAGGCCCGATGCACGAAATTTGTGCAAGAGGCTCGGCCCTAGCAGCCGCGGCTTTGTCTGGAAGGTCAGCGGAAGGACGTCTGGAAGGTCATTTGGCTGTCAGGTCTAATTAGCATATTACACTTTTATTATTATAGATTGTAATATATATTTTTTATTGATTTCAGAGAGAGAAACACCAATGATGAGAGTGAATCATTGGTCACCTTCCTCCTGCATGCCTCCTACTGGGGATTGAGCCCAAAACCCAGACATGTGCCCTGATTGGGAATCGAATCGTGACCTCCTGGTTCATAGGTTGACGCTCAACCACTGAGCTGCTCCACAGTTTAAAAAAAAAACCACCTTGCATATTTATGTACTTACATGACTTTTTTTTTTTCTTAACACTCAGTTAACCTTGTATATACTTGTCCTATCTTTATATGAAATTAAAGGTTATGTATGTTTATATTAATCTTATATAACCTGCATCTCCTAGCAAAGTGTCTTGCATGTAGCAGTAGCAGATGCTCCTCAAAGATTGGTGGGATAAATGATTGTTAGTAGGTGAGAACTTATAATAGATGAAGGTTTGATCATCTTCAGTGGGTGTTATAACTAAATATTTTGGATTTGGGAAACTAAAAATTTTTCTAATTACATTTTGATAGGCAGTTTGACCAGTGAATGTTTTTAGTAGCAGAATTAGTGTGTTTTGAGCTGCTATTTCATATTGCTTGCCATGCATTTTCCTTTCTTTATTGGATGTGGTGTTAACTTGTTGGATGCTTTACTTTTCAAACACATTATTTCTCAAGAGTATGGTAAAAGCGCACGTCATAGTGACCGGTTGTTCAGTTGTTCCGCCGTTCGGTCTATTTGCATATTAGGGTTTTATATATAGATAGATAGAATAAACTTGCTTAATTAGACCTGCTTTCTGATTTAGCTAACCTTTTTCCAGCCCAGTGAAGCACCCCAACTTCTCTTTCAGGTAACTGTCAGCAACACAGCAGTAAATATCAACACAAAGATTATTATTGTAGATCATGCAGGGAGGACAAAGGGTAAAATATTTCACTGCAGCAGTGTTTGACTATATTCTGTGCAGTGAGAAAACCTGAAGTCATTTTCAAGGTCCACCATTTCTTACTTCTTTTCAGCTGGGTCAAGTTTCTAAACTTTCTAAATCTCCGTTTTCCTAAAGAAAGAAAATAGGATTCTACTGAGTCCCCTATCTACCTACTCTAGGACTTCTGTGAGGATCAAATGAGATGAGGCATGTGAAAACGCTTCACAAACATTTGGTTAAAGTGTAAAATGTTTGCACCTGGCTATAAAGCAAGTCATGTTCCTGAGCTGAAGAAACTCCAAGGAGGCTAGTCGCTAGGAAGAGGAAGCCAGCAATTGCTACATGACGTCATTACCTGGCACCCACAGCAACCGTTTCCTGGCTGGGCTGGGCTGTGGGCCACATTTTGCACCAGAGGGTCTTGGTACATTGGCTGTGATTTGGTGGGGTATTGCTCTGGGGTGGTGGTGAGGCCTGTGTCCCACTTGGGGAAAGCTGAGTGCTGGTTTGTGGGTGTCAGGTCCGCAGTGCCGTTTCTTTTTAAATGGCCAGTGTGTGTCATGCAGCTCCTGCGTTGAGCGTCTGCCCCCTGGTGGTCAGTGTGCATCATAGCTACTGGCCGGACGGTCGGATGGACACAGGCTTTTATGTATATAGATGCTGGCTTTAACACCATAAGTGTTGTCTTCTTCTTCTTCTTCTTCTTCTTCTTCTTCTTCTTCTTCTTAAAGAGAGGAAGGGAAAGAAGAGAGGGGAGGGGAGGGGAGGGGATGGGAGGGGAGGGGAGGGGAGAGAAGAGGAAGAGGAAGAGGAAGAGGAAGAGGAAGAAGAAGAGAGAAACATTAATGTGAGAGAGAAACATTGATCTGACCAGCTGTCCTCACATAAGCCCCAACCAGGAACCAAACCCACAACCTGGGTGTGTACACTGACTGGGAATTGAACCTGCCACTTTTTGGTGCACAGGATGATGCTCCAACCAACTGAGCCACACTGGCCAGGGCTTTTAGGTGCCTTCTCCATGTATGCTCACAGGGTAGAGCTCAGAAAAGCAGCTGTTTGTTACTCTTCTAGATTAATGGCTGTGTTGAATGGCGGGGGAGGAGGGAACGCACGAATATTTTTCCATACCATAGTAAAGGGTAATTCACTTGGTTTCAGACTCTCTTTCCCAAAACGAATTGCTCACCCTCCAAAACCCCACCTATAGACATTTTGGAGACATCACTGATTCAGTGGTAGCCCCTGTCTAATAGAGTGGTAAATTAAGAATCAGACACGCAAACACACACACACACACACACACACACACACACACACACACACACACACACACAAAGAATCAGACACGGATCCTACAAATTTTGAGGAAATGGCAACGTTTTAGAACTGTAAAGTGTGTCCGCCTCCCCACCACCCTAACTGCTGTCCATTTTGTAGGTCAGCTGCTTTGCTTAGCAGTACGGCCCAGAGGAGGAAGAATGTCTCTCCTATTTCAGCTTTGAGGGGTTCAGATTGCCCGAACTGGACTAGCATTTCTGAATTTCCTGGGATGCCAGGCTCTGTGGATTCCTTGGGAAGCTCTGCAGCACCTCCCAAAGTCCCACCTCATTTAAAACCCCTGCCACCCCCGCCCCTGGGCTGCTGGTGTCTGGAGCCACAGGGTCTAATCCTGCCTCACTGTGAGGGGAGGGGAGGCTTAGTGGGAGGTGGTTGGTCCCTGGTGATTCTGGGAAAAGGCTCACTCTCCTGCAGCCGCTCAGAACAATGGTAACAAAGGTTGCCTAAAGGTTGGAACCTGAGGCGGGGGAGGGGTGTTTGGTTGCTAAGGGGCACACGCATGACACAGATGCCAATTGTGACAAGGCTGCCAATTGTTGGGCTTCCGTCCAGTGCCTGGGTCACTCGCGGTGGCCCACTCACCCGGATCACTCGTGCCCTACTCACCCTACTCACCTGGGTTGCTCTCTGTGCCCCACTTCCCTGAGTCCCTCGTTGTGACCCACTCGGCTGGGTCGCTCCCTTTGCCCCGGACCTCTGCTTGTCATGTCTGGGCTGCACCTCTGGGCCCCATGGCCCCTGTGTATGTGGCAGCTGTTGTGGCTGCTGGTCCAGGCAGCTCAGCCTTCAGAGTTGACCCTGGACCCTGTCCTGCTGACCTCCATCCCCTCGGGCCCAACCGAGCCCTGGCCTTTGGATCAGCAAACCCCCCCACCTGAGACTTCAAATGCCTTAAAAGAGGTTACATCTCTGTTCCTCCAACAAGAAGACTTGGCTCTGCCTACAGAGGCCCCTGAGGAGGTGAAACACCCTCCAACCCTTTGGGGGGCCCCAGCTCAGCAAGCCGAAGCCTCCTCAACCCAGGCGGAGACTTCAGCTCAGGTCCCGCCCCAACTAGAGGCCTCAGCTCCGTCTACACTGTCCTCCGAGCCTCTGAAACCGTGGTCAGTCCACCAAGGAATTCCAGATCAGCATCCCATCCCGGCTGAAAATGTCGAATCTTCGACCCAGTGGAAGAGCTCCCTTCTGCCTCACGTGCCTCTGGCCGGTGTAGAACCTTCTTCAGTCCATCAGAAGGGGGGAGCCCAGCCTCCAAAATCCTCTGTAGATGCTGCAGCTCAACCTTCGGTCCATCGTGAGGTGACAGTCTCACCTCTAGGTTCGGGTGAAGCTCAGCATCCAGCGCTGTCCCATATGAAGGTTAAAGATGTGGGCCTGGGGGTGTTGGTAGCTCCGGAGTCCACTGAGGAGAGTGAACTGTTTGTAACTGGGCAGGAGGTCTCAGATCATCCTCCAAAGTCCGCAGAGGAAGTCAAAGCTCCCACCCAGCAGGGGACCCCTCCAACGCCCCCTGCGGAGACAGGCTCGCCTCCATTGCAGCCGGAGACCGCAGCTCAGCCTCCTTTGGAGGCTGCAGCCCTGCAGCAGACGACAGCTCCTCCGAAGCACCCTGAGGTGCCGCTTCCACATCCAGAGACGGTTCCGGCTCTGCAGCCAGCCTTGACTGAAAGCACTGTTCTGCCTCTGGACCTGGAAGTTCGAATAACTCCGCAACCAGAGTCATCTGAGACACTTCCTCCAAAGACTGAACCGAGTGCCACCACGAACATATGTGAGCTCTGCGCCTGCAGCAATGGGACGCTGTCCTGTACTGGTCTCGGCCCAACGGAGAGGCTCCGCAGAGTGCCTGTGCCAGAGCCCAACAGCTACGAGGGCACCTTCTCTGTCTTGTAAGAACTGCCTTTCCTCTTTTGTTCTCTGCATCCTACCTGACACGGCAGCCTTTTCCCTGAGGTCTTCCTTGGCTTTCCTCATCTTCTCCAACCCACATTGACTGACACCCTGTTGTCTTGTGTTTGTCGACTATTTCTTATCTTCATTCTCCTTCTTACTATTGTTTCCTCCTTCACCAGTCCTTTAATTGCCCATATTATTTTTCCTTACCCATGTTTTAGTCCCATTATTTTATTCCTTAACCTCTAATTACCTCCCACTTTTGCTCCATCCTCTTTACAGCAACATGGCTCTCTCCCCATCTCACTGGTAGTGATAAAACAGAGCGGTTAAGAAGAGAGATTCTAGAGCCAGAGTGACTAGATTTGAGCCTAGGGAGGTCATTTATTAGTATTGGGACTCAATTTCCTCATCTGTAAAATGAAGATAATGATAGTTGCCATCTCATAGGATTGTTGTAAGAGTTAGATGAGTGAATATATGTAAAGTACTTGTGTCAGTGCCTAACATATGTATGTGTTAGCTATTATTATTATTAAATCCCTCAGTTATATCCAGAACTCATCTTTGCCTCCTGGCTTTCTATGTGTATCACCCATTTTGTATCCAACCCAGGGCTAAGTACTGTGGGAGCCACAGAAGTGTGACATTGTCTACAGAACATGACAATGGTAGGTGGGAAGAAAGAGAATATGCATAAAAAAGGAGGTAACATATAATTAAGTACTAAAAGATACAGACCAGAGGTGCAGTACTTCAGCAGAATCTATAGTCATTGGGGTGTGGAAGTCAGGAAAAGCTGTATGGATAAGCCAGAACGTTAGCTGGGATTTAAAGGATGGCTATGGTTTGTTAAACAGAGAACTAATGAGTGCAGTCTACGCAGAGGCATGGCTGGAGTAATAGACCAGTCTGGTTGTAAAGAATTGGTTTGGGAAGCAGTGAAAAATAATGATTATGAAAAACCTTGGCTCTCAGCTATAGGGGTTTGGAAGTTACACTGAGATTGGGAGAGCCGCTGGAAGTTTTCAAGTGAGAGAGACAGATGATTAAAATAGGATTATTTTCGATTCCATGCGTAGAGCTATCTAGAAAGGAAAGCTTGATTCGGGGAGACCAAATAGAATGCGCTAGCAAAATCTAGGAGTGAAGTGGGAAGGCGCTGAATCAGAGTAGTTGTGATAGGAGTAAAAAGAGAACCCTGGGAACACTATAAAGGAACAACTGATAAGGTTTGGTGACTGACTGGAGATGGGAGATGGAATGTACAGGAAAGAGAAAAATCACATATGACCCTGTAAAACTTCTGCCCTGGATGATGAGAACAATGGTGATATGACAGGCGGACATCCGTCGGTTGGGAAGGAGAGCCTGTGTGAGGGAGATGAGTCCAGTTTGGCCATCTTTTATTGGTGACCATAAGTAACCGGAAGGCTTCGGTGGAGTGGCAATGTCCCCTAGGCAGAGGGGCAGGTAGGTAGGTGTTTGGCTTTTTCTGACCTTCCTGGAAAATGTGTCTGTAAACTGAATAGGTACGTTGTTGCTGAGGGAAGAGGACAAGCTAAAGGTAAAGGCTCAAAGTCATCCACAGAGTTAGTGGTTGAACCTGAACCTCAGGAATTGAACAGCTTCTTTTAAACACTTGTAATTCATAGACATAGTCTCACTGTGTGTTTTTAAATGTCACAGAAGTAGATACAGTAGTATAAAATGTGAAAGTCCCACCCTCTCCCACTCCTGTTAGCATTTTGTGTGTGTCTATCCTTCCATCCAATCTCTTTTCCTCCCTTTCCTTTTCCCTTTCCTTCCTTCCTTCCTTCCTTCCTTCCTTCCTTCCTTCCTTCCTTCCTTCCTTCCTTCTTTCTTTTTTTCTTTCTTTCTTTTTGCATTTTCCCCTAAAATATTAATACTTTACTCCTTGTTCAATGATTTGTGCTTTTCCCTGTCAAATATGTCTATGAGAGCTTTCCATATTAATTGTCTCATTTCTAACTGCCCTTATCCTTCTAAGACCTGGAGAGATTTCCACAGAGTCACTGAGCCAAAGCTGTGGTGTGGCCTGGCATAAGGTTTCTTTATGTTTATTTACTGATAATGATAAATTTTTGCAATTTTTCTGTTGAATTATTCTTTTCTCATTGATTTGTAGAAGTCATTTTATTTATTTTAAATTTGTAAATATTTTTTTTTTAGAAGTCATTTTAGATTTTAGAAAGTGCATTCCAAGTCTTAACTGGCATTACCCATCCAAGAGAAGTTCAGGTTCTGAGGAGCTGCCTCATTACAAATTGTCTTTGTTAATTGTGCAAACTGGGAAGCTGATAGCTGTGGAAATTGGAAGACTGGTATTTCCTGCATTTGAATATTCCCCACAAGGTTGCCATGATGTTTTACTTATTCTGTTTATTCTTTTCCTACTTATTCAAGGATATTAATTGTTTCTTCACAGAAACTTGCAAGGAAACTTAATTTCTTACATCAATAAAGATACATGGAAGCCATACCATTTTGTTGCAAAACTGTGAGTATATTCTCTCCAAAAATGAATACAAAAAATAACTAGCTGCATTGTACGATCCTTCTTGGTCCAGAATTTTGAGGTCAGTAACTCTGATAAATGGTATTTCCCCCCCCCCCCCCCATGTCCCAAATCAATCACTATTGATTGCATTTCTGTTTGTTTTAAAAATTAAATTTGGCAGGCCCTCTTTTTTAAAAAAATATTTTTTTATTGATTTCAGAGACAAAGGGAGAGGGAGAGAGAGATAGAAACATCAATGATGAGAGAGAATCATTGGTTGGCTGCCTCCTGCACACCCCCTACTGGGGATCAAGCCCACAACTCAGGAATTCAACCCTGACCTCCTGGTTTATAGTTCGACGCTCAACCACTAAGCCACGCCAGCAGGGCTGATATATTTTAATTGCCCTCAAAGAAGTTGTGCCAATTTACACTCCAATCAGTGGGCCATGACAGCATCTATTTCCCTCTACCTTTTCACCACTGCATAGTCTCCAGTTTTTGGCTGATCTAATAGGTGAATAAATTTGAATTTTTCTGATTAATTGTGAACTTAAGTACTTTTATGTATGTATTGAACATTTGTATTTCTTCCCTGAATTTGCCCTGCCCTTTTTTGCTCATTTTTTAAATATTGATTTGTAGAAAAGTCTATTTAGGCACATAAGTGATTTGAGGAAAAATATTTACATCAAAGTACCTGGTATTTTTCATGACAGTTTGTGTGTCATCTTACTAGTTCAACTTGAACAGATTGTCATAAATGACTTCTGAATTATTAATAAAAGACATAATAATGGCACCATTACCCCATATATATTTCTGTGCAGTAAATAGTTGTAGTTATTTTGCATTTTGATCCAGAAATAACCTTTTCATTTTTCAGAAATCTCAGTGGAAATAATTTGAGAGAATTACATAAGGATTCATTCGAAGGCCTGATGTTCCTTCAGAGTTTGTAAGTTAATTATATTTATTTGGGTTGTGTTTTTGTTTCTATTTGAGTTTTTCGTTATGTTATCGATAAAATAAATAAGGGTTTCAAAACAGATTATCTCTACAATTTCTCCCATCAATAAAATTCTACAATTCTGTAAGTTTGTGTAGGGCTCCAGCCCATCTCTAGCACTTAATATCTCCTATGCATTTTCTTTTTTTTAATCATATGGACAAGATACATATAGAAAAACTCTTCAGTTATAGAGGAAAAGTGGTAATATGGTGTAAGTAATTATACACACCCATATGAGCCTTGTTATATAAGTGTTCATATACCATCTGCTCATGTTTATATTTAGTTTAGGGTCCATGATCAAATTGGACCTATGGTGTATGTGTTTTTACAACCCTTAAGTTAAGAATGATTTTTTGTTTATTTCATAAACTAGAGGCCCAGTGCATGAAATTCGTGCATGGTTAGGGTCCCTAGGCCTGGCTGGCGATCAAGGCCAATTGGGGCCTTCTAGCTGCTGGCCAGGGCCTTCCTTCCCCGGCTGCTGGCTGCCAGCCAGGGCCTTCCTTTGTTCTGCACTGCCGCTGGTGGTCAACTTGTGTCATAGCGAGCAATCGAACTCCTGTTCTCCCGGTTGAACTCCCGAGGGGACACTTTGCATATTAGCCTTTTATACAGAGAGAGATATTTGAATTTTCATATGTTCACATGTCTGTTTTTAACATAGTAGACAATGCAAATGAGCAAGACTGAGTGCATACTTTCAAGGAGTTATTCTCAGAAGAAATAGGATGCAAAAATAACTTTTAAAATGAGGAAATAGATATGGGCAATGAGAGCTATCAATTGGTTTTGGTTACAGCAGAGGGAAAAGAGACTTCAAGTTGGATTAGCAAAGATGTTACTAGAGTAGCTTTTTGAACAGGACCTTGAAGGGCCCTTGGGGATCATCAGACAGACATCTTGGGTAGAATAAGCTTGCAAAAGGAGCACATGGAAAGGCAAGACACGGAAAAAATACATTGTAGAGTACAAGTAGAGAGAGTAGGAATTTAGAATCAGATCATCTAAGGCTTTGAATGCCAAGCTACCATGTTATCACACCAGTGCTCTAGGACAAACGTTAGCCTACAACAGAATCACTTGGAGGGCTTGTTAAAACTCAAGCTGCACCCCACAGTTACTGATTCAGTAGGTCCAGAGGAGGATTGAGAATTTGCATCTTCAGTAAGTTCCCAAGTGATGCTGGCTGGTATTTGAGAGTCACTTCTGGAGAGCTAATCTAGTGACTGTGTGCAGGATGGATTAGAAAGGAGGAGATTACAGAGGGAAATACCAGTCAGAAAACAGTTATACCCATCCAGGTGAAAAGTGAGGGACTAAAGTGGAATCAATGGAAGTAAGAGAGCCAAGTATAGACAACAGTGGGTGTTTTCAAGTAAAAATTCAGTGCCATGTTGTTTTCTGTTGCCCCACCACTGTACAACTGAAGCAATTACATTCACGGATTCTTAAAGCAATGTAAAATAAAAAATGAATTTCTATTAATATAATAGAAAGTATCATTCTGAGTTAGTTCAAAGTTCTGTAGTATTAGAGAAGTAACTTCCTTTCAAGTTATGTGAAAAGGCATCTTTTTTTTCATCTGATATTGAATTGGCTTAGACAAACAGAATTAAACCAGAAAGGTGTGTAAATGTGAGACTATTTCTTTTAATATTATACATTTATAAATACATATGAACAGATAACGTTTGAGCTCATAATCTAAATTTGATAATTTGATGGGACCATAAAAGGTTGTCTAGTTGATTCTTCTGCTCTCAGGAAAGATTACCTTTAAATTCTATCAAGATCTTCAGTTGCATATTTATGAAGATTATGAAAATGAGAGAGGCGAGGGCAAGGTTAGGGGCTCTGAAAGGTTCAAATCACAATTCCTAAGATTTTGAGTTTAGACTAAAGTTGCATTTTCAATATTATCATTTTCTAACCTCTACCAATTATTCCTACTAATTAGATATCTAGTGGCTAATTGAGGCACTATTTTTCTTTTACTTTTTCTAGAGATTTATCCTGCAATAAAATACAATTTATTGAAAGGAATACATTTGCATCACTACCTTATTTGCGATATATGTAAGTTATAAATATAACTTCATTATTTTTATAATTTTTATAAAACTTAATTTTAAACCTCATGGTTATTCACTGTTTTGTATCTAATGTACCACATATATAAACATGAAACCATAAATCATAAGCAAATCTCTTCTACAGAGAGATTTATTTAGTGTGTGGAGGGAGTATTGAGGTTGTTTTATCAGACATAAATTAGAATCACTGCCAAAAGATAAATGATCTGAAATAATACTTTTTGTCTTCTTTTGCTTATGTCTTTTTGTAGAAATCTTGGTTGCAATTTAATCACAAAAGTGAGCTTTGGAACATTTCGGGCCTGGCATGGAATGAAGTTTTTACACAAGTTGTAAGTGAAGTAGAAGATAAACATATGTAAAAAGCTATGTGTAACAACATCATACAGTGATTGGTTAGCTGGATGTAAGCCCAGTTTGAATTCTGAAAAGTATGGCTTAAGAGCCATTCATTTTTTATTCAAATGAGGAAACTAAGGTACAAAGAGACCAAGAGACTTGTCTAACTCACATATGGCACTGTCTGCTTTCCTTAGTGCTGACCTTTGGCCCGGGCAATAGAAGGCACCAAGCACATAACATTCAAAGTAGCATCGTCATGGGAATCCCAGTGGTGCTGCTGCTCCGATATATGAATGGTCCTTGAAATTCTACATCTGAATTTAACTTTGATTCCTGTTCATGTGCAAAGTTTCTAAATATATGCAACATTGAACTGAAATAATTAAGTTTAGCTCAGAGTTCTCCAGGGAGCAAAAGGTGTGGGTGTTTCCTCAGCCAGGAGTCTCTTTTACTAATAAATGGCAAAGCAGAAAGAATTCCTAAAAATCTGCCACAGGGTCCTTCTCTCCCCAATCACCCAGAACATTATTTTTCAGAAAGTATATGCCTCTGAAGTGAATATGGCTGTGTATGCTAAGGTGTGGTGTGAAAAAATATAAAGAAAAAAATAAATAGCTGTAGCCCCATTCCAATTTCTTTCCCGACTCTTGGAAGGAAACCATCCCATCACTCTGCATTGCTCTAGAAAATCCTGTCTGTTCACAGCTGTAGGTACAGCTGTACGAGTAGAGGCAAACAAATTAATTTTTAGTGTTGACTTCAAATAGTCGAGTGTCAAGAAAACAGAAACCACAAAACTGACCCCAAAATTTGGTGTTGAAACCAGGATGTGTGAGTCCTCCCACGTTGTTCCTCTTTATCAAGATTGTTTTGGCTATTCTGGGTCCCTTGAATTGCCATATGATTTTAGAATTAGTTTGTCACTTTCTGGAAAGAAGTCAGTTGCGATTTTGATAGGGATTGCTTGAAACCACACATCATTTGGGGGAGTTTGGCCATTTTAACAGTATTACCTTCTGATCAGTGAACAGAGCATGTCTTTCCATTTATTTAGATCTTCTTGAATTTCTTTGAACAGTATTTTGTAATTTTTAGTGTATGAGTCATGCACTTCTTTGGTTAATTTTTTCCCTCAGTATTTCCTTCTTTTTGATGCTATTATACATGGAATTGTTTTCTTCATTTTATTTTTCTATTACTCATTGTGTATAGAAATATAGTTAATTTTTGCATATTGGTCTTGTACCTTGCAACCTGGCTGAACTCATTTATTAGCCCTATTGTTTTTTTCTAGATTCCCAGGAATATGTCTCATGGTTTTCCAGACATAGGTTAGAGAACTTCAGAGTCTCTATGGACACCTCATTTCTCAGCTTTTACTTTTAAGTTTTTTGGTTAGGCTATTTTTTGTGTTTCTGTGCTGTTATACATTGCCTCAGTGGCTGCCATGTTAAAACATTTACCTGTAATTGTTTTCAAAAACATTTCCCCTGAGGAGAGAGGCTTTTGGCAGAGGCAGCTCTCAGTCAGGTCAAAGACAAGTCTTTCGAGTGCGGTCTTCCAGGGACCGCGAGACAGCTCTTTGGGAATGAGATTTTGTTTCTGCCTGTACTGGGGATGTGGACTATTTTCCAGGGTTACCCATGGGAGGGAGAGCAAAGGTCTAAAATGAGTTCAAGCAATACAGATTACTGTTCTTATGATTAATTTTTCTTGAATAAATGTCCCCTGAATTCCTGTAAGCCTGTTGGTTAAATTTCCAGAGTTTGAAAAAGTTGATTCTATTTTTGCCAGCTGTTTTATGTTGCCCTTTTTAGGGATGAATTTTCAGGAGCCTTACTCCACCATTTTCACTGATTTACCTACACACAGTTTTAAATCTCTAAAGTCTCAACGACTACAAGCTAGTTAAATATTTAATCATGGGAGGTGATTAGGAAACAGAAATAAAAAGAGAAAATGTAATTTTCTCTCCCAGATGGGTACATGACATTTGAAAAGGTATTTCTTGTTCGGTAGCCTCAAAATTAAGGTTGAACTAACAACTATTTTAAACTCCTTTTCTTCATACAGGCTAAACACAGGCTTTCAAGTCAGAACTGAATTCAAATTCCAGCTCTGCTTCTTACTAGTTTGATAACCTAGGGCAACTTATATAACCTCTCTGTGCCTCAGTTTCCTCATTTGTGAAATAGGGTAATAATATTTATCAATAAGGTTACTGTGAGGATTAAATGTGAAATGCTCATCACAGATGCCCAGCAGCCTAATTGGTATTAGCTGTGATAATTATCTTTCTAATATTCTGTAAAAGTACACTAATGATTCTTTTTTGTTGTTGTTAAGCCTCACCTGAGGATATTTTTCTATTGATTTTTAGAGAGAGTAGAAGGGAGGGGAGAGACAGAGAGAAACATTAATGTGAGACAATCGATTTTTTGCCTCCCGCACGGCAGGGATCGAGCCTGCAACCCAGATATGTGCCCTTGACCAGAATCAAACCCTCGACACTTCAGTCTGCAGGCTGATGCTCTATCCACTGAGCCAAACCAGCTAAGGCCACTAATAATTCCTGAGTAGAGTTAACCTAAAGACAGGTTTTCTTTTCATCCTGTTTCTCCTTGTTTTGTTTTTTGTTTATTTGTTTTGTTTTAAAGAATTGAGGAGAAAATTTATTTTACCATTAGAAATGAAATTTTGTGTCAAAAACAAATTTGTTCATTGTATTGATATATAAATAAAATGTCATTTATTTATTAAACAAACATTTATTAAATACCTAGTAAATGTCAGGCACTATGTCAGACACATTGTGGTCCCTGCCCTCAAGGGGCTAACGGTCCAAAAAACGTACAAGTAAGCAGGTGATTACATACGATGCAGGCCTGTGATACAAGAGTAAACATGGGAGTATGTGATGGGAGCATGGCTTTCACCAGGTCCTCTTAGATTTATCCCTTCTTTGGCTCAAAACCAAGGAATTAGTCCTATTTTTGTCTTTAACTGGGTGGTTTAAACTATGGAATTATTTTAATTTCTAGAGATGAAAGAAAAGTCCCTTAAATTATGAAGGACACTAGAAAAAGTATTTCCTATAGAGCATAGTCACTTCTAGGGTTTTCATTCTGAAAAGTTCTTCAGCAGTTTTCCCCCTATGCAGTCTACTTTTCTCCTTCCTCCCCCTCCTCCTCCTCCTCCTCCTCCTCCTCCTCCTCCTCCTCCTTTTACTTCTCTGAAAAGGAGTGCTGTACGGTTTCTAAGGGTGATTTATATGGATAAAGACAGAAAGTTATTTTTTTTCAACCTTCAAGTTTTGTACCAACAAAACGAATATAAACTTTCATGGCAATTATTGAAAATGTAGATAATTTTCATTCCATTGCATTTTTCAGAATTCTCGATCGTAATCCTCTGACAGCTGTCCACGATCCATATCTTTTTAAATTGCCAGCATTAAAATATTTGTAAGTATTGCTCATGAGATGATTTCTGCTTTCTTACTTTCATCAGTGATTAAGTACTTTGTGTTTTGACTAAAAGGTCATAATTTACATTTTAACTGGGTGATTGGATAGGAGTTATTGGCACAGAAAAATGATTAAGAAAGAATGCATATGAACAAGACAGCCAACAGAGGAAGGGAGCGGCATTGAAGAACACATACAGATTTGGAACATGTAGATGCATGTAGAAATACTGTTGACCTCAGAAAGAAAAAAGAAAGAAGTTGTGTGTTACGTATTAAAAGAGTAATCAAGTGGTGGGCACAATAGAGAATGAGAAGTAGGATAGCGGTTTTAATAAAAGAAAAAAGATTGTATCACCAAGGTCGTTCGTTTGATGACACAAATAAATTTAAATTTCTTCAAGAAGAGCTCTCTGAAATTATCATCTTTGGCTTTGACAGAAGCCAGAATTGAAGTACTCACATGTTGCTAAGTGTCATATATATATATATATATATATATATATATATATATATATATGAATATGATTGATTTTTTACAGAGAGGGAGAGAGATAGTTAGAAACATCAATGAGAGAGAAACATCGATCAGCTGCCTCCTGCACACCCCCTACTGGGGATATGCCCGTAACCAAGGTACATGCCCTTGACCGGAATCGAACCTGGGACCCTTCAGTCCGCAGGCGGACGCTCTATCCACTGAGCCAAACCGGTTAGGGTGCTAAGTGTCTTAGTGCACAGCTTTTGTCTCGGGGTTTATATCATGCATGTCTGGGCTTTCTCCTCCAGAGACATGGGGAGGACACAAGTGTCACTTACAACAGTTGTGAGCATCCTCATGATGACCCCTCAGTTGGAAAAATTGTAAGTTGATTTTTCTTATATTTATTTTCACTTAGTCGTTCTTTCGCCTTCTTTTATGATTTTCTTAAGTCAGGCTTCTTGAGGCCAGGTAACCACATAAAGTGTTTTATGCCCAGAGTAATTTCTAATATATGTACCATTCACAATTAGGAATTGAGAAGGGACTCCATAAGATGGGGACTTATCCAGAGTCTTCTTAGAAGTCTTCCCTCTTCCTGTGTATTCTCAACCCAAAGTGAGACCTTTCGGTTGGGAAAAGGAGATACTTCTGAATTAAACTACTTGTTAGTGTCAGCCAATTCTAATGCCTGTCACCTTTATTCTAGGCACTCCATACCCACTACCATTCTTATCCTTCTGTTGGGCACTTCTGTCCTCCACTCTACTTATTTACTATATTCAAGAGTAGCAAATGGCCAGCTGATCCCTACCAAACTGCTCAGGCGATACACCCAAACAACTCTTTTGTTGTTGTTAATCCTCTCCCAAGGATCTTTTTTTCCATTGATTTCAAAAAAATTTTTTTAATCCTCACCTGAGGATATTTTTCCCGTTGATTTTCAGACACAGTGGAAGGGAGGGTGGAAGAAGGGAAGAGGGGAGAGAGAGAGAGAGAGAGAGAGAGAGAGAGAGAGAGAGAGAGAGAGAAAGAAAGAAACATTGATGTGAGAGAGACACATCCATCCGTTGCCTCCAGTACTTGCCCTGACTGGGGCTGGGATCCAATCCAAGACCCTTCATTGTGTAGGCTGACACTCTAATCACGGAGCAACTCCGGCCAGGGTAGCCCCAACAATTCTTTTCTTCACAGCTCTGTGGTAGCCTTGGTCTACCAGCTCAAGTAACTCCTTTGTCACTAATTTAATTCTCTGTGTTTCCATTTATAGGATCTTACCTAGCCATTTGACCTGCTGCCTCTGTCAATTTAGAAATAATATTGAGACTGTTGCCAAGACAGTCAAACTGCATTGTGACACTGAATGTCTGAAAAACATACCTTGTGGTGAGTCTGAATTGCCCAAAGATAAACTTTAAAAAAATTTTTTTATGTTTTTATTTTTTATTTTTTATTTTTTATTTTTAAGCAATGATCATAAATTTTTAAACAAATAATGTAACTGCATTGTTTTTATTCATTCATTCAGAGTTCAACTGCCTAGATTTCTAAGAACTACACCTTGCTCAAAGTCAGATAAAGAACAAGAGAGGAATAGAGAGGGGAGAGTGGAAGGGGAAGGGAGTTAACATCAACGGCCACATAGTGTGTGTTGTGCTCTCTGCTTGGTGCTTTACTTACAAATGAGAACTTGTTCATTAGTGTGTCAGTTTGTAAACTGGTTTTGTAGGCATGAGGTTTCAATTGCCCTTTGCCTTGTAGGACAGGTATAGATACATCTTTTTAAAAATATATATTTTATTGATTTTTTACAGAGAGGAAGGGAGAAGGATAGACAGTTAGAAACATCGATGAGAGAGAAAATCGATGAGCTGCCTCCTGCACACCCCACGCTGGGGATGTGCCTGCAACCAAGGTACATGCCCTTGATCGGAATCGAACCTGGGACCCTTCAACCTGCAGGCTGACGCTCTGAGCCAAACCGGTTAGGGCTAGATACATCTTTATTTTGTTTATTTTTGCAATTTTATAAAAAAGAGTACAAATGATGCTATTTTATTTGGAATTTGAGTTTCTGAATCCATCCCCAGAAGCTTCCACCCAGCCCTTCTAATGGATGGGAGGGCTCTTGTATCCTTAGACCAGCGGTCGCCTTACACCATCCGACTCTGAACTTGCTCTGAAACACAAGATTTTCTATCCACCAAACACACAGGTGCTTGTAAGTACCTTCCTACATATTAGGCTATTGGCACCTACTTGATAACCACCAAAATGTGCTTTCATGCCCAGATAGCACAGGTCTCTGTCAGTGATCTGGGGCACATCATAAATAATAATGCTGTTGCTTATTTTTCAAAACAATGTTTTGACCAATTATATTACTCCCTTTTACCTCAAGGGTGGGCAGAACAGGCATTTTAATCTCCTTTCACAGGTGAGTAAAAACAAGGTCAGAAAGTGCTAAGCGCTGTCACTAGGGCCAGGTCTTTGGTTTCAAGTTGGGGCTCTCCGCAAACCCATGTTCCCTCTTTCTCAGGACGCTTACCCCCTTCTCTGGCCCTCACCACCACCAGCAATATTTGTAACTTTTCTGGAAAAAAACCCCAGCTGCACAATGGTACATTTGACCTTCATGCAGTTAGAAGCTTTGGATGGTTCCCCAAGTCAAGCTGAAAATATAAGAAATGACATGAAATGAAAGCAAAGTAGGCATCTGACAAAAGTTGCTCTTTTCACCCAAGCCCAGTGGTCGGCAAACTGCGGCTCCCGAGCCACATGTGGCTCTTTGGCCCCTTGAGTGTGGCTCTTCTACACAATACCGACTTCTGCGCATGGGCCACAAAGTTTCAATCGCACTGTACATGTGCACCCGCACGTGGTATTTTGTGCAGGAACTGAAGGGTCCCGGGTTCGATTATGGTCACGGGCACATGCCCTGGTTGCAGGCTTGATCCCCAGTAGGGGGCATGCAGGAGACAGTCGATCAATGATTCTCTCATCATTGATGTTTCTGTCTCTCCCTCTCCCTTTCTCTCTGAAATCAATAAAAATATGTATTTTTTAAGTTGCTCTTTCCCCAAGTATTATTCCATAGATTTATTGACCATTCCACAGTGGCACACAAACTTGGCAAATCTATATCCCAGAGGCCTGCCTATATTTAAGCAAAGAGCAAGAATGGACATAGTGTTTTTTTCTGTATAGAGCCTTCTGTTATGGCGGCTGGGATATATGGAAGTAGGGACCAAGCTAAGGAATCGATGAGTAAGTGGAGAAGGGTGTGTCCAGATGAGGACCTGTTAGCAGAGGGCATTAATCATGGTCATCTGTGATGGTAGCAAGAACACGAGCTCCCTGAAGAGTGGAGAGAGGTGTGGTGTGGTGTGAAAAGCCTCCAGCCTCCAGCCCCCTCTGCATCTGAGGCAAGACAGGGGGGGTACCTGAATGTGGGGAGTCACAGTAGATCTTTAGGTTCTCACTGAGTGCGTCTTCCAGACTTGGCATTTCTTCAGTAAGTGGCAATTGGCCCTTGGGGACCAATGGAATAATCCTAAATATAGTTACTATATTCCATACTATTGAATGTTCTCAGTAAATAACCACTTTTTAAAACAATACCTTGTCTCCTTTTGTTGTGTTGACAATCATAGGTTTCAGTTGGGTTTATTTTTCTCCTCTCTAAATGGTACTCTCGAATTTGCTGATTCCCAGTTTATCTGACTGGGAGGGATGGCTGTGGACGGACAAAGAGCTGTCCCATGAGTCTTTCAGTATCAAACGTGGCCTCTTCTTTTTTGACAGATGAAGGACTACTTATAGAAGGACCGTTCATGAAAGTACTGCCAGGCCGGAAGGACACCAGCACTGAGCTGACTATTGAGCCAGAGAGGGCATCCTCACACAGAAACGGAGAGAGCTCATCATCCCTAACGCGTGAGCGGCTAGACTTTAATAAGAGTGATGTTATGCGTGCACCAAGTTACAGACTGCCCTATTTCTTGGAGGAAAATCCAGAAAATATAGAACCAATGTTATTACCATTCATTAAACTCCTTCTTCAAATGTGCAAGATGGAGGGAGACATGTCCCTGAGTCATTTGATAAACAACAGAGGGAATCTCTCTCTTAAACCTGAATTTTACCATTAAAGTTACAAAAATAAATTGAGGAAGCTATTTTCCGGAACAGGCCCCCCGAAGACGCTGCTCAGTAAACAGCAAGAAGAAACTGTCTCCAAGGCAGAGCGGGATGCGGATCAATGGAAAAAGCAGTGGCTGGAAGCTCAGGGTGAACAGGAAGAGGAGGAGCCCAATGAGGTGAGGACAGCTCCCCAAACATAAGGCCTGGACTTCTAGTCAGTTTAGGACACGCCTTGAAAGCACCGAGGCAGGAAGGCCAGGGCGCCTGGTCTGAATCTTGTCTTGGCCAAAGGAGGGGCTAAGACAGTGATCCCCTCCTTTGCTCATTTAGAGAATGGCGCCACTGTTCCTAGGGTAGACGAGAAAAGATAAATAAATTGTACAGAAAATGCTACTGCTCAGATTACAAAGTACATTAGATTTGGTATGTTCTTTAAGAACCTACAAGCTATTCACCTGAAAGAATGGGGTTTGAGAACAACAAAAGGAATAGTTAGAATAGGCTAGAGAATAGTTTTTTTTCCTTTTCATCTTTTTTTTTTAATACGTTCTTTGTTTTTGTTTTTAGCTCACAGAAGAAGTGCCAGGATATGGCTATAACAAGAATCTCGTCGTGGCAATAATTGTGACTACAGTAACAATAATTTTTATTGTAATTTTCTGTCTCATTGTGGTAAGACAACAGTTGATTCAGATTTCCAAAATATATTCTGTCTTTAGAATAGATTCAGAACCCACAACCTGAAAATCAAGTTCACTTTCCCACCTACTCCTACTTGATATTCCTCTTTAGTCATGAGCACTGAGAAATGCTTTGTTCTTTTACTACAAATTATATTCCAGGGATTTTTAAAGGAAGCCCACCCCACTCCCAGAGATCTCTGTGGAAGTGAAATCAAGATAACAAGAATAGTTTGAAAAATTAAGTTTAATAAGCCAGAGCTGACATGATAGCAAAATTTCTTCAATTCAAAATGGATGATGTTAATTTGATGTACTCACCATTACTCTCTTTCTATCGCTGATTTTTTTCCTGAAGTGAGGAGAGATATAGGATCTCTACCTCATAGAGCTTTGTCACCCTGGAAGAAAGGACCAGGCTAAAAGATAAAAGTATGATCTTGTCAATTCATAAGATTTACTCAGGAGCTTTCTTCTCCAGTGTGTAAGATATGGTGGTGTAAATAGGCTCCGTTAAAACACAGCAATCTCAAGCCTGCATCAGGCTTCTTTAAAGCATGTTATGTTAGAGTCACCTGTTCCTGGCGCTTGCCTGTGTCCCTTTGTTCAATTACATGATGGTGTCTTTTCCCTACAGGCAGGTTGCTAACATTGAAGAGTGACTTACTAAGCTGGGGATCTTGACTGTACCCTACTATCCAACCTAATTTACCTTTTCAACAGTCATGGCAGCCCTCCATTCAGACAAAGCAGCCCCTCACCATAACCCAGCCACACCATGCCCAGTCCCACTTTTGTTTGTGCCTAGCCCACCTAAAATCCCCGTATTGTGCTCTCTCTGAAGAAGTCCTGTGAATCTCTCAAAAGCCAGTTCAAGTTCATCTTTCTTCATGAAATCTTCCCTGAGTACTCCAGCCCCGCTGGTCCTACTCTTCTTCTTAAGTTTTGTCACCATTTTTTTTCAGGGCGATAGTGAGGCATTCCCCTTCCCTGAGAACCTAAAAATATGGTAAACAATTTTTACTCCCTATCCCAGCCAGTTTGGTTCAGTGGATAGAGAGTCAGCCTGTGGACTGAAGGGTCCCTGGTTCGATTCCGGTCAAGGGCACATGCCTGGGTTGCAGGCCCAATCCCCAGTGTGGGGCATGCAGGAGGCAGCCAATCAATGATTCTCTCTCCTCATTGATGTTTCTATCTCTCTCTCCCTATCTCATCCTCTCTGAAATCAATAATAATAATAATAATAATAATAATAATAATAATAAGTGGCACCCCAAGAGAGAAATACTAAGGTTAACACATCATGGAGCAGAGTCGAGATGTATAAGGACCAAATGGCTTCCTGGTCCATCAGACTTGAGTAAAGCCTGATGGGACGTATTAACTGCTAAAGAGAAACCTGCCTATCCGCAGGAGGGTTGGCCAGCAAAAAGCAGAGGAAAGGGGAAGAGGAGACCAACATGAGCACTGTCCATCCCAGCATTGCTTACGTGTGGAGATGGCCTCCCAGGCCGCAGATGTGGAGAGTCAGGCCCACTAGCCAGGCTGTGCCTGTTGGGGAGACAGATGGACCCTGCTCAGTCCTTTCCGTTAAACACTGGATTCAGCTCATTCCTTTTGTTCTAATTCTGTTCTCACCAGTGGCCTTCTGATTGAGCTTTAGTGGGCCATGGTGGCCTACCTCTACAGAATGTATTTCCCTGATCATGTAGAGACAGATGCTGTCTGTGGAGCCCATGTAGTTCTCACTGTCAGGTCATAATCTGGCATTCTGACTTTTTTATTAATCCTGCGGTATTGATAAGGTCAGACTTCCCCTGTAGGAAGAAGTGAGTTCTCTCTTGGTGAGGACAGAGTCTGATTTCTAAGCTAGGAGGCTGGGGACCAGCATGGGGACCAGTTGGCCAAGGCCTCTGGGAAGAAAGTACCTGGCCATTGCCCAGACAGTACCCTCTACATCTCCAGGTGGCTTATGGCCCTTTGCTTTTTTGGAATTTCTTTAAACTCCTGTACTGCATTTAATGTCTATGTAGTTTAACTTTACATTTATATATATGGTTTCATTATTTCCTCTCCCCACTTAGATGATAAACTTTTTGAGGATGTGGACCATGCCTTGTTTTGTTTTGTAGTGGACAGTAATAGCGTTCAAAGGCAGAAAGATGAGGCATTTTGTCAGTTTCACAATGAGGACTAATGCAACTTAATATTTAATTTGAAGTAGCATACAGAGTCCAGCAATAGACAGACCCATGTGTTCCTAAGACTTTTGAAATGTCATCTTGCAATATTCTAATCAGTGAAATATAATTAATAAATGGTAATCAAACAGCTACTTAACTATTTGAGGAGAAATACTAGCAGATCTCTATTTCTCACTTTAAACCAATGTATGTATATACATAAATGTAAAAAAAATAAAATAAAGAACCTGTAAAAGTACTAGAAGAAAATAGAAGCACTGTTGTAATCTAGAGGTGGCAAAGAGCTTTTTGAGCCTGATACCACAGGCAGAACCCTTTGATAGATTTGATCACTATGGCACCATTAGCAAACTTAGCACTAGTTTATGCCAAGCAGAGGATGAACAATTTTTCATATATTGTTTGATTAAACCCTGTGAGGATGATAGTACCACCCTCTTCCATAGACGGAAATCAACTTAAGGCCCCAGTGGCAGAATTCCATTTTGCCCACCTGCAAAGCCTGTGCTTCTTACTCCACCGTTCTGTCTCCTCAAACACAAAAACACTGGGGAGTATTTGAAACACTGAAATTCAGTGAAAGCTACT
Organism: Myotis daubentonii; assembly: GCF_963259705.1. Lineage (NCBI taxonomy): Eukaryota > Metazoa > Chordata > Mammalia > Chiroptera > Vespertilionidae > Myotis > Myotis daubentonii. Next base: position 44,012,594 of record NC_081855.1, on the reverse strand, counting down.
GAAAGGAGTAAGATAAATGAACAGGAAGATGATAAACAGTCAAGGGGAGAAGAGGGCATGGGCTGTGCAGAGTAGGCTTTGTGTTGACAGTGTCACCATATCTGTCAGTCCTCTCATGGCTTATTGGGGTGTAGGTTTTGTTAACAAGGCCTTTGTCACCTGGTGGTATGAAAGTAGTCTCTGGCATTTTCTTCAAGTCCTTTTTATAACACTTCTTATTATTTATAAGTTTTTAAAATCTGTCTATCATTCACTTTGTTTTTAGTCTGGTTGACTGTTTATCCCCCACACAAAGATGCAATTGTTTTAGAATCTTTTATTGAATGGCTCATTCTTTCTTCACTGATCTAAAATACTCTCTTTGTCTGGTTTCTATTCTGTTGATCCAGTTATTTTTTTCTGTACCAGTAGCAGTATCACTGTATAGTTCCAATTCCTTTTCATATATTTTGATATCTAGTAGGATAAGTTCCTGCTTTTTTATCTTGTTTCCCATACATTTCATAGCTATTCTTGCATGTTTCCTATTAAATGTCAGCTGGCCAGTTTTTTGTCTTTGGGGGGGGGGGGCAGTTTTTGTTTAAAAACTATCTTGGAATTTGGATAGGATTGCAGTGCATTTGAAGGTTAATTTGTGGAGAATTGACATGTTTACAACATTCCAGGAGCTTGGTCATCATTCTTCCTAATGTCCTTCAGACGAGTTTTAATGTTTTCATCACGAGTTCTTACACATTGTTTGTTAAGTTTATTCCTAGGTACTTTATGTACTTTCTTTGATATTGTAAATGGGTTCTTTCATTTTTTTAACTAGTTATTTGTGAGATATAGGAAAGCTATTGAGGTTTGCATATTGATCTCTTGAGCATGGATTTAGCTATCTTACTGAATTGTTGTAGTATTGCCAATAAAATTTTAATAGATGCTTTTGGGCTTTTTAGGTTATACATCATCTCATGTGCGAATATGTTTTATCTTTTTTCAATACTTCGTTTTTTAAATTAAATTAATTAGGACCTCCTAAAAATGATGAATAGTAACAGTAATAATAGGCATCCTACTCTTGTTCTTGACCTTAAAACAAAGCTGCTATGTAGGTTTCTGGTAGATACTTTTATTTTCCTACTCCTAAGAGTTTTTTGTTAGGAATTACTGCTGAATGTTCTCTAAAACAGCCAATAAAATACATTGCCAACTGCATGCAAAATTCTAAGTTAGGAACTATGGAGTCAAAGGAGATAGTGGTCATTGTGACGAATAACCATGATGTTGTTTTCTTCCAAAACAGATTTATTGTCATAGAACACCATCAGAGGAAAGTAAAGAAGGAAGCTCAAGGTAAATATGAGTCTGGCAATTTTTAAAGTAGAATTTTAGAAATAGAGGAGCTTCCTCTTCCCATAAGTAGCTTGAGGTGACCTCTGAAAATGGTTCCTTAGTCACTTGACCCAGAAAATCCCACAAAATCAGGCAAATCAATAGGTTCAAATCTTCATGTTCACTTTAAGAACACTAGTGAAACCCAGCCACCATGGCTCAGTGTTTGCGTGTCGACCTATGAACCCAGGATGTCATTGTTCGATTCCCGGTCAGGACACATGCCCGGGTTGAGGGCTCAATCCCCAGGGTGGGGTGTGCAGGAGGCAGCCAATCAATGATTCTCTCTCATCATTGATGTTTCCATCTCTTTCTCCCTCTCCCTTCCTCTCTGAAATCAATGAAAAGAAAAAAAGCCACCAAACATCTGAAGGATGTCACTTTATAGAAGCAGTATGTGCCATTCTGTTATTAAAATGGTGGAGGTAGTAGATATGCCCAGGCCAAAGAGTAGGGCTAGAGGCAGGGTCGGGGGCCCAAAAAGGATGCCCAGTTTTTGCAGAGCGTAGGGAAGTAGATGTGGACTCTCTGGTCATTTAGCACATCTGGGTGAACAAAGCTCCCAAGATGCGGCACAGAACTCACAGAGCTCATGGCGGGATTAACCCATAGGTGTGTTCTCCCTGCCGCATTGAGGTGATCCTTACTGAGAAAGAACAGATTGTTCCTCAACCAAAGAGGAGGTTGCTCAGAAAAAGAAAAGAAAAAAAGATATCCCAGAAGAAACTGGAGAAACAGAAACGTATGGCCTGGGAGTAAATTCATCATAAAATAAATACTAATAAAAGTAAAAAGAAAGAAAGAAAAAAGAAAAAAACTAGAGAACTTAGAACTTATCAATCTCCTCTTTTTTAATGAGGAACCCACCAAATTTGGAAAGAATACTTATTTATCCTGATGCTTTACTTGGATTTTGCAAAATTAGCTCCCAGCCAAAGCTGAGATAGAATGGGACTGACAGATGTGTCTGCTGTCACTGGTCCTTTAAGGAAACGGTGCAGAGGGAGAAGTCTTGGTTGGACGCGTTTCTGCTGGTGGTGGAGGCTCTAGGGAAGGGGTAGGGAAGACCACGTGGTCTAAGGGTAAGGACACTAGTGTCCTTCGAGGGTGATGAAAGGTAGAATATATGAGTTCTTCCTATAAAATAGCAGGAAAACATCTCATCCTGTTGGTTTTCAGGCCCCGACTCTATCCCCTTTATCCAATTTTAACTGGGAGAGACTTTAGACCAGTGGTTCTCAACCTTCTGGCCCTTTAAATACAGTTCCTCATGTTGTGACCCAACCATAAAATTATTTTTGTTGCTACTTCATAACTGTAGTGTTGCTACTGTTATGAATCGTCATGTAAATATCTGATATGCAGGATGGTCTTAGGCGACCCCTGTGAAAGGGTCATTCGACCGCCAAGGGGGTCGCAACCCACAGGTTGAGAACTGCTGCCTTAGACAATAGTTTGTCTTTTTCTTTAATAAAAAGGAAATGGAGAAGGGGAAAGGGAAGATATCTTGCTCCATGGTCACACTGCAAGTGTTAACGTAAAAACATTCAAACCTGTAAAGAATTTTTGTGAGTTTATTTGAGCCAAACTATTGACAATTGTCAGGAAGCAGAATCTCAATGGACTGGGATAATGCTCCACAGAATGGTGGTTTTTCACCTATTTTTATACATTACAGTCAAAGGAGGAAATGTAGATGGGTTACATGAAATCCATTGATGACAAAGTAGAAAGGTGGGAGAAAGCAAGGTGGGGTGGGGGGGTGGGGAGAAGCTCTGGGATTGGATAAAGAGTAAAATGATAGACTCATACTTCTTTTACTTAGTTAGGTCCAGGATAGTTAACAGTCAACAATTAACATAACAGGGGTCTGGAAAAAGGGAAGTTAGAAGTTACCCTGACATTTCAAGGATATGTTACCATAGATGCAAAAAGACAATAGGCTCAGTTAAGGTAAAGATTGACCTCCTCAGGGAAGATACTGGCCTAGGACGAGACTACCCACCATAATTGCTTTTAATTAAAGTTTTAATTTCCTTGTGGCTACTTTAGATCTTAGAGTTTGCAAGACCTCCATGCAGGCCTCCCTGAGCTTGTCAGGTTAGCATGTGGCCCCTTTCGTCCACACTAGTGTCAGAAAGAAGATGGCTCCTTTCCTGTTGGGGACTTCTTCATTGGTTGTCCTGTGCTTGGGCTGTGAGGTACATTTTATGTCACAGCTCGGTACACACATCCCACACAGACATAAGCAGTTTCTAAAACAAAATTATTATGCAGTCTGATTTTTTTTTTATTCTGTCTGTATTCAGAAGGGAATATTTTGTATTTTGGTGCTGGTTATGACCTTTAAACTGATTTCACAACTCACTCATCAGTGACAGCCTGCAGTATGAAAGTCAGCAAGCTAGATAACTTGGCTAGTTGAACTTGGACATTTAGTTGGTGTGGTTTAACTTATGGGATAAAGCAGCTAGCAAAATAAAAGCACCCCCCCACCCCCCACCCCCCACCACACCCTGCCCCAGCAAATGATGCATGTGAGACCCGGTCTACAGGGGACCTATGTAACATGTTTCTGCCCAGTGTGGTGGTGCTTTTTTGCTTTCACTGCATGAGGGCACTTGGTCAAGGGCCAGGACGTGAGTGGGGCTGGAAATCCTGCCTGTCCTCTGTGCCAAGCCACGTACAGACTCTCCCCAGAGACCTTGCGGGGCCACTTTAGACAGACACGGAGACCTTCTGGAAGCCCAGCACGCAAGGGCTCCTTGTCAAGGTCCCAGGTCTGCGGTGACTTTGCTCGTGAGTACGGACCCAGGTACCAGAGCTGTACGAGTGAGAGACATGGAAATGGCATGAATCACTAATTGTCGGTATGCGTTTTTCCTCCAAGGGCCTTTTTTCCATTTTTCCAGCATAGGAGACGGTCACCGGAACACAGGATGGAGGTAAATGTGAGGAGGATAAAGTACTGTGTGTGTGTGTGGGGGGGGGGGGGGGGAGGCAGGGAGACAAAGCAGGAGGAACACAGTTCGTATTCCCTGTCTGCTCTCTAGGAAGGTGGTTTCTGGAAGAGGCAGCCGCTCTGGCTGAGAGATCTATATAGACCCCTCAGTGCCACACACGTAGAGAACATGGCGCAGGAGCTACACGATAAGGATTCGGCTACTGAGGATGAGCTGTTCTACAAAATGTAAATGATTGGGAACAATTTGGAATTCTTGTCAAAAATGGGGGAATAATGAAGAGTTTAATTGTTCCTTTCAGGAGTAAAAGCCTTGGCCTTCTTCTCACTCCAGGTTGCGTGGAGAGTTCTCAGTGTTGAAGGTTGCTGCTACAGACCCTGCGGCCCAGAGCCCAGCAAATGAGCACATGACCCTGCCACCCAGCGAAACCCCTCCTCAGGCTCCCTGAAAATGTTCTTGACCTGTGTGTACAATAAATATTGTTCTTTTATTTTTCGTTCATTATCTTGTGATTTTTTCCTAGCTTTATTGAGGTATAGTTGACAAATAATAAAAACTTTTAAATCCTTTTTTTTTCTTTCTTTCTTAAGGAGGTGGGAAGAACCAGCTTCCTATAGCAGAACCCAGAAGAAAACTAGCTATTCCACTATGGGGAGAGATGCATGAATACTAGTTTGAGGATTCCAATCGGATGGCAAGTAAGGACCTATCTGGGGTTCAAACCAGAAAGGATCTGGCTCCAGTGCTCGGAAGAGCAGTGAAAGGCAGGAACGTGACTGGCTTGGGAAGGGGAGAATGGCCAGAACTGTCGTAATAATAGCTCGTCATCTTCAGTGCTTGCTACAGACCAAAAATTCTCCTGAGGATGTGATCTCATGTCATCCTCACATCAGCCGATATCTTCCCCAATTTACGGATGAGGAACTGAGGCTCAGAGAGGTTTTGAAACTTCCATGAATTCACACACTCTGACCCCTCTCCCTAGCGCTAAGGGGCCATGGGCAGTGTGATCTGACTTCTCTTTTTTGAACATCAAGAGAAGTTTCTATCTTCAGTGTTAACTCAAGGGGCCTATGAAAAAATACAGGCACTGTGGCAGTGTCTTAGCCCCCCGCTTATTGGGTTGCCTTGGGTCCCGGTTTGGGGAAGACCCAGAAAACAGCATGGGGTAGAGCTGGGGTTTGAACCTAAGCATTCCTGGCCCTCAGGCCCACTTGCTCTCCTACTGAGGGAACTACGCTACCCCTCCAACTAGACTCAGAAAGAGCCGGGCGAGAATTTATGAGCTGTGCAGCCTTGGGCCCCCCAAGTTGGTGCTCTCCAGCCTGTTTTCTTATCTGTACCATGGGGGTGACAAAGGCACTTACCTTCCAGGTGGCTGGTAATGACACATGTTTTTACCTGGCAAACAGCAGGAGCTTCTGTGTAGCATGAATATTAAAACCCCGACTCCCTCATCTCTTAGGTTAGGGCAGAGCGTCTCACATTTTACTACGCTTTTATTTCTAATCTTCCTGCTCAACCATTAACCATAGTGTAGGCACTTAGCACTCACTCATCTAGCCTAAAAGCTAGGGAGCCAGTGCGTTTTCACTCCCGGAGAGGGAATTGCACCGTGGAAGGCGGGGGAGGGGGGGGCACACCCCAACAGCTGATTTTATAAGTGGGAACAGGCTCTGGAACCTCACCTTCTCAGAGACGCGAGAACCCCTTCATTCCAGGAAAGGGCCGTGGAGCACAGGAACACTTCTCTCACCTCCCACCCCCGTTCCCCTCACTCACTGCACAGAGGTCAGTGCAACTTTCTTCCCAGAACTGGCCTGATCCTCAACCAGCCCTGTAGCCACCCACAAGGACTGACTCCCTGGACCCGCATCTAGCCCTACCTCCGCATCCCTGGTCACACCAATGCTTGCATCTGCCAAGTGTCTGAAGCGCCGCAGTCCACCCCTTGCTATTTTTGTTTTGAATCCATTGGAAAGAGACGTCACGTCTACGATGAAAACCAGATTTAACTACGGCCCGTTGAGCTTTGCGTCTCCCTGCTGCTGAGCTGGGTAAAGGAGAATGCCAAGGGGGCTCTCGAGGCGCGTCCTTTGAGAGTAAGGTGTGGGCTCCGTGTTTCTCCTGAACGCCTCCAGGCGGGAGGCTCCCCCTTAGCCCCGAGCCCTGTCCGCGGGCTGCACTGATGGCCTGGCAAGGCAAGAATGGGGTAGCGGTCATTGATCCCGCGTTACAAGCGGGCAACCTTCGCTGCAGGAGGTCAAGCGGCAGCCCCAACGCTACGCAGCCCCGCGCGGAGGCCGGGAGGGGGCAGGCACCCCGATGCCGAGTCTAGAGTCTGACGCAGACCCTGCGGGGAGCGGGCAGCGAGGACGCGATCGGCCCGACGTCTGGCCTCGGCTCTCCGAACCCGTCGGGTCACCGACCCCGAGCCTCCCAGAGCCCCTCGGGGGCTGGGAACCCGGGGCGCCCCGGAGCGCCAGCCCCGCCCCCGCCCCGCCCCCGCCCCGCCCCCGCTCCTCCGGGCTCCGCGATAGGCTCCACGGGCCGGGGGCGGGGCCGGACGTCGAGCCGACGTGATGGCGTCAGGCGCCCTGGGCGCAGCTTGCTGTTGTCAGTAACTGGAGGCCGCGGGTTCGGGGCGAGCTTCTGCGGCTGCGGTGGCCGGGGGTGCCCCCTGCCCCGCTCCCCACTTCCTTTGGTGAGTTGGGCGGCGGGGCGTGGAGGGCGGCGGGCCGTAGACGCGGGCGGGCGATGGGCCAGCGGCCCTCGACGTGATCCCGAACCCCCGGTTGCCTTGAGACCGCCCTGCTTCGCAGCCCTCACCCTCCCCAGCCCAAACCCCGCGCCCCGCTTCCTCCTCCGGCTCTCACTGCCGCTGCGGCCGGTCCCCTCCATCTTCTCCCACCGGGACCCGACGCCAGCCCTTCCCCCACCCCCTCACCACCCGTCTTGCGTAAGTGCAGTCTCACCCTTGACCCCACTCTAGCCCAGTTCCAGCCCCGATCGCAGCTGCAGTCCTCCGGCTCCCGCTGACACAGGTCATCCTCACCTCTCAGCCCCTTCGGCAAGCCTAATGCTCCGCGCAGACCCACCATTCTGGTTGCCTTTTTCGGGGTCCGCTTTCTTACCCCAATCTCCCTACAGCTCAGCTTCCCAAGACCTGCTCCTCCGAAACACCACCTCTGCCCACGCTCACGTAAGACCCACCACCAAAGTAAACTTGGGGCTCACCCCTTTCTTCTCGATAACTCTGGTCACAGTCCCGTCCCAGGCCTGTATCTTGTCTGCACAGACTCAACCCCTAACTTCCTAGCCTATCATACTTCCTTTCCATCTCCAGCCATCCTGAGGACATCCTCCATCCCTAAGTCTTTGCTAAACTGCTCCCAACTCTTGCTGCCTCAGTTCCTACCGCTCCCACTCAAAATCTTGTTTAAACTGGGGTCTCCATATCCTTTCACTTCTGTTGTCTTCACCCCAACCCTCCACCCATTCTTCCCTTGACCCAGCACTCCCCCTCCCCCCATTCAATCTGAGATCTTAGTTTAGAGGGTCCTGCCTGCCCCACCAGCTGCCCCTCTACAGCCAAATCTAGGTGCTTGTTCAGTCTAACAGCCGGGCAGTTAGAGACTGAACAGCTTGCCTGGAGCGTGCAGGGCCTCAGATGTTAATAAGTATGGAGGAGTAGAGATACGCCTCCTTCGGTCAGTGACTTTTCCGGGATATCTGGTCCCCTGTATCTGTCCCAGGGATTATTAAATTATGTGTGCTGGCCCCTGGAATGGTAGGTATCTTTCAAATGCCTGGTAGGTGAGGAATGGCCACCCATCCAGCTCGCTCAGTCTGGGGCAACCGAAGCCATCACTTCCTTTTGGCTGGTGTTCTGGCCTTGAAGAAACCTAGAAAGTACCGCTGTGCAGGATTGGCTGTGGTTACAGAACCATGTCCACGTGTGTTGTCCTAGCACCTGGAGAGGACCCTCACAGAGTGCTCCTCCGGACCAGAGCTGAGAACAGATCAGTCCCAACACTGAACACAGGGAACACTGGGAGCCCGAGGAGATGTTCCATGTCGTAAAGAGTGTAGGTGAGTGGGTCCTGGGAGGCTGAAGCCTAGGTGGGCATGGAGGCTGTTGAATCACTTCCTCTTTTTGCAGGGGTTGCATCATTGACTTTTGGCCCCTTGGTTACCTATGAACACAGCTTAGTTGTCGCAGAGTAGCTCAGGCAGAGGACACGCCTGGCCCCAGGCCCCATGCTCAGCCTATATAATCTGGGCTTTTGAGTGCATGTTCCCTCCAAATTCTGGTGACCTGGTTTCATAGGATTGGCAAGTTGACAGCAATTTTAAAGGGCCCCAAACAGAATCATTGTTTTTCCTTGCCATTTGTAGTCTTGTTCATTTGAAAATTGAATGCCCTTCTACTTCCAATATCTCCCCGTGAAGGTATGATAGGTCAGAATGGTTTTCAGCCTGTTGGTAGCTTGGTCTAATGGAAGGAGTTCCCACCTCTGAAGAGTTGTATACTTCAACTCTCCACAGTCTATGATAGGGAGATACCCACCCTGAGCCTTTATTTTATTCATCAGTTGACTCAGCAAGTATTTTCTGAGCCCTACTGTGTGCCATGCACTGTTCTAGGCACTAGAAATGTAATGGTGAATGCACTGGGCAAAGTACCTGTTTTTATTTGTTCAGAGTTTGGCCCTTGCTAGAATCCTAAGGGTATTGGACAAGAATATGGGGGTGGGGTGGGGTGGGGTGGGGGGACTGGATGGAAAGAAAGAGGGAGGAAAAAAGATAGCCAGTGTTAACTGACTTCAATTTCTGGCCTCACACACTAGCCCTTGGTCTGGGAATCACAAGCTAGAAGTTTCTCGCCCTCCAGCTGGACCAGAAATCCAATTTTCTTCAGGTGGAAGGAGATGCTGTTTACTCATTCATCGCTCACAAGGCTGAAAGATCAGCTGCCTTTCTGAATCAGAAGATAACTTTGTCATTCTTTTCCAACTGAAAACCATGACTCATCAATTGGTACTGTAGGAACTGAATGACTTAAACGCCAGGCTGTTCTGAACAGCCAGGTACAGGATTGGATTCAGGCCATCGAGTGGAGGCTGTTGGGAATGGCTGAGAAGTCTCTAAGGAGAGGAGGTTGCTGTTTACTGATGGATGGAGTGTTTTAAAGTGGTGAAGCCGGTCATCCATTTCTTCTTTTAATGTGAGTCGCATGTAAGCCATTTTTCTCTTTTCTTTCTTCCTTGGTTTCTGGAGGAAGTGAAATTGCACATACTTAGAGGGCTAGGCATCATAATGAAGAAAAACAGCCAGAACAATTCTTTCCTAACTGCGTGTTAGAACATTTAAGAAAGGACGGCTCTGAAATTTGGCTGCCTCAACTGGTTGGGGCTACAGATCTTTTCAGCAAGATTGTTTCCTGTTGATTTTAAGCCTTATTTGATAAATGGAGTTTCTGAGTGCCTCTTAAGGCTCTGTAAGTAATAAGTTTGCCTGAAACTCTTCGGACCAAAGACCTGAGGCAGTTTGGCCTGGCGACAGGCACAGGATTTAGAATGAGGAAACCAGCGAATGCTGTTCCCCACCTGGGGCCTGTTGGCACTGAGCTTCAGTGCTCTTTGTAAAACCCTCCTCTCCCAGGACTTTTGTGGAGTTAAATGAGATTAGAGAAGTTTGAAGAGCTATGTCGGGGTGGATTCGTACTTATGGGGAGAGGCAGACTTAGGAGGATTTGGAGTTTCCTAAAAGTCAGAAAGTCACCTTTTCAGCTAAACTCCACTGGTGCTGTTTGAAGAACCCTTTGGTAGTGCTGCTCAGGGTCCCTCCGTATGCCCTTCAGCCTAGGTCTCCTTGGAGCCACACCTCCCTTTGGTTTGGTTCTTAGTGTCAGTGAAGAGTGTTCTGTGAAACAAGCCCCATAGACTGGGGCTGGGCCACCGGAGGATGATGCAGCCCTGACTCAGCTGTCAAGAGACCCCGAGTCGTGTTCTGGTTCCACCAGCAAGTTCTCGGTCATAGGTTGTCTGGTTCCTGCCTCTGAGCCGCTGTCCTGCCTCTGTGAGGCGCTCTGGAACGCACACCATAGGTAGGGTTCTTTGCCTTCCTACGATGAAAGCTGTGCCCTAAATTGTGGCCCGAACCCCACAGTCCCAGTTCTATGTTGTGAATTGTCCAGTGGCTTTTCTCCTGGATTCTTCTGTGCTGATGTCCTTTTGTGGCTTTTCTGACACTTTGTTTTAGGCAACAGTTGCTTATCTCGTATCTGACCCTGCTCTGACTTCTTAGTGTCAGTTTACTTTTTAAAAAAAATATTTTTATTGATTTCAGAGAGGAAGAATGAGAGGGAATCATTGATTGGCTGCCTCCTGCATGCCCCCCACCGGGGACCGAGCCCACAACCCAGGCATGTGCCCTTGACTGGAATTGAACCTGGGACCCCCCAGTCCGCAGGCCGACGCTCTATCCACTAAGCCAAACCAGCTAGGGCTGTTTTTGTTTTTAATTATTGATTTGAGAGAAAGAGAGAGAGAAAGAAAGAAAGGAAAACGGGGAGAGAGGGAGAGAAACATTGGTTTGTTGTTCCTCTTATTCATGCATTCATTGGTTAATTTTTGTATGTGACCTGAGCAGGGATCATACCCGTAACCTTGGCATGTTAGGATGGTGCTCTAACCTACTGAGCCACGCCAGCAGGGCTACTTCGGTTTTCAGTAGGCCTCTGCTTGGCCAGAGCATCCACGTATTGATAAGCCTCCCTCCCTCCAATGAGTACTCTGGTATTTTCAGTTAATTAGTTAATGAGGTCTTAATGGGCCCAGGCTATGATTCAGATTGTTGAGGCTAAAGCCCTGAAGGGCCTGGCCTGTGGCTGGCTGAGGGAAGGTCAGTTTGGGATCTCCAAGCTCTGTGTAGAAGGCAGGCCTGAGGGAAGGCCGTGGGCCACTGGAATTGCTGAAAGGGGTTCAGGGGTGGGCAAACTTTTTGACTCGAGGGCCACAATGGGTTCTTAAACTGGACCGGAGGGCCGGAACAAAAGCATGGATGCAGTGTTTGTGTGAACTAATATAAATTCAAAGTAAACATCATTACATAAAAGGGCATGGTCTTTTTTTCAATAGTTTTATTCATTTCAAACGGGCCAGATCCGGCCCACGGGCAGTAGTTTGCCCACGGCTGGGTTAGATGGAACCCTGGGCTTTGGAGCCAGAGAACCTGGCCTTGGCCTGCGGGGCTACACCACATAGCCCAGAAGGAGCCCAGCCTCCAGGATCGGGCATGTTTGCAGAGGGACTCAGACAGCACATGCCCTTTCCCTGTCGCCCTGGTGGCCAGAATGTGGAGCCGGTCTCCTGGGAGGGCCCTGAGGATCCTGGGTAGGTGTGAGCAGGAATAGAGTTGAAGGGTGAGGCAGGCAGACAGGGCTGCAGCCCAGGCCCAGTGTTCTTCCTGGTGGTCTGTCGCACCCTGACTAGAGCTGGCTCTGCAGGGCCCTCCTCGTGCACACCTCCCTCCCTCTGCATGTCCTTACTTAGCGAGGTTGGCTCTGGGCCCTGTTTGACCTCTGCCAAGTCCAGGATTGAGTTAGAGCCTTTTCCACCAGGGCCACCAGCTGACGAGCCTTCCTTCCCCCATCCCTCATTGCCCCTTTTTTCCTCCTGCTCCCTTTCCCCCAACCCTTAGCCGTAGCTCACACCAGCCTCTTCCAGAAGGGAGGGGATTGCACTCATTCAGGAGTCTAGAGGTTTCCTTTGAGCTGGTGTTGGCATTGTCCTGCCTGGGGTAGTCTGCCATATCAGCTCTGGGATCTTGGGAATTTCCTTGACCTGGGACAGCCTCTATTTCTTATCAGTCAGATTGTGGTAATACAAGAGCCTTCTAGAGTGGTTGTGAGAAATAGAATGAGGCAATGTATGTAAAGGGTCTAAAACTCATTTAGCAGGCCTTGGTTTTGTGAACTTCTTTAGGCCATGAGTTTTGGGGAGCAGAGACAGCAATCACCTTTTATTTTTGGTGTCCCCTCAAGCTCAGCTGTGTGCTCACTAGAGGTTTGTTTAGATGTGAATGTGCCTGCCTGGTCCTGGCCTTTCCAAGTGGCTGGGGTGGGGCCAGGCCAACCAGCAGCCCCCTCAGACTAAGACCACAGCCCCTACCCCCACCCCCACTTCATCCTGTCACTGCTCCTGGGAGGAAGCCAGCTGCCTGAGGGATTTTCCTGTGTACAGATTCCGCCTACTTGTGCATATTCATTTACACAGTGGCATTCTCTGCCTATAGATTTAGGTGGCCACATCCGCTGGGATTATAGATACCATTTGTCCTTGGTACATATTAGCCCTGTCCTAGGCACTTTCCACAGTCATATTCTCCATTTGAGAGGCTGATATAGTGCCCCAGTGTGCCTAGCTGGTTAATGGCAAACTGACATTAGAATTGTCAACATAAGAAACATGCAAATCTACAGAGAATTTTTGTGAGTTTATTTGAACCAAACTGTCAACAATTGCCAGGAAGCACAATCTCAAGGGATTGAGAAAATGCTCCAGAGAATGGCAGTTTTGCACCTTATTTTATACACTAGAGGCCCAGTGCACGAATTCGTGCACTGGTGGGATCCCTTGGCCTGGCCTACGCCCTCTCAAAACCTGGGACCTCACTAGTGCACGATCAGGGCTGGGGAGGGACTGTGAGAGGGTTCCAGGGCATGTCTGGCCAGTCTCGTCCAGTCCCAATTGGCTGGACCCCAGCAGCAGGCTAACCTACTGGATGGAGTGTCTGCCCCCTGGTGGTCAGTGCACGTCATAGCTACCAGTCGAATAGTCAAACGGTCATTAGAATTTTATATATATAGATTACAGTCAGAATATGTAAGTGTGTTACTGGTGATAGATTAGGGAAGCAGAAGAAAGCAAAACTTTATCTGGGATTGGATCAAAAGTAAATGATACATCTTTTACATAGGTGGGGACAGGATAGTCAACAATTAACATGACAAAAATAACAATAACAAGGAGAGGATTTGTAGTCTCTAATCTGGTCCATTGGTTGTGCCCTGAGGGATTTGAAAAATGAAAAGTTACCCTGACATTCCAAAGGTATGTTAATGTACTAGTACAATGGTTCTCAACCTTCTGGCCCTTTAAATACAGTTCCTCATGTTGTGACCCAACCATAAAATAATTTTCGTTGCTACTTCATAACTGTAATGTTGCTACTGTTATGAATCGTAATGTAAATATCTGATATGCAGGATGGTCTTAGGTGACCCCTGTGAAAGGGTCCTTCGGCCGCCAAAGGGGTCACGACCCACAGGTTGAGAACCGCTGTACTAGTAGATCAAGCATGTCAAACTCACTGCCTGCAAGCCGTGAGTTTGACATGCTTGATGTAGATGCAGAAGACAATAGACAGGCTCAGTTAAAGGTTGGCTTTTGTCAGAGAAGATGTGTCTACTTCCATAAATTGCTTTTTAAAAAAGTTTTAATTTCAGACTATCTTTTGTGGTGACTTTAGGTCTCTGAATTTGCAAGGCTGCCCACACACGCCTTCCCTGGGCTTGTCAGGTCAGCATGTGGCCCTGTCCGTCCACAGAACCCGTGTTGTTCCCCGTTACTCAAGTCCCTGTGATACTCAAGCTTGACTTTCGCAGCCCAACGGAGAAGCAGATGTGTAACAAGAGAGTCTCCCTTTTGAAGCTGTTTTGTCGTAGGCAGTGGTAGGAGCAGTGGGGTTAGATCAAACCTGGTTTCAGCAACCTCAACATTTGGGTTCTGGCTAGGAAAGAATACAAAGCAAGACCCAAACTGTAAGAGAACATTTCTTGGGTAAATAACAGAGGTAGAAAAAGTAATTCCTGGAAGAAATGGGCTTAGGAAACAAGTTATGGAGGTAAAGGAAGGGCCTTGGAGATTGGGAGTGAGAAAGCTAATGGGAACCTGCTGAGGGGGTGGGGTTGGAAGGGAAAGGCTCTGGGCCTGCTCCTGGGAGGGAGAATGCGCTGAGTCCTCCGTCCTAAGGGTTTTAGGGGTGGAGATTTTAGGGGAGGTCCCAGGAGAAGATCTCAGTAGAACATGCAGTAGTCTTCCAGGTGTGTCCATTCAGGATGATTGGCCGGCAGCAGGGCAGGGGGTCATTATTCAATGCAGCTGGTCCTGATGTCAGCCGTGGCTGGTTTTGCTGCTTATCTGGGCCTGAAGCTGAAACACACTTGAGGCCTAGATGTTATCTCTAGGGAGGAAAGGTCAGGGGTCCAAGCCTCATGACCAGCGATATGCCAAGGGAGGAAAGTCACCCTGGGAACAAGGCCCCACCCTACAGTTGATTGTCCACTGCTGGGCACCTGGGGCTTTCCACCCTGGTGACTTTCTGTACCTGACCCTTCATCCTTGCTCTGCTCTTGTCTAACTGCCTACAACAGTTTCACTTACACTGTTCACTGTTGGGCGGCAGACACCAGACTGAGACAGGAGTCAGAGGGGGTGAATGCAAGGCCCTGGCCTTGACTGACCTGTGAGGCCTGCTTCCTGGTCCCTGCAGGTTCTTTGCACAGACAGCTGCAGTGTCCCCTGCACCCTCAGCTCTGTATATAAATCGTCAGCCTTTCATTCCCTGCGTTTGTGCCAGCGTTTGGTGTGGCGTTAAGGGTACTTTCCACCCACTCCTTGGGGCAGGCCCATCCCTGGCACACAGGGCTCCTTCCCTCCCAAGATCCAGGCCCTCGGACTTTTTCCTTCCATGCTTCCTTCCTTAAAACCCACTTTCAATTTTTTATTTTTGTATTCAGAGGCCTTTCTTTCAGTTGCAGTAGAATGGGCTGACCTCCTGCTGGCTGCTTGGGGGCCTAGGGATTGGCTGGGGGTGGTGAGTTGGGAGCTTGCTCACCTGGCCACCATCTGTCTCAACAGGTGTCATGTGATTTCCCTGAGAGCTGCTGCCTGAGTGGAAATGCTGTCAGTGGTGGAGAATGGAGTGGACCCCCGGGATGCCATCTCGGTAGGTGACAACGGAGGATCAAGAGTGGGGAAGGAGGTGCACAGAACAGCCATTTCATTGGCTTTCCTCACTTTGAAATGTGTGGACACTGTCTGGAAAGAGAGGTCTCAGCCTGAGAAAAAAGTTATAGCAGAAGCAAGCTCTGAGGAAGTCCTGCCCTTTCTAGACCATCTTATTGGTGATAAAATGAGAATTTACCAAAAAACAGTTGGGATTTGATAAAGGTTACCTGAAAATGAAGGATTTCTCCAAAGAAGATATATAAGTGGCCAATAAGTACATGAAAAGATGCTCACCATTATTAGACACTAGAGGTCTGGTGCACGAAATTTGTGCAGGAGAAGGGGGGCCCTCAGCCTGGCCTGCACCCTCTCCCAGTCCGGGACCCCTCGAGGGATATCTGGAGGGATCGAGCCTAAGCCGCAGTCAGACATCCCTCTCGCAGTCCGGGACCCCTTGCTTCTTACCACCCGCCTGCAGTGGAGGCAGGAAAGGCTCCCACCACTGCCACTGCGCTTGCCAGCCATGAGCCTGGCTTCTGGCTGAGCAGTGCTCCCCCTGCTCCCCCTGTGGGAGCTCACTGACTACCAGGGGGCAGTTCCTGTGTGGAGTGTCTGCCCCCTGGAGGTCAGTGCACATCATAGTGACCAGTTGTTCCATCATTCGGTTGATTTGCATATTAGGGTTTTATTATAAAGGACTAGAGGCTCGATGCACGAAATTCGTGCAAGGGGCTCAGCCCTCATAGCCGCAGCGGCTTGTCTCGGCCCTCATAGCCACTGTGGCTGCCTCGGCCCTTGCAGCCCCGGCTTCATCCAGAAGGATGTCTGGAAGGTTGTTTGGCTGTCCAGTCTAATTAGCATATTATGCTTTTATTATTATAGATTAGATAAATGCAAATTGAAGCCATAATGAGATAGTTCTTCACACCCCTTATGATGGCTACAACCAAAATGGCAGACAATAATAAGTGTTGGTGGGGTTAAGGAGAAATTGGAACCCTCATACATTGCTAGTTGGAATGTAAAATGGTGCAGCCATTGTGGGAAACAGTTTGATAGTTCCTCAAGAAGTTAAACAGTGCTCCATAGGACCCAGCAATTCCACTCCTAGGTACATACCCATGAGAATTGAAAACATATGACATATGTCTACACAAAAACTTGTTGAAACTGGACAACCAGTGGGTCTGGGCTGTCTGTCACTACTTGAGCCAATTAAGTAGAGACAGGGTTAAATCATGTATGAGCATTTATTCCAGTAATGCGGGTAGTATGGGAGAGCAGCAGGTCAGCCACAAAAATCTGCTCTCCAACCCTCCCCCTCCATAAACCAGCTGCTTATGTTGGGTAGGACAAAGATTACATGGGGAAGTAGGAATTACAGGCAAGGGGAAGTAGGCAATGGGGGCTGGGGCAGGACTCCATTGTTTGGGCAATGAGGTTGTTAATATTTCCATGATAATAGTTCTTGAATGAGAATGAAAGGAATTCCAAGATTGACTCCCAGGTCCCAGGGGCGTACAACTCCCAGCCGTGGTAGAATGTCCTTTCTTTAATCAGATCAAGGCAATCACGGTATTTCTTATAACTATAGCTAGTCCCCAATATTCTGTTTTTGCCCCTAACATTGTGGGTGAATGTTCATAGTGTTAATGTAAAAATATTTAAGCCTGGTAAAGAATTTTTGTGAGTTTATTTGAACCTAACTGTCGGCAATTGCTGGGAAGTAGAATCTCAATGGATTGGGATAATGCTCCAGAGAGTGACGGTTTTTCATCTATTTTTATGCATTGCCATCAAAGGAAGAGACGTAGGTGGGTTACATGGAATCCATTGGTGATAGATTAGAGAGGTGGGAGAAGGCAAAAGTGGGGGACCTCTGGGTTTGGATAAAAAGTAAAATGATAGACACATTACTTAGGTGGGTACAGGATAGTTAACAATCAACAATTAACTCGATAATAATAACAATGAGGGAATTTATGGTTTCCGCCTTGGTGCCATTTGTTGTGCCCTGAGGGATCCAGAAAAAGGGAAGTTACAAGCTACCCTGACATTTTAATGACATGTTATCGTAGAAGCAAAAAGACAATAAACTCAGTTAAAGAAAAGATTGACCTTGTCAGGGAAAATAATGGCCTAGGAAGTGACTACCCACCATAACTGCTTTCAGTTAAAGTTTAATTTCAGACCATCCTTTGTGGTTACTTTAGGTCTTAGAGTTTGCAAGACGGCCATGCAGGCCTTCCCTGAGCTTGTCAGGTTAGCATGTGGCCCTTTCGCCCACAATAGCAGCATTGTAGCCAAAAGGTGGGAACAACCCAAACGTCTATTAACTATGAGTGGATAAATAAAATGTGGTATATCCATGCAATGGAATACTATTTGGCATAAAAATGAATGAAGTACTGATGCATGAAGAATGCTACAACCTAGAGGAAAAGAAGCTAAAATGAAAGAAACCAGACACAAAAGGCTGCCTATTGTCTGATTCCATTTATATGAAATGTCCAGAGCAGGCACCTCCATAGAGACAGAAAGGAGACTAGCGGTTGCCAAGGTTTGGGGGAGGGATAGGGAGTGACTGCCAGTGGGTACAGTATTTCCCTTTAGGGCAATGAAAATGTTCTAAAATTAGATAGCGGCCATGGTTGCACAATTCTGTGAATATGCTAAAAACCATTGAACTGTATACTTTAAATGAGAGTATTTTATGCTATGTAAATTACGTCTCATGAACGTTGTTATAAAAAAGGAACATTTAACAAACAATATAATATTTATCCAGAATCCTATCACCTAATGATTCAAACCAGTTTTTTTGCAATCCTTTCCAGTCCTTTTCCAAATAATTGTGTAATTTTTAAATATATATATACATATTTATATGTATATATATACATATAAATATAAATATATACATATATATACATATATATGTATGTATATATATATTTTAGAGAGGAAGGGAGATGGGGAGAGATAGAAACATCAATAATGGGAGGGAATCATTGATTGGCTGCCTCCTGCACGTCCCATACTGGGGATTGAGCTGCTGCAACCCAGGCATATGCCCTAACTGGAAATAGAACCATGACCTTCTAGTTCATAGATTAAGGCTCAACCACTGAGCCATGCTGGCCGGGCTACTTGGGTAATTTTGGTATATTTCTATTTTGACAGAACTCTCTTTACTCTGTATTTCCAGAAGACTTGTATATTTTGTAATTTATTCATTTAACAAACATTTATTAAGGACACAAGGTTGAGTGGAAAGAGGAATCCCCCCATGCTGCAGATCAGGAAGTGTTCTTTCCATTTAACAGGTGAGGAAAGTGAGGCTCAGAGAGGTTAGGTGAAATGTCTGAGGTGCTCCAGCTGGTGACTGACAGCTGAGACTAAACCTGATTTTTCTGAATGTAGACCATACTCCTGTTTGTTGGTCTTTTTATTGTTCTAAAGCAGCACTTGTTGCCTCTTAGCTTCTTGATTCTGTGTAGAATCTTGGTCACGTAACTAAGGTGGAACACTTCACCTCTGTCCTAGATGGATTTACCCAAGTCCCATCACCATTACTAATGATGGAGCCAATGCTTAACATAAGGTTTATATGGCTATCAGTTTATTGACACTTGGTTTAAAAAACAGAAGAGCCCTGGCCAGTGTGGCTCAGTTGGTTAGGGGTCGTCCCATGCATCAGGAGGTTGCCAGTTCAATTCCCGGTCAAGGACACATGCCTGGGTTTCGGGCTCGATCCCTGGTAGGGAGCATGCAGCTGATTGATGTTGTACTCTCACATTGATGTTTCTCTATCTCTTCCTCTCTCTCTAAAAATCAAACTATTCTGTAAAAAAATACACAAATATTTGCAAAAAATAATAACTATCTCTGGATAGTGTGTGTGATTTTCCTTCTGTATGCTTTATCTTTATTTTCTATAATTAGCATGTGATAGTTTTGCAGAAGGCACATACAGATACATACATACAGGTATGTGCATGTGTAGTTGTGCATGTATTTTGTGACAGGCAGAGTTACATTCAGGGGTCACCACAGGATATTCTAAAGGCCTGTGTCACGTCTGACCCCGCCCAGGTCATCAAGAAGAAGCTAGTGGGATCCATGAAGGCGTTGCAGAAGCAGTATGCATCCTCGGACGCAGTGGTTACCAGTGAAGACGGAGATGCCAACACCATGTGCAGCGCCCTGGAGGCCGTGTTTATCCACGGCCTGCACGCCAAGCACGTCCGAGCGGAGGCCGGGGGGAAAAGGAAGAAGAGTGCCTACCAGAAGCCTCTGCCTCAGCCTGTCTTCTGGCCCCTCCTGAAGGCCATCACCCACAAGTGAGACCAGCCCAGGCGGTTTTGCACTGGGGAGGAGCTTTGGGGGGTGGGACATGGGGCTCTTCAGCTTTGTGGGAAAGCAGCAGCCGCTCCTGTGTCTAGAACATGGGTGGTTGAGGTGGGGGATATTGTCCGACCAAGCCTCATTAGCCCCTCCTTCCTCAGGCAACAGCCTGGCACTGCTTCGAGCCCCTGGCTGGTCACCTGCAGCAGGTGCCGTCTTTTGGCCACACCCTGCAGAGTTCGGTGGCTGCATCAGAGGTGGTGTGGCCTGCAAAGCCTAAAATCTTTACTACCTGACCCTTCACAGAAGTTTGCTGATCTCGCCTTAGAACGCTTGAACATCTGTGTGCTAAGTATTTACTCCTAACATGGCATAGGTAGTTTGTTGTAAAAGAGTGGAATCCAGGAAGAGCATCTGAATATTTGCTCTGAGACACTTGTCTTTGTGGCCCTGCCCCTAACTGCCTGGACTTCAGAGCAAGCAGCTGGCACTGTGCCTCTAAGGGCTATTAAATGCCACCTTCAGCCCAATGGTGCTTTGTCGGTCTCCAGTCTTCCTTCCCATGCCTACTGCCACTGCCTATCTCGGGTTCTTACCTCACTCCTGGGTGACAATGGCTTTCTCATTGTCCCCCTTATCTCATTCTGTCCTTTCTTGACATTTACTGAGCTTAAGCGAACCGGAGCCAATCACTGCGTCCTATAGAGCATGGTCTGTCCGCCCATGAAGGGGACATGAGCAGGGGACTGTGGTAGTCAGAAGCGAGCATTTAATTAGATCGAGGCGTTCAGGAACTGAGTTTGGTATACCTGGGTCTGATCTTATCCAGAGCAACCCACCCTAAAGTCTGCATAGCTGAGGTCAAGTCACCTTCCTGTGCAAAAACCTATAGCCCACAGGCTCCCAAATGCTAGCCTGGAGCCTGGTTCACTCGGTGGAGGCCCCAGAATCTGCATCGTGACCAAGTTCCCAGGTGATTCTGAGGCACAGCCAAGTGTAGGGACCGTTGCCCCACTCTGCCTCACCAGTTGGATTCTCAACTGCATTACCTGGCTCTGCCACCAAATCACCCACTCCTCCCCACATTGTAATGGCAGTGCTCCCCACTCCTGTTACAGCTCTGTGGCTTTCCTTCCCTTACGCCTTTACTTCTGTTAGTTTCATGTGCCTACGAGGTCCTCCTATCTTTCCCTCTTGAAATCCCACAAGGCCCAGCTCAGAAACTGCCCATTCTATGGCATTATTTTCACTCCAACCCGAAAAGGATCACTCAGTTCCCACCCCAGCTCTACTAACAGGAGGTGTGCCCTGGAAAGCGAGTTACCTGGACGGAGGACAGGGACCGTCTTTCCCCTGTGTCATTAGTATGGCTCCTGCCAACCAGTGTATAAAACGACATCTGCATGATTCAGAGTCCTTTCTTGACATGATCCTGTTCTCCCCCTTCCCAGGCACACCATCTCGGACTTGGAGCACCTGGTCTTTGTCAGCACGGACGTGGGCCGCTGCCGGGCCTGGCTGCGGCTGGCCCTCAACGACGGCCTGATGGAGTGCTACCTGAAGCTGCTGCTGCAGGAGCCAGCCCGCCTGTGCGAGTACTACCAGCCCTCCGCCCTGCTCCGAGACCCCGAGGAGAGCGAGTTCCTCCTCAGCTTCCTGCAGGGACTGACATCCTTGTCCTTCGAGCTCTCCTACAAGTCCTCCATCCTGAACGAGTGGACGCTCACCCCGCTGGCCCTCTCTGGGCTTTGCCCCTTCTCTGAGCTCGACCCTGTCACTACCTCGGGGACAGAACTACAGCGGAAGGAGTCTCTGGATTCCATCTCCCATTCCTCGGGCTCAGAGGACATCGAAGTCCAGCACTCGGGCCATAAGATCCAACGGAACAGGCAGCTCACTGCCTCCTCCCTCAGCCTGGACACGGCCAGTTCGTCCCAGCTGTCCTGCAGCCTCAACTCTGATAGCCTCCTACTCCCGGAGAACGGCTCCAAGAGTCCAGACCACTCTGAGGAGCCCATGTCCTACGACTCGGACCTGGGGACAGCAAATGCCGATGACTCAGACCCGTCTCTGCAGGAGTGAGTACCACGCCTTCCCTCTCTCTGCTTCCTTCCTTCTTCTCTTCCTCTTTCCCTTCCTCCTTCCCTCCCTTCCTCTAGCATGTGATTGCCTGTCACTGCACACCGAACTCTGTTAGGGCGTAAGGAAAGGCAAAGGGAACCTCTCTCTTCCTCAGGGACCGAGGTTGCTGGGAGCTGTAACTGGAGGCAAAATGGGGGCGTGAGGAAATGGATTTAGACAGCGCTCAGGGCTGGTTCAGTCCGGCTCTGTCCTGGGCGACCTTTGACAAGTTATTTCATCTCTCTGGGACTCACAGAAGACAACAATATTTTACACTGTCTAGAGAGAAGGAAACTAATAGTTCAAGGCTATATTTACAACTTCCAAAAAATACAGTGAAGCATGATGCAAAAGGATGGTCTTCTGTGACCTCCCAGAGGATACAAACCTGAATGCTGCCTGGAGGAGGTGGTAGACAAACCGGGCCAAGCCCAGCTGTGGAAAAGGAATACGTGGAGCGACGACTCTGACTAGAGAAGGGAACCTGGGCAGAGCCGCCGTCTTCTTTTTTTTTTTTTTTTTTATGTGTTTTTATTAATTTTATTTAAAAAGTATTTTGATTTCAGAGAGGTAGGGAGAGAAATAACAATGAGAAACATCAATCAGCTGCTTCTTGCATGCCCCCTAGTGGGGATTGAGCCTGCTACTGGGGCATGTGCCCTGACTGGGAACTGAACCTTTGACCTCTTGTTGCATGGCACAGTGCTCAACCAACTGAGCCACACTGGCCAGAGCAGAGCCTTCTTTTCAGGCTTTTTAACATTAATTTTTGAATAATAGTCTATTTTTATGGTTAAAAAAAATCTAAAAAGTGTTTCCCACCCCTATAACCATAATTATTTTCTTGCTTAGTCTTCCAGTGTTTTTAAATACATCTATAACAAATATGCATATGCAGATTTTAAAATTGTATTTCTTATTCTCCCACCTCTTTCCCCAAAAGCTGGTATAAATACACTATTATACACCTTGTTTTGGAGGAGATCTTTTCATATCAGTTTCTTTTTATTTCCCCTGTGGCATATGTTTTCATTGTCTGAAAGTGCCTTAGTTTATTTAATCAGCCCTGTATGTAGTGGACATGGGAGTTCAGTGTCTTATAAGTAACCTTGCGTGTGTAGTTTTTTATTTCTCTGCAGTTATCTCTGCTCAGTAAATTCCCAGAAGCAAAATTACTGAGTCAAAGGATAGATGAATTTGTCATTTCACGGATATTGCCTGTTTACACTCTATTAGCCTTATCAACAGAAGGTATTATCAAACTTTTGGATGTTTGCTCATCTAATAGGTAACAAATGGTAACCTTTTTATTAACCATTTTCTTCAGTTGGATCCATGTTCCATCAGTGTTTAGGACCTTCTTTTTCATTCCTGCTGTCCCACCTTTGGTTCAGGCCTTTACAGGGATGCCACCTGGTGTGGGAATTGTACCAGTTTGGGGTGGTGGTACGGACTGGCGTGGAGCAGATCTTGTTTCAAGCCCCGTTCTACCACTTACTAGTCCAGTAATGTCAGGCAAGTTGCTGGCTCTTTTTGAGGTTCTGTTTTTTCATCTTTAAAATGCAGATTGCGGCCCTTGCTGGTTTGGCTCAGTGGATAGAGTGTCGGCCTGCGGACTGAAGGGTCCCGGGTTTGATTCCAGTCAAGGGCACATGCCCGGGTTGCAGGCTCGATCCCCACTGTGGGGCGTGCAGGGGGCAGCCAATCAATGATTCTCTCTCATCATTGATGTCCCTATCTCTCTCTCCCTCTCCCTTCCTCTCTTAAAATCAATAAAAATATATTTTAAAAAATAAATAAAATGGAGATTGCCTCAGAGGGCTGGTGGAGGATCAGATCAGATGCCTGTTAGTGAGTTGCGCACATAAGAATGTCTGATAGGCACCAGAAAGAGCTTCTGAGCACTGAGCGCATGAGATAGAATTTTCAAATGTCAAACGGAAGGATTGAGCTAGAACATGTTGGAAAGGAGCAGGCCCTGCCCCAGCACGGCTGGGCCTGTGGCATGACGTAGGCTCATTCACATGCCTCAGTCCTTTGTTGCCTCTCCCTCCTCCCACAGACCAGCCAGCCGTCTCTCTGTCACGTGTCTTTTCTTTATCTTTCATGAATCTTGTGATTGGAAAATTCCAGCTTAAGATCACTGAGCCAGTGGCCATCCACCCTGTGTGCTTATGATGGGGAACTAACTCAAGGAAGGAGGGTCAGGATGTACAGACCAACACTAGTGTGAGGAACCAGCATACACTGAACACACAGATGTGCAAACACATACGCAGCCTTCTTAGAGCTGGGCTGGAGGTTAGTCTTTGAACATCCACAGAGACTAGCATTTCTTGGGGTGTATGTTTTAAGGGTAAAGAGTCTCACCAACAGTTGAGAGTTCACTTCAGCTATTTTTATATTACTTAAACGTAACTTAAAAATTACGCACAAATACCTTGTGCTTATACCTCTTAAAGTTGTAAAACCAGAACATCGACAAATAGCCCAGCCAGAGTGGCTCAGTTGATTGAGTGTCATCTTGTGCACCAGAAAAGTTGCCAGTTCGATTCCATGCCCACATTAAAGAGGATTTAGTCCCTGATTGGGGTGCATGTGGGAGGCAACGGATTGATGAGCTCTCTCTCCCCCTCTCTCTGAAATCAATAAAAACGAATTTTTAAAAATCCCTACAAATTAAACGTAAAGAAAAGTGCAAAACACTAACATTCAAAATGAAATATATATTATTTCACTGAAATCAAATTGCAGTTTGCTGCTTTTGTGTTTTTTTGAGTCTGAATTATAATTATCACTGAGAAGCATAGGCACATTCTAGTGGTTGAAAATGTGGACTCAGGAGCCAGACTGCCTGAGCCTTCCTTAACCAGCTTTTTGACCTTGGGCAAGTTACTCAGTCTTTCTGACATTCACGTCCTCATCTGTAAAATGGCGATAAGAATGTTCCAAAGGGATGCCAGGAAGATTAGATGAGTTAAGATAGTGCTTCGAGCAGTGCCTGACACATGGTGAGTGCCCAATAGGTGGTGTTATTGTCCTTTACTGCTAAGTCCTCCTGAGAACTGATGACCTGAGTTACACTTCTTGTCTCTATAACTACTGTGAATAGCTGGTTAGTAACATTTGTCAGCTGTCATCATGAGGTCTTCCCTGTGGGAAATGATTCTGAGACCATGCAGCCCACCTCTGTGCAAGAAACCACAGGCTCAGACCTCTTGGCAGGGGTTCTTTCCACGGTGGCCATCCAGAACCTCCATGCCATGCTTTTTATTTATTTCACACATACACACATAGATACTTACGCACGTAATAACATGTGCTTTTTTAAGATTGTTTTTTAAGTGAATGTGCAAAGAAATTTTTTAAACAGACGTTTTTGATCACCACTGCCCTGAACCAGAGAGAAGTGGAAAGACTAGCATTTTCAGTTCTTTTTTTTTCTTTCTTTTTTTTTTTAGAGAGAGAAAGCAATAGAAACATCGATTTTGTTGTTCCACTTATTTATGCATTCACTGGTTGATTCTTTTATGTGCCCTGACTGGGGATCGAACCCACAGACTTGGTATATCAGACAATGCTTTAACCAACAACTGACCTACCTGGACAGGGCTGTTTCATTTGTATGTTGCAATCTATTCAAAGTTTTCTTTTTTATTGCCTTTTCTTCAAAATCTCATTCTTGCACTTTTTCCAGTTGAGGTATCTATTCTTATTCTCATTGGATCCTGAGACCAGAACTGATTCTGATGAGGCTCTATGAACTTGATTTCACCTTGACCTTGGTTTTGGTTTTGTGGAAGCTCTAATTTATTGCACAATCAATTTTGGTGGCATTTTTTTTATGCATCACTCATTTCAACACCCAGTCTACTCAATCATTAAAATCTTTCTTATAGAGTAGGGATCATTTATAACTAATAACCATTTTGGTAATGCTAGTGAATATTTCCATAATTCTCCTTTCCTTACAGTTCTGTATTTGTTTACATGGAGGCTAAGCAGTCTTATCAATAATAATAAAAGCAGCTACAATAACAAATTGAGGTTAACATTGAGAAGCTTGTGCAAGACACTCTTCTAGGCATTTTGCATATATTATCTCATTTAATCTTTGTCACAGTCATAAAAGTGGGTGCTGCTACCATGCCTGTTTTACAGATAAGGGAATTAAATCTATGAACTGTAGGTACCTTTGTGGGGTGCTTAGCAATGTTCTAACCAAGGCCAGGAGGACTCTTGGCTCCCTGCTTTTAATCACTTACTACTCTACCTCCCAGGAGCCCATGAAGAGCTGGGACTTCACAAGGGATATAAAAATCTGTCTCCCTTGCCTAGCTGGTTTGGCTCAGTAGATAAAGTGTCAGCCTGCAGACTGAAGGGTCCTGGGTTTGATTCTGGTCAAGGGCACATACCTCAGTTGCAGGCTTGATCTCAGGCCCGGCTGGGGCATGTTCAGGAGGCAACCAATCAATGTGTCTCTCTCACATCGTGATGTTTCTCTCTCTGTCTTTCCTACTCCCTTCCACTCTCTAAAAATCAATGGGACCCTAGCTGTAGCTGGTTTGGGTCAGTGGATAGAGCGTTGGCCTGCAGACTGAAGATTCCCGGTTCAATTCTGGTCAAGGGCACATGCCCGGGTTGCACACTCGATCCCCAGTAGAGGGCGTGCAGGAGGCAGCCAATCAGTGATTCTCTGTCATCATTGATGTTTCTATCTCTCTCCTCCCTTCCTCTCTGAAATCAATAAAAATATATTTTAAGAAAATCAATGGGAAAACATATCCTAAAATCTGACTCCCTAGTTTATTTCATAACGTGGCCCAGTCTGCCACAGTGGTTTGGACACATACAACTGGTCAGCGAATGTCCCTTCCTCCTTGGCCAGTAGAGACTAGCCCTGTGCTTCCAGAACTCAGCAATCCCTGTGCCCTGCAGGTTGCACCACTGGACTTAACTCTCTGTTTTTAGAGTGAGGCCATAGAGCAGGAACCAGCACCCGCCTGCATCCTCCATAACTATTCTACCAGCACATTTATACCTTTGTCTGATAGGTCACCTTGTTGTTTAGTGAGAGATGATTCACAGACCATAAAATTCACCATTTTAAAGTATACAGCCGAAACCGGTTTGGCTCAGTGGATAGAGCGTCGGCCTGCGGACTGAAGGGTCCCGGGTTCAGTTCCGGTCAGGGGCATGTACCTGGGTTGTGGGCATATCCCCAGTGGGAGATGTGCAGGAGGCAGCTGATCGATGTTTCTCTTTCATCGATGTTTCTAACTCTCTCTCTCTCTCTCCCTTTCTCTCTGTAAAAAATCAATAAAATATATTTAAAAAAATAAATAAATAAAGTATACAGTTCAGTCGTGTTTAGTATGTGCACAAAGTTGTGCAACATCTAGTTCAAGAACACTTTGATCACCCAGGAAGGAAACCCCTTACCCATTAGCTATGCATTTATCTATTTTGGACATTCCATGTCAATGGAATCATATAATACCTGGCCTTTTGTGACTTCTTTCACATAGTATGTTTTCAAGGTTCATCCATGTTGCAGCATGTATCGTGACTGAATAATGTTTCCTTATATGGATATACCACAATTTGTTTAGTTATTTTTCAGTTAATGGACAGTTTTTTAATTGTAGCCATCCTCTTGGGCATAAAGTAGATCTCATTGCAGTTTTGATTTGTACTTCACTACTGTCTAATGGTATTGAGCATCTTTTTATGCACTTATTGGCTATGTATAGGTCTTCTTTGAAGTAATGTCTATTTATATCTTTGCCTATATTTAAATTGGGTTGCCATTTTATTACTGGGTTGTAAGAATGCTATATAGCCCTGGCCAGTGTGGCTCAGTTGGTTGGAGCATCATCCTGTACATCAAAAGGTTGTGGGTTCGATCCCCGGTCAGGGCACATATGGGAGGCAACTGATTAATGTTTCTCTCTCACATCTCTCTCTCTCTCTCTCTTAAAAAAATAAATAAATAAATAATCAGTAAACATATCCTTAGGTGAGGATAAAAAAAATCTATAGCCCTAGCTTTTTTGGCTCAGTGGATAGAGTGTTGGCCTGTGGACTGAAAGGTCCCTGGTTCAATTCTGGTCGGGGGCACGTGCCTGGGTTGCAGGCTTGATCCCCGGTGGGGGGCGTGCAGGAGGCAGCCAATCAGTGATTCTCTCTCATCATTGATGTTTCTCTCTTCCTTTCCATTCCTCTCTGGAATCAATAAAAAAAAAAAAAAAATTTAATCAATAAACATGTCCTCAGGTGAGGATAATAAGAAAGAGTGCTATATATTCAGGATACTAGAGCTTTATCAGATATATGATAGTATCTGCATATAAAATATGCAAATATTTTCCCTATTCTCTGGGTTTTCTTTTCACTTTCTTGGTAGTATTCTTTGGAAGCACAAAAGTTTTATTTTTATGAAGTCCAATTAATTTTTTTTTTTTATTGGCTGCTTATGCAGTAGATGTCATAGCTAAGAAACCATTGCCTGACCCAAAGATACGAAAATTTATACCTGTCTCCTTCTAAGAGTTTTGTGGTTTTTGCTCTTACTGTTAGTTTTTTGATCCATTTTGAGTTACTTTTTTTAATATGGTGTGATAGGAGTCCAACTTAATTCTTCTGCATGGAACTATTCACTTATCCCAGCATCATTTGTTGAAAAGACTATTCTTTCCCCATTAAAATGTCTTGGTGCCTATGTTGAAAATCGATTGCCCATAAGTGTCTGGGTTGGTCACCTATTCTTGACTGGAATGTCTTGAATTGTTGTTCTGGATTAAGGTGGCGTTGTGTAGATAAGAGCAGAGTTCAGCCAGAAGGTGAAAACTTGAGTTCTGAAATCTTAGTTTCCATAATCCCACATGAAGGAGAGTTTGATGTGTCTTCTAGACCCGGTTTAAGCCATTAGGGCAGGTGTGTGCAATCTCCTGGGCTCCAGACAGCTTTGCTGTCATCCGAACCTGCCTTTATCCATGACGGACTCAACTGGGTTCATCAGCAGAAGAGGAGCCAGCAAATAGACTTACTTCAGAAATGGAACTTAGATTCCCAGAAACCTCAGGAGAGGGAGGACAGAGCAGCCACTAGCCAGTGCACATTCCAGAGGGCCCAGAAGTATGTTTTTGCATGCATGTGTGCGTGTGTGTGTGTGTGTGTGTGTGTGTGTGTGTGTACAAAGGCAGTAACATTGGCCCCAGAAGCACCACTTAGGGGCAGGAAGAGCCAGTTTTGTTGGGAGGAGTGAGCAGGAGCACACCTCATGTATACTTGTATGCACACTTGCACACCTTGTGTACACTGACCCCCAGCAGCAATTTCTGGGGAGGGGAGCCTTCTCTGACTCCATAGCCAGTCCAGCTCTGAGGTAGACCAGCCCTTGCACCTCACCCCAACCCTACTGCCCAGATGGTATTCCAGGAACAAGATGGGTCCTCACTTCAGCTAAGTCCATGTCCCCAGGGCTGGAGTCCTGGTGCCTCGGTGCCGTTGGGGAGCCCAGCTCTGAGACGCTCTGTTCACGGGGCTGTGCCACAGTCGGCTTCGGGAAATGACTGCCCACACAGCCGTTGGTTTGGCCGACCAAACTCTCCAGGCCCACAGGGAGCCTGTGCAGCCGGTAAAGGCAATCAGTTCCCGTTCACATCAAGTCCTTTCCTCTGCTGTGTGAGCTTTTCACCTGCGATCCTGGGCTCCACAGCTCACTTGCCAGCTGCGGAGAAAGGGTGGTGCTGAGTGTCAGAGGAGGCGGCTGCGTGACCGGAGGAGAGCAGTGGGTGATGAAGAGTGTTGTTTCGCCCTGGCCAGTGTGACTCAGTGATTATAGGGTCTGTCAGCCCAGGCACCAAAGGTCTCGGGTTCATGTAGCAACCAGTTGATGTCAATGTTTCTCTCTCTCTCTCTCTCTCTCTCTCTCTCTCTCTTCCTCTTCCTCTTCCTCCCTCGCTCCCTTCCATTCTCTCCACTGGAAAAGCAATGGAAAAAATATCCTCAGGTGAGGATTTTTTTAAAAAAGAGTGTTGTTTCTTAAGTCACAAGGCAGCAGTTTTCCATTCTTAGCACAACCCAGTAGCCAGGGGCATTCTAGCTGACAACTGGTCACACAGGTTTCTTTGTTTAAAACTTCTAGGGTGTTGTCTGAATTCAACAAAGCCCAGGTAAACTCTGTGCCAACCAACGGACTGAGCCGAGAAACGGAGATTCCCACACTGCAGGCCTCACTCTCCCTCCACGGCCTCTGCCTCGACACCAGCACACACCTGCACGTCGAGGCGCCTGCAGAGCCCCTCCCTGCCCGAGCAGCCTCTGGGACTGCAAATGGTGGCCACAAGCAGGAACCACTTTCCCTGGCACCTGGCATCCTGGGCTTGCAGCATCTGGGCACTGCCCAAGCTGTCACTTCGAGGAGCACTTCAGACCAGCAGCCTTCTAGTCCTGTGAGAGCAGTCGGCCAAGGGGATGGGCAGCAGAGGCCCTCGGTGGATGACGGAGCTGGACTGAGCCTCATGGTTTCCTCACCCACCAGTCCGGTGAGTGGTTCCGGCTGTTCTGGGGGTGGTCTTGGTAAAAGGTCTCCAAGCCAGGGTATCCCCGGTTGATGACCCCAAGTGGTCTCTGCCTTCTTCCCAATTACCCCCTCTCTCTGGATGGTGTTAGTGTTAATAGCATCGTGAAGATGGAGCTGGTGTTTCTTGGTGTGTGAGTAGTGGACATAAGCTGGGCACCATGCCCATCAGTTCCCATGGTTATCTCCTGTTATCTTTGCATCGACTCTATAACAAGATAATTCTCACTTGACCACAGACTCTCTGCTCTTAAATAACTTAAGGCCTTGGGCCAGGAACTTCACCTCACTGACCCTTGGTTTCCTCCTCAGTACTTGTTATTAATAAATTGATATTTTTTATATATTTCTTTTGAAAATACTCATTTTGCAACATGATCCAGATTTAGAACTGTGCTGTCCAATTTGACAGCCACTAGCCACATGTAGCTATTAATTTCACCTGCTTCTTTTTACATTTAAAAAAAAAATGTGGCTACTAGAACATTGAAAGTGACATGTATGACTCACATTGTATTTCTATTGGACAGCGCTGTTCTTGAATAAGCCAATCTAGTTTGTTGATAACCCAAGGGAAGTCAATCCTGGGAATGTCCCGGAGAAGTGTTAGCCAGTGGAGCAGCAGTCAAAGCTGTGACCTAAGCTTTTCAGCTGTTTCCGTTTGTTCTTGTGTCATGGAATGCAGAGGCAGGAATCTATGTACGTGTGCTCCTGGACACAGGAAGCCAGGAAGCTGCAGCCTGGGCTCATGTTGGTGCATGGTCTTACTTTTCAGCTCCATCCATGCACATCTCTCCTTTGGCCTGTAACTTCCAGATCCTATAACTCAGGACGGGACCAGGGCCATGCAAAGTGAAAGAGGTGTACACACACCCTTTTTAAAACAGCTTTAGTGCATTTAAAATTATTACGGTTTTAATCAGAGAAGAAGGGAGAAGGAGAGAGATAGAAAACTCAATGATGAGAGAATCATTGATTGGCTGCCTCCTGCACGCCCCCTACTGGGGATCGAGCCCACAACCTGGGTATGTGCCCTTGACTGGAATCAAACCTGGGACCCTTCTGTCCACAGACCAACACTCTATCCACTGAGCCAAACCAGCTAGGGAGTCTTGTTCTTACATTTAGATATGTGGTATATTTTGAGTTAATTTTTGTATATTGTATAAGGATGAGGTCCAACTTCATTCTTTTGCATATAGATATCCAGTTCTACCAGCACTATTTGTTGAAAAGACTATTATTTCCCCTTTTAAAAAAGTTTTGAGGAATAATGTGTTTAAAGTATATCAGATCCTCAGGTGCATACCTCAATGAGTAATTATATATGATATGCACTCTGTGACCACCATCCAGATCTAGATATAGAACATTTCTAGCCCAAAGGAAACTACCATAGATTCATTTTTCCTGTCATTGAACTCATTATAAATGGAAACATACAATATATTACTCTTATGCTTCTTTCACTGAACTGTGCAGTTCACCTATACATACAACCTGGGACTATAGTTTGGCCTTTTCCACTGATCTATAGTATTTCATTATAAGACTATATCATAATGTATGTCTCCATGCTCCTGCTAACAGACATTTGGGTTGTTTCCAGGTTTGGGGCCATTATGAAGAACATTCTTGTACTTGCCTTTTGGTGAACCTATATACTCATTTCTGTGGGTATATATTGAGGAGTGGAATTGCCAGGCCATTGGGTAGACATATGTTTAGCTTTAGTAGATACTGCCAAACAGCTTTCTAACAGTCTTGTACCAAGTTATCCTCACACTAGTAATATATGAGCGCTGCCATCTCTTTCTCCTAGCCAGCAGGGTCGGGACAGGGCAGTCCACTCATCAACAAAGCTCTTCCTTTGCTCACCACGTTTTGACCCCCTGGCCTCCTTGCAGCTCCTGACAAAGCAAGTTTCTTGTAGCCCCAGGCACTCCCATTTTCTGTTCCCTGTGCCTGGACCCTTTTCTGACTCACTCCTTTCCCTCGCTGCTGTCTCGGCCTTCCCTGACCACTCTGCCTCCAAGCACCGGTGACTCCCATTCCCAGTCATCTGCTTCACTTGGTAACACTCATCACTATGTGAAGTTATATCATCTCTTCATTTTCTATTTGTGTATTTCCTGTCTTCCCGACTATACTGTTGCCTCCATTATGAGAGAGACCATGTCCATTCATTCTGTATTGTCAGCTCCAAGCACTGTACCTGGGAGAGAGTAGGTATCAATCACTAGTTCTTGAACTCTCTCTTGAAATGCCGGCTTGTAGATTTACATTGAGAAGTGCACCATCAAGTGCAGAGGTGGGCAGGTTGGTCTGACCAGGGCAGGCTCCACCTCCTTGCCACCCCAGGGGAGTCTGGTTGCTAGAGGGTTGCTTGGTGACGTGGAATCAAAGCACCTACTGCTGAGTTCAGTGTGTGCTCGCCCTTCCTGAAGCCCATCTCCTTTGGGGAGTTGTGGATCCATTCATTCCCCTACTCCCTAGTCACTGGGCACACTGTGGCCCGCCTATTCACATTGACCTGGTATCTTCACTCCTCAGCCAGACTCCTCTCTGGATTTCACTGTTGTATAAAGTGTCCTGATGTCCAGGTGGCATTCCTGGAGCGATTTTGTTCCCTAGTGGTAGGTGCTTTGGGTCCCTGGTGGCAGGTGCTGCTCTGGCTGAAATTCTTGGTCAATGGTGATTTCCCCCCACTGTTAAAGGGGCAGGGAGCTGCAGCCAATTAAGCCGACCATGCTCTTTTCCCCATGGGAGCCTGGTGTGCAATGGCTGCAAACAGCAGCATCCTTGGTAGTGTACGCAACCTGTTGCTAGTATGGGTTGCCTTAAGGGACCTTGGATACAGCCCTTTCTGGTGGACACTCGTGTCTGAACTCATGCTGCCCTCAATCTAGAAAGAAAAAAAAAAGAAAGAAAAGAAAAAAAGGGGGGGGGGGCAGGGAACTGGCCAGATATGGGCCCCTGAGTGAGCAGGCTGTAGGAAGGTGGCATGAAAGGGAGACGGGAGACAGTTGTGTGCTCCTCTCCCCTACCTCCCTTTCTGCTTTATAACTGGAGGCCTTGGCGTGGGCCACAGCCACAGGAGTTGGTCCAATTCCATGTGCAGAAGTTCCAAGGACCCAGTGTTCCCACTTTTTTTTCTCCTTTGCTAAGAGAACAAAAGGTTTCCCCGAGAGTATGATTTCCTGGTGGCTAACCTGTGGTCCCTGGAGTGTGTCTGACCATTTCCTGCTCATCTCCCTCTCCGCTGCGGATGAAGGCGCCCTCACCAGTGACCATACATCATCTCAGAATCCACATTTGTCTCCTTCCTTCCACTTCCCTCACCTCACCCTTGTATTTTATGTTAAAGATGTTTGGAAAATCAAGATTTGTTCTTTCATCTGTTATAACTCTATGCCAGGCACAAATAACAATGTTCCAAACAGCTTTGGGTTAAATCCAGAACTCCAAGGGAGCCCCCGGGTGGGATGGAGGGCTCCTAACCCAGCTGAAGGGTGGGAGTGGGGTAAGGATAAGTAAGGAAAGCTTCCAGGAGGAGGTAGTAGATGACCTCTGAGCTGAGTCTCAAGGGATAGTGGTCTCTCCCAGTAAGGCCAGTAGCAGGGGCTGGGAGGTGTGTGCCAGGCTCCATGAGGCTACCTAGACAGCCAGGGGTTGCTCCTGCCTATTTTCCTCAGGGAGTTGCCTTGAGTCCCGATGACCCAGGCAGGCTTTGTTCAGAGCCCTGTGTTGTAAAGTCCCCTATAGCCACCTTCATTGACACATTGTCCTGCCACTGGCAGAAGGAAGCACCTGCCAAGTTTGAGGGTTTTCAGAGGAAGCCTTAGAGGCCCCGCTCTGTGAGCCTCCCCCCCAAACTCCTGGCTCAGAACTCTCACTCTTGGCTGAAAGGACTCTTACAGCATCTGAATGAATTAAATTGTCTAAACCAGTCTTTCTGGGGAATCCCTAGTCCTACTCCCCTTCACCATCTAGGGGAGCAGGGAGGGCAGTCTTGATTTAGGGGTTGGAAATAGCAATGTCAGGTTGAGGTTGGTGACACTTAACAAAAGAGCTGGTCTGGTCCCCCCTGTGTGACTCATTTCCTCTGTGTAGACAGACATGTCTGGTGGCCCAGCCGGCTTCCTTGCCTCTGCACTTGCACACTTAGGCACAGAAAGGCTGGGAGCGCTTGAAATAGTGGGGGGTTGAGGGAGGCTAGAATCCATTCCCTCAAGCCCCTGACCTCAGACCCACTCCACTTCTCAAAGCCAGTGAGCAGCTTCAGACTCAGAGAGATAGCAACAGAAGGGAAAGAGTAGGATAGGCTGCCTGAGCCCTCGGGGTCCTGCTCTGAAGTGGGGAGCAGAAGCAGGGGTTGCCAGTGAGAACTCTGGGTCCTTCCCCATGCCTCCCTTACCTCACACCCTACAAGCAGAGCCAAAAAACTCTACATCCCTTAGACAAATGGTGCTAGGACAACTGAATATCCAGATAGAAAAAAATAAAGGTGGACCCTTCCTCACGCCATACATATACATGAACTCAAAGTAGATCATATACCTAATTCTAAGATCTAAAACTAAAGCTCTTAGCAGAAAACAGGGGTAAATCTTTGTGACCTTGAATTAAGCAATGGTTTCTTAGATACAACACCAAAGGCACAGACAGACACAAAAATAGATGAATTGGACTTCATCAAAATTTAAAAATTTTGTTCCTCAAAGAGCACCATCAAGAAAGTAGAAAGACAACCTACAGAACCGGAGAAGTTATTTGCAGATTGTATTTATTTCCTAGGGATCCTGCAGCAAAGTACTATAAACTGGATGATGTAAAACAACAGAAATGCATTCTCTGCTAGAAGCCCAAACTCCGCGTGTTGGCAGGATTGGTTCCTCTGGGATTCAAGAATCTGTTCCATGCTTTTAACTTCTGGTGTTACCAGCAATCCTTGGCATTCCTTGGCTTGTATACCCATCGCTCCAGTCCCTCCCTCCATCACATTCCTCTGTGCCTCTATCTTGACTTGGCATTCTTCTCTCTCTTTGTGTGTGTGTGTGTCTTTGTCCTCTTATAAGGACATAGTCACATTGGATGAAGGGCTCACCATAGCCCGGTATAACCTCATCTGAACTAACTGCATTTGTAATAACCCAATTTCCAAATAAGGTCACATTCTGAAGTATTGGGGGCTAGGATCTCAACATATCTTTTTGAGGGATAGAGCATCAACCTGCAGACTGAAGGGTTTGGTTCTGGTCAAGGGCATGTACGTCGGTTGCAGGCCTGATCCTGGCAGGTCGATGCTCTATCCACTGACCCAGACTGGCTAGGGTGGAAAGGGTTGTTGTTTTTAATGGAGTAAGGAAATGTTCTAAACTTAGTGGTAATGGTTGCCCGATTGTGTGACTATACTAAAACTATTGTATGATACAGTTTAAATATATGAATTTTATGATACGGGAATCATGTCTCAATTAAGATGTTTTTTTAAAAACGTAAAAAACAGCCTGTGTCTTTATTTCTCTCCATAGAAAAGCAAGAGCTGGATCTCGGAAGATGACTTCTACCGGCCTCCCCAGGAACAACCCCCGGAGAGTCCTTCAGACGGCTCCGCAGCTTCTCCCGGAGGGACTCCAGAGTCCGGGCCGTGTCTTCTCAGGCATTTTTCTCACGGACCAAGAAAAAGCTCCTCCATGGGGGCCCTAGACAGAGCTTGTGTGCCTTGTCCAGGAAGCAGGAAAAGCCTGGCGGCCGCCTCGCAGGAGCATAAGAACTTCAGGGTGGTGCATCGCAGGCAGATGGGTAGGTGGCCGCGGCATTCCAGGCCTCCGCAGGGGCACGCCTTTCAGAAAGCCCTTCTGTCGTCCTCTTTCCCATGACCAATTGGGTGGCGTCTTCTCACAAGAAAACGCTCATCTCGTGCTGAGTAATTCAAGAAAGCATTGCAGGAAAAGTGTTATGTATATTTTCTCATACAGTCTCAAAAGTAATGCCCAAAATTGCCTACAGAGTGCAAAAATACTGTGTAGCATATATATATATATATATATATATATATATATATATATATATATACACACACACACATTTTTATATATAAATTTTTATATATTTATATAAAATATATAAATACATATAAATATATATTTACATATATATATATATATATACATATATATATATATATATATATATATTTCAGAGAGGAAGGAAGAGGGAGAGAGAGAGAGAAACATCAATGATGAGAGAGAATCACTGATCGGCTGCCTCCTGCCTGCCCTACACTGGGGATGGAGCCTGCAATCTGTGCTTGTGCCCTGACCAGGAATCAAACCATGACCTCCTGAGCCACTGAGCCATGTCAGCCGGGCTACTGTATCATATGTTGAGATGGAAACTATTTTCCCTGAAACTACTCTATAAGCCTTATTATATGGAACTCTTGGTTCTGTCTTGATCTCCACACCCTCCCACTCCCGTGAAGTCCAGAATGCATTAAATAACTATAACCTAATTTTTCTATAACCCTCATAAATGAACTTCCTGTTTCAAACAAGCAAATAAGTATGCCCTAGAGCAGCCGTGGGCAAACTACGGCCCACGGGCCGGATCCGGCCTGTTTGAAATGAATAAACTAAAAAAAAAAAAAAAAAAGACCGTACCCTTTTATGTAATGATGTTTACTTTGAATTTATATTAGTTCACACAAACACTCCATCCATGCTTTTGTTCCGGCCCTCCGGTCCAGTTTAAGAACCCATTGTGGCCCTCGAGTCAAAAAGTTTGCCCACCCCTGCCCCTAGAGTCAGTCTCTTTCTCTCATTTTCTGTTTGCAGTGATCCAGCAGAGATTTCTGGCCAGGTTCCTGGGGCCCTGGTCCATGCTGGCTTCTTTTAGGTTTTTCTGTCAGCCTATGTGATATGGTTGTAACCATGTTGGAGAAGGTGAGCTCAGTCCTGGGTCTTCTCTGTCGACACCCACGTCCCAGCTGATCTCACCTACTCTCAAGGGCCTTACGCCAACAGCTCCCCAATGTTTAGCTCCAGTGTGGACCTTGCCCTTGAACCTCAGATTCCATCGGCTCCATGCATGTCTAACAGGCTTCTCAAAATAGACGTGTCCAAAAATGACTTCCAGTGATTCTCCACTAATTACAGCTTTATCAGGTTATTTTGGAGCAGGGGCATGGTGCCCTTTCAAATATGTTGCAAGTGGGCACAGTTTTTTTAAATTACAAAAATGGGCTCACACTACTCAATAGTGTTCAATACAACTTTCTATGCTGATAAAAATGTCCTATGGGGTTAGGTTTCTCATCTCATAAAATGCCCAACTTCCTCCTCCCAGATGCCTGCGCTAAAAACCTTGTAGTTACCCTTGACTTTCACGTCACACATCAAGTCCACCAGCAAGCCTGTTGGCATATCCCGAGTCTTCCACTCCCTACCACCTCCACCACCGCATGGGTTCAGTCCACCCACATCCCCGGCCAGGGTTACGGCAATGGCCCCCTAACTGGTCTCTCTCCCCCTGTAGTCCTTCAACATCTGGAGCCAGGACGACTCCCCCATTTTAAAATATGTCAGATCATGTCCCTGCAGCGGCTGCTGTCCCCTCACAGCCGAGTGGCTGGCTGGTATTCTGATGGCGGTCATTTCCCCGCACCCATTACAGGACCTCGGGCCCAGAGGTTTCTTCTTGGGCGATGAAGGGACAGGCCCGTTGTCTAAAGTGCCCCTTTCTGCCTGCAGGACTGTCCAACCCGTTCCGGGGCCTCATGAAACTGGGCACAGTGGAGCGGCGGGGGGCGATGGGCATCTGGAAGGAGCTCTTCTGCGAGCTCTCCCCGCTGGAGTTCCGCCTCTACCTGAGCGGCGAGGAGCGCACCTGCGTGGAGAACTGCTCGCTGCTGCGCTGTGAGTCCGTGGGGCCGGCCCACAGCGACGGCCGCTTCGAGCTGGTCTTCTCCGGCAAGAAGCTGACCCTGCGAGCCTCTTCCCAGGACGAGGCCGAGGACTGGCTGGACCGGGTGCGGGAGGCCCTGCAGAAGTGCCGGCCGCAGCAGGAGGAGGAGTGGGTGAGCGTCCAGTACCCGGAGCAGCCCAGCGACCTCCCCGAAGGCCCCCAGGGTGGCCCCCCCTCCCACCCGGAGCCCACGGAGCCCGAAACCCTGCAGAGCACGCAGTTGGATTGGTCCTCCGCCCAAGTGCCCGAGCCGGACGCTATTAAAGAGTCCCTCTTGTACCTGTACACGGATAGGACCTGGACGCCCTATATCTTCTCCCTGTCCCTGGACTCCCTGAAATGCTTCCGCGTGAAAAACAACGAGAAGATGTTAAGTGACAGCCACGGAGTGGAGACCATCCGAGATATCCTGCCAGACACCAGCCTCGGGGGCCCGTCCTTCTTCAAGATCATCACGGCCAAGGCCGTCCTGAAGCTGCAGGCCGGCAGCGCCGAGGAGGCCGCCTTGTGGAGGGACCTGGTGCGCAAGGTGCTGGCGTCCTACCTGGAGACGGCGGAGGAGGCCGTGACACTGGGCGGGAGCCTGGACGAAAACTGCCAAGAGGTGCTGAAGTTCGCCACCGGGGAGCAGGGCTTCCTGCTGCAGTACCTGGTGGCCATCCCCACCGAGAAGGGCCTCGACTCCCAGGGCTGCTTCTGCGCAGGTGCGACTTGCCCTCCCGCCACCCCCAGCCCGCCAGCCTCCCTCTGCCTCCGATGGGGTTGCTGCCTTAGGCTCTGCACCCCTCCCCGGCCCTCCACGAGTGGCCCACCCCACCCCTGGGGTGTTGCTGCACATGAAGCTATTGGCAGCTGTTGCAGCAAATGTTGTCTGCTCCTCCCAGCACCCAGTGAGCCAGTGCCCCTGCTTGTGGGAGTCCATCCCTTGCCCTTCCTACCACTCCTGCTCAGGGGCGAGACCTGTGGGAGGCAGCTCTGCTCTGTCTCTCTCTCTGTCCAGGGGAGTTCCCGGGAGCTAAGTTCCCGGCTCCCTCTGTTATCAGATTACAACATTATCATGTTATTTTGGAGCAGGGGCATGGTACCTTTCAAATATTTTGCAAGTGGGCACAATTTTTTTAAATTACAAAAATGGGCTCGTACTACTCAATAGTGTCCAATACAACTTTCCATGCTGATGAAAATGTCCCATACAGTAGCTACCAGCCACACGTGACTACTGGGTATGTAAAATGTGACTAGTGGGACTAAGGAACTGAATTTTTTACTTTATTTCATTGAAATGGATTTAAATTTAAAAGGGCACCCGTGTCTCATGGCCACCATGTTGGACAGCACAGTGGTATATATTGTTCTGCAACTTGGTTTTTTTCTAGTTAAAAATACATTATGGGTATTATTCCAAGTCAGTGCATCTGCTATATCGTTATCATCACCAAACCTAATTCTTCTGGGCTGGGTACTGGCCAGATGCTTCCTTTGAATTGTCTCATTTAATCCTCACAACCACCCTGTTGGGACAGGTGCACTATTATCTCTATTTATAGCTGAGGAAACTGAGTCACAGGGCTGGTAAGAGCCTGTCCCAGGTTCACACAGCTATCAAGTGGTGGAGCCAGTTGAGGGCCATGTTGGTCCCAGAAGCTCTGCTCTCAGCCGGGTCCCCATAGGCCCTCTCTACTCCCTTGTTTTCAAAGCTGCCTGATATTCTGCTGCTCATGTTCCGTCTTTAGCTCTTCCCTCCCAATCCACCCAGCCATTTCCAACACGCTGGGCCCTTCCAGTGAACTGAGTGGCGTGCCTCTGCAGCGTGCCAAAGCTACGGATGCGGCTGCAAGTGGGCTAGGAGCTGTCCTGTCGGGTGGAGCCTGTGGGACTGGAGGGAAAAGCCTGCTTCAGGCGTCTGGGAGGAAGTGGTCTGCGGTCAGCACCCCTCGGAAGGCCGAGCAGAGTTTCCTGCTGAAAACTTCAAGCCCCCTCCCTCCCCTACCTCCACCCTCCACCAACACACCCCCTCACCGTCTTCGAGGTGATTCACACTGTGGAGGTGAATGAATGCTGGCAGGGGCAGCTCTCACTGTCCCTGCCACCCGCCAGCCTTTGCCAGCTTTTGGGCAAGACTGAAGCTGGGGAGCCTGGGCTTCCTCTCCGCCTGTAAGGCGCACGCCAGTCACAGCCATTTGGCTTGTATTTCATAGTTTGTGGGGCACTTTCAAAACCTGTCTCATTGAAACTTTGTAATAACCCACAGAGTAGCCAGGAGTAGCTGAACAGATACTGAAAGGGAACCCGGCAAAAAATTCGCTGAAGGTCAGGATGAGGCAACTGGTAAGCAGAGGAACCGGCCCTGCTAGTCCTGAGGCCGGAGGGATTCTTGTCCCCTGGCCCCGTGGGAGGCTGGGCACGTGCTCAAGATTTGAGCCAGACCCTTGTTTGCCCTAAGCACAGCGACTCTCACTCCCTCTGCTCCCTACTCCAGGGACCTCCAGCTGAGGAGCTGAGGCTGGGCCCCACACCCCTGTCCCGAGG
This sequence comes from Myotis daubentonii, assembly GCF_963259705.1. Taxonomy (NCBI): domain Eukaryota; kingdom Metazoa; phylum Chordata; class Mammalia; order Chiroptera; family Vespertilionidae; genus Myotis; species Myotis daubentonii. The sequence continues at coordinate 43,971,690 of NC_081855.1, read as the reverse complement.
TATCCAGCAGCTCTCGCTTCACACTGGCTCCAGGCCCTGCCTTCCTGCCCACTCCCCATGCCCGACTTGCAAGGCCCTGACGTAGTTGCTTCCTTGTCTGGGGCCCAGTGGAGGGACAGACCTAGAGGAGGCTGACATTGGTGAGCCAGCAGTGGGAACATGGAAGAAGGCCGCTAGTTATAAGAGAATGCAGGCTCTAGAACCAAAACAGCCCAGCTCTGAATCCTGGCTGTGCCGCTTCATCCCTGTGTGACTGACAAGTTTCCCGGCCTCTCTGCATCAGTTCCTTCAGTGGTAAAATGACAGTGTTTTGTTGTCAAGATTAATTAATAGGGTTGATTGTGAGTGGTGGCTGTTCTTATCTTTATACTCTCCTTAGATAGCAGGCCTATCCACCGTGGTTGCTTCTGTGTGACTCAGGAGCTGACCCTGGCCCCGCCGCCGCTCACTCTCCCCATGTCCTTCTCCCCAGGCTGCTCCCGGCAGATCGGCTTCTCGTTTGTACGACCCAAGCTCTGTGCCTTCTCTGGCCTCTATTACTGTGACATCTGCCACCAAGACGATGCTTCAGTGATCCCGGCCAGGATCATCCACAACTGGGACCTCACCAAGCGCCCGGTGAGTCCCAAGCCCAGCCTATCGTGGCCACACAGGGCTGCTGAATGATAGAGAAACGGTCACTCCTCTGTGCTGCTGCCGTTCATCTGTTGGGAGGAGTGTGGCTCTAAAGAAGGCAGGGTCACTGGTTCAGGCCTCGTGATTTGGGGAAACTGATAAAGAAAAAAACTTGGTGCTGGTCTAGAGCCTCTGTGCAGAGCTCTGTCAGTGCCTGCCGTGGTCCTCAGGTAGGAGTCTGAAGATGGTTTTCTGCAGCTCCTCATGGCTGCAGACAAACTGTTTAAGGCACCAGCAACTGGATGGATGGGTGGGTGGATGGATGGATGGATGGATGGATGGATGGATGGATGGATGGATGGGCGGGTGGGTAGATGGATGGATGGATGGATGGATGGATGGATGGATGGATGGATGGGCGGATGGGCGGGTGGGTGGATGGATGGATGGGCGGATGGGTGGATGGATGGATGGGCGGGTGGGTGGATGGATGGATGGGTGCGTATGGATGAATGGATGGGTGGAGGGGTGGATGGATAGATGGGTGGGTGGGTGGGTGGATGGATGGATGGGTGGATAGATGGATGGTCTGGCCAGCTGGTTGCAAATCCCCTTGGAGCAGTCAGCCTTTTCTGTTGTCAGTGTAAGAACCTGACATGGAAAAAACTAATGACAATTACGGGGAAGCAAGACCTCAAATACTCTAGACTGCAGTGGTTCTCAACCTTCCTAATGCCGTGAGTCTTTAATACAGTTCCTCATGTTGTGGTGACCCCCAACCATAAAATTATTTTCATTGCTACTTCATAACTGTAATTTTGCTACTGTTATGAATCGTAATGTAAATATCTGATATACAGGATGTATTTTCATTGTTCAAGACCCACAGGTTGAGAATCGCTCGCTGCTCTAGAGAATGACAGCTTTGCACTTTCTTTTATACATTACAATTAAAGAGGGAACGTAATGAAGATTACATGAAGATGGGAGAAAGCAAGGCAGGGATTGGACTTTAGAATAATTAACAAAATTATGTGCTCTCTTGAGAGTGGTCACACTTTAGGAGGAGGGGGGTTAAAAAGAGGCATTTCAAAGGTGTGTACTCTAGATGCACAGGAACAATGGACAGCGCTTGCTGAAGGCAGAGATAAGCCTTTTGCTAGAAAAGTTATAGACCTGGGGCCTGACTACCACCATGACCTGCCCCGTTGGGAATTTATGATCAGATCACCTTGTTAGATCCAGCACCTCTTTTTTGTCCACACCATGCATCTATGTATATATGTGTCTACTTTTTTATAAAATTGGGATTATACTGGACTCACATTGTTTTATAACACACTTGGTTTACTTAGTATTACATCTTTGATACTTTCTTATGTTCACTAAATGCTTTTAACTACGATGTATTTTAAGATGGTTCAGGCTTTCCTCTTCTCCAGCTGAGCTTACCCATTTTTCTGGCTGTGTTACCGTGAGCAAATTTTATAACCTCAGCCTCCTCATCGGGAAAGGCGGGTTACTAGTGTTGTAATGTACCCCGTGAATCACAGAAGGACGCCTCAAGAAGTCGAATTAAAGAGGCACATTTATTGCAATCCGGGACTGAGGGGCCATTCCCCAAATCTCATAGTAATAAGATGGCCGCAAAACCAGACTTATATAGGCAAAGATCACAAAGGTATTGATTACATCCCAAGGTTTGGAATGAGGAACCTGGTTTGCAAAAAAAGCAGTTGACAGAAGCAGAAACAGCATGTTATCTAAATTACAGTTTTGGGTCTCCAGATCACTGAATTGACAGAAACACATTATCTAGAGCCCTCGGGTCTGGAATGAGGAACCTGGTCAGACTTAAGCATGTTATCAGATTACAGTTTTTGGGTCTCCGGAACACTGAGTCAACAGGGACACGTGAACTGGAGCCCTCTGACCTTGGGATAACTGTGCTGTCCTTCCCAGGTAAAGGAAAATGTGCTAAGACCAGTATGACCACAACCCATGGGATAGTCACAGTACAATCAATAGGGTATTCAATCGAATGGGGTGATTTATATAATTCAGAAAATCAAAGTAACTTTTCTATTATTTTAGCAAACAAATAAGTACAGAAACCAAACAGCTGGGTTAAAGTTAAACTATAGTTTCTACCTGAGATGATTGCTACCATACTTCACTACCAGTGTCTGTTTCGGGCTTGTGTGAGGACCGAAGGAGACAGTTCCCTCCCGTCACTCGGGCGGTGCCTTTCCCCTCTCCCGAGGCAGGTCACACTGGCCCCTGGTTCACCCGTCAGGGTCCATGCAGTCTTGGCATGTGGATGTGTCCTCGCCAGGGCACAGGGAGCCTGGGACTGAGTCTGGGCCATCCCAGCCTCTACCCTCCTGGGGATGGGAACCGCGAAGACGTTAGCTTCATTTTGTTTTGTTTGTGTGTTTTTTTTTTGGTTACCTCATCCCCACCCATACCCTCAATGTTAAGTATTTAAATAACGACATGGAGAAAATTAAACCTCAAAATCACCACAAAGGCAAAGAGGCCTTTGACCATAAAACTCGCTCACTGTTTACAACACCCGGATATTTCTGTTGGGCCATCTCCTTATTCATTGCTGTAATTCTGGTGCCACTTCCTCGTTCCAGCTAGAAAATGACAATCCTCTTCTCGGCGTGTCTGAGAGTGGGAATATGCAGCTCGCTCTCAGATCTCTGGCTTGGGGAACACAGGGAAATTCAGACTAGAAAGTGCCCGGCTCTCAGGGTAGGGGCCTTGCTGCTCACCGGCACTACCCTGGCTGACCCACCTGTGCGAGGCCTGCCCGGCACTTGGCAGGACGCGAGGCCAGGACTGGGGCTGCTTTCTTTGTCTGTCTCCTCCGCACACGCGGGATAGAAACGGTCCCTGCAGCACCAAGCCCCTGCCCGTCTGCAGCCTTGGCTCTTTTCAGCCGCATTCCCTGTTATTTCATCTGCGCCTCTCCCAAGGCCTGAGGCTGAGTTGGGTCAGGGATGGGATGGGTGGGGGCTGGGGAACAGCAGTTCGATCTGACTCACAGGGGCTTGGACACCGGGCTGCCCATTGGCTGGGGGCTGGTACCCCTGGGACGTGAGAAAGAGGAGTTGTCCGTTGCTGGGGGAGGCGAGAGATGCCAATGGAGTTGGGGGACCAGAAGCCTCCCGAGGTCCCTGTTACATTCCTGACCCTCCGGGGGCAGCTGGTCCACAGCAGCTCAGAGTCTGGTGGCAGCCCCTTGGCTGAGTCTATGCTCCGTGCCAGGGGCTTACATAGACTTTGTTGTTGTTGTTGATCTTCACCCCAGGATATTTTTCCATTAATTTTTTAGAAAGAGTGGAAGGGAGGGGGGGAGACAGAGAGAGAAACATCTATGTGAGAGAGACACATCGATGGATTGCTTCCCGCAGGTGCCCTGACCAGGGCCAGGGATCAAGCCTGAAACCGAGGTACGTGCCCTTGACCAGAATCAAACCAGCAACCCTTCAGTTCGAAGGCTGATGCTCTAACCACTCAGCAAACCTGCTAGGGCACTTGGATTATTTTTTAATCTAAACTCAAAATAATTCCAGGGGACAAGTGGTTTTATTTTTTTCCATTTTACACATAAGGAAACTGAGTCACCCAGAGGTTAAGGAAGTTTCACGGGTCATAAGGTAGGAAGTAGTGAGCCAGGATTCAAATCCAATTCTGACTTGAAAGACAGACTCCTGCACAGTAGTTGACAGTGGAGGAGACCACACCTCAGCTTAGACCTGGTCTCCACTGCCTACAGGTGGGTTGGATAAGCCACTTTAGCTTCTCTGAACCTCAGTTTCCTCACCAATGAAGTGGGGATGATGGCACCTTCCCCTTTAGGTTGTTATTGGGGATGAAGAAAAGAGGTGGTCAGGATCCTCAGCCCAGTGACTAGCAAACAGTAGGTGCTCAGTACTTGGCTTTGGCATTAGGGCGGGGCCTGAGGGTAAAACTTTCAGCACCCTATCAGGTGGGACAGACTGAGATGGGTCACTGAACTCTGCACGGAGACTCGGGGAGCCCTGGTGCTGCTGCTGGCAGAGCCGAGGGAACTGGGGAAACCTCTTGTCAAGCTGTGTCTGATCTGTGGCTTCCTGTGGTTGGAACCTGACTCAGCCAGTCACCTGGTTCCTGAGTCAGCCCAGGAGACAGTGCGTTTCCTTTAGGCAGGAAAATGGGGGCTGGGAGGAGAGGAAGTCCTGGGAAGGGTCCCTGAGGCCCCGGGGGAGGTGGACCCCTCCTCCGTCCCAGCATGGTCTGGGAGGGCAGCAGCGGGTGCCATGGAGGGAACGGAGGTTTGGGGCTCATAGAAACTGGGTTCAGATCTTGGCGTTTATGAGCCGTGGGCCCAGGCCAAGTCACTTCATCTCTCTGAACCCCAGTTTCTTCATCTGTAAAATGGAATGGCACCATCCTCTTGGAGGGTGGCTGCAGCCTGAGTGGGCGGGTGGGTAATGCAGGGCCTGACCCAGAGGCGCTTCCTGAAGGGCCTTTCTGTCTCACCCCCATTGCCTGGTGGTGTCCCCAGGTCTGCCGGCAGGCCCTGAAGTTCCTGATGAAGATCCGGGCCCAACCCCTCATCAACCTGCAGCTGGTGAACCCATCGCTGTACGAGCACGAGGAGCGGATGCACCTCATCGGGAGGAGCCGGGAGCAGCTGAAGCTTCTGGGGGATTACCTGGGCCTGTGCCGGAGTGGGGCCCTGAAGGAGCTCAGCAAAAGGTGAGCACCCTGCACCTGGACACACACTCAGGCATCCTCTGGGCACGCGCAGGAGGCAGCCAATCAAGGATTCTCTCATCATTGTCTGTCTGTCTGTCTGTCTGTCTCTCTCTCTCTCCCTCTCTCTCCGTCTCTCGTCTCCTCTGAAATAAACAAACATGTTTTTTTAAAGAAATATATAGATAGATAGATATGCTTTTATTGATTTTAGAGAGAGAGAGGGAGAGAGAAATAGAAACATTGATTAGAGAAACATCGATTAGCTGCCTCCCACACGGCCTCCACCAGGGATCAAGTCCAAAACCTGGGCATGTGCCCTGACCAGGAATTGAACTGGTGACCTCCTGGTGCCTGGGTCCACGCCCAACCACTGAGCCACGCCAGCTGGGCCATAAAAACATAGTTTTTATAAAAGAAGCAGAACAGGCACGAGAAAGAGCACAAGAGGAGCCTCTGCCGGCGCTCAGACCCACTGTGTGATTCAGGGAAGTCACTTTACTTCTCTGAGCCTCATTTTTCTTGTCTGTAAAATGGGCAAGTCGCCCCTGTATTCACATGGCCTTCCTGAGTTGTGGTGAAGGCTGCATAAGAGGCTTAGAGTCGGGGAAGGGACACGGACAGGCAGACAGATGGCCCTGGTTCAGCGTGGCATGTGCCATGAGAGAGGGCACCTGACCCAGCTTTGGCAGGGCCCAGAGGGCCAGGGTAGCCCCCAGAGGAGATAACATCTGAGCCGAGTGTTTGTGGAGTTCTGCCTTTTCATTAAGGAAAAACAATGTTTTTCTTCTTGCAAAGATAATATTCACATTGAGAATCAGGCAGAAAGTTGGGACCCCCTGCAGTCTCACCTGTGGGTATTGTTTGAGCTTCCAGACCTCACTCTGCCTTACACGCAGGAAAACAGGGTTACCGCAGCACATGGCACCCCGTGTATACGGAGATGGGCTTAGAAAAACTAAGGGGAAGGGAAGGCCCGGCTTTCCTGGCTAAGGGGACCTGTGGCATGGAGGGGGTGGGAGTGTGGCTCACCAGGACCCACAGGGGGCTTAGTGCAGCTGGATTGTGGGTGCAGGGCCAGACCTGGAAGGTCCTGTGTGCCACATCAAAGGCACCTGTGTTTTATTCTGCCAGCAGTGGGAGCCACTGGAGGGTTTGAGCAGGACTGTCGCATTCTGAGGAGTTTGAAAAGACCGAGTTTGGCAGCAGCGGTAGTAGCTCGCCGAGAGGAAAGGTGGCTTGGACTGAGTCATCCAGGTGGAGGGTGAGAGCACGAGAAGGGCTGAGAAGGAATAGGCAGGTCTCGGATGTGGGATCCCCTTTCTCTCCAAGGACCTAGCCAGGGGTCTGCCACCAGCAAACGGGAGCTCCCCCCGGCCCCCTCGACTTCACCACCCTCTGCAGTTGTAAGGCCTCTGAGTGTGACGGGCCCAGGTGCAGTGGCTCACAGGGAAGACTCTGGACCTGGTGGCCCCCAGGGCTTCCATGACTGAGCAGAGGGCAGATGATAGAGGTGACTGTCCATCCAAATCAGCCCCACCCTTCCTGCCACTCAGGAACAGCCTGAGCACCACCCCCACCCCCGCCCCCTGCGTTTTCCTGGTGATAAATGGCGGCTTCCTGTTCCCAGAAAGCTGGGATTTTCCTAGGGAGACCAGCATACAGTACTGAGCGCCTAGCCCTGGCTGGTCTGGCTCAGTGGATGGAGCTTCGGCCTGCGGACTGAAGGGTCCCGGGTTTGATTCCCATCAAGGGCACATGCCCGGGTTACACGCTCGATCCCCAGTGTGGGGCATGCAGGAGGCAGCCGATCAATGATTCTCTCTCATCATTGATGTTTCTCTCTCTCCCTTCCTCTCTGAAATCAATAATGTGTGTGTGTGTGTGTGTGTGTGTGTGTGTGTGTGTGTGTGTGTCTTTAAAAGAAAGAAAGAACTGAGCATCCAGTCGGCAGCGTCCTCACCCCACAGATCACCCACCATGTAGCCTGCCTGGCTGCTTGGGGGGGATTTGCCATCTCCACCCTGGATTGGCTTCCCCCCTGGACCATAATTGAGGCTGTGGAGTGACCCATGGCCAAGCCCCCATTCCAGACACCCCAGGGTCTGGCCCCATCCGGCCCGGATGTTCAGAGCATCCTGGGGCAGGTTTGCAGGCTTCCTCGGAATTGGAGCGTTCTCCCCAGACCCCAGCACCGTGCACACTCACACTGCAAGGCCAGGCAGGCTTTGCACCCGGGGACCGCCTGCAGGTGTTTCCTCTCTGTCCCTCAGGATGTAACCCTGGGACCTCTGCCATCAGCGGGGTAGAAACCAGAGCCCGGCTGGTGGTGGAGCTCATCCTCTGTCTCCCCGCCTCCCCACCCACCTCTGAAAGGGGATCTGCCGTGGGGCTGAGAACAGGTCTCAGGTCCTCACAGGGCACCGAAACCAGATGCTTGAATGTCTGTCCCTCAGCCAGACCAGGGCTGCGGGAGGGCAGGAGCCAGGTCCTGTGCATTTCTGTCCCTGATATGTGATGGGGGCAATAAGACAGCAGCCGACACCTACAGGCATCCACAGGGCGGATGAGAACAGGCTCCAGAGCCAAGCGCTTACACTCAAACTGCAGCTCTGCAGCTGCTAGCTAGCTGTGCGGCACAGCAAGTTATTGAACCTCTGTTCCTCCATCTTCTCTCCTCCTCAAAGTGAGTGTTATAATAGCGCTGACCTCAAAGGATTATTGTGAGGAGTAATAAGTTTATATTTAAATATAAGCTTTCAGCCCAGTTCCTGGTACCAACTGTTAGCTTTCATCATCCTCTTCCTCATTATTTTTATAGACATTTACTTTATTTTTTATACCTTTAAGTTAAAAAAGCATTTTTAGCCTTATTGAGGTATAGTTGACAAATAAAATTGTAAGATATCTAAAGTGTACAGCGTGTTGATTAGCTATATGTACACATTGGGAAAGAATTCCTCCCATCTGGTTAATTAACACACTCACCACATTATTTACTTATTTATTTATTCAGAAATTTTTTTGGTAAGAACATTTAAGTTCTGCTCTCAGCGAATTTCAGTTGTGCAATACAGGTTTAGCAACTAGAGTTAGGTAATTATTCATTGTTTACGATGTGCAAGGCACTGTGCCAAAAGTTTTAAATAAATTATTTAATCCTCAAAACAGCTCCGTTTCTCAGGTGAGGAAACGTGAGGCTCCGGGAGGTTGAGTAACCTGCCCGAGGTCCCTATGTTAGTCAGTCACTGGAAGGCCAGGTTCCGGCCTGTCTGGCTGGCTGTGCTCCTCAGCACCCCGCCCAGGTGGGAGGTGTCGCTGCCTGCTTAGCCCGGCTCAGGGGATGAAAACAAACACAGGTTGGCGGGGGCTTGGAAACCCTTCTAAGGGACCTCTTGTGTTTTCTCTGAAGGCTCACCCACAGGAATTATCTCTTGGAGTCTCCCCACAAGTACAGTGTCGCTGACCTCCAGCAGGTGAGAAAGTTGCCCCCCCACCCCCACCCCCAGACCTCTCCAGAGGGACCCCATTCCTGGAAAAAATCAGAAAGGGAGGTGGGGGTGGTGTTGCTGAGTTCACTGAGACAAAACAGAGGTCTGCAGCTTTTCAGGACCTTGGACTGGTGTCCTCCCGCCCCTTGCTTCCTGGGGCAGTGAGTGAGCCCGCAGCGCCCCAGGAATCAGCAGGCACTACAGCAAAGCCCAGGATCACAGGGGTGAGAGTTTGAGACAGTCCTTTGCTCAAGGAAAGGAACAGTGGATTTGGGCCTCGTCTGTCGATCCCGTGATCCCCACCTGCACAAAGGCTGATGCCTGTACTGCTCGGCCTGATTTGGGGAGGATCTCATGCCCAAATGGAAAGACACTTCTATTGGAATAGGAGTTGTTGGGGTTTTTTTAATATGTTTTTATTGATTTTTTTTTTTTTGAGGGAGAGGGAGGGAGAGATAAGAAGATCGATGAGAGAGAAACATCGATCTGCTGCCTCCCGCACACCCTCCACTGGGGATCCAGCCTGAAACCCAGGCATGTACCCCGACCGGGAATCGAACCAGGGACCTCTTGGTGCATGGGTTTATGCTCAGCCACAGAGCCACACCAGACGGGGAGCCGTTCTTCAGGCAGGGTGCCACCAATAGGCCAAGTTTTGCAGACGGCCTTGGCCTCAGCACAGCTCCCTAAAATGCCTGGCGGCCTGCATCTGCCCCTACAGATCTCGGAGGGAGTGTATGAAGGATTCCTCAAGACCCTGATCGAGTTTGCCTCCCAGCATGTCTACCACTGTGACCTGTGCACCCAGCGTGGCTTCATCTGCCAGATCTGCCACCACCATGACATCATCTTCCCCTTCGAGTTTGACACCACCGTCAGGTATGCAGGACACTCAGCCAGATGCCCCACCCCTCCCCTTCCCCCAGCATTTCAGGGTGGCGTGGCAGACCTGGGTCCTTGGGTGGGAACACACTTAACATCCCCTCTGCGCTCGTGCTTCGGGTTAGTGAGGTTGTTTAGAGCAGCTGATGCCCTGGGCAGTCATGGTCAGCCCCAGTCCTGCTCAGGGGACAACACAAGCCCTCAGAGAATGCTGTTGGCTCTCTTCCGGGGTCTCAGTTTTGTCATCTATGAATGGGTTGAGGAGGGACTGAATGAGTTATTGCCCTGGAGTGTTGGACAAGGCCCAGCACAAAATGGGCAACTGGTGGGTGACCTTCTGCCCCTGTCATGGTCGTTCTTTTTCCCAGTTATCACTCGCTCATTATCAGAAGCCTCTAAATGGACAAATTCATCCACCAAACCTTTCTTCCAACCCATGTGGGGGTGGAAATCTGAACTGGTGGGAGCATTCATTCATTTCAGTAGGTGTTCCCTGGCCCAGATTCAGCCCCTGAACAGACCTGGGCTGAGTGTTTCCAACTGCAGAGTATCTTAACCATAGGCAAGCAGTCATTAGTGAGTCTCAGCAGCATTTATAAAAAATGAAATAGGGGGTCAGCAGGCATCACATGACCTTGGGTACGCATCGCTGCAAGGATCTCTTCTCCCTGGATGGAGAAGTGGTGCCTGCGGGCCAGGGGTTGTGGGTGGAACACAGCCCGACTGTGGGCTCTGGTCAGGAACACTGGCCAGCCTCAGGCCCCAGGGGAGGCCTCCGCCCATTCGCACAAGTAGCACTTGCCTCTTTCTCCCAGGTGTGGCGAATGCAAGACCGTCTTCCACCAGAGCTGCCAGGCCGTGGTGAAGGGCTGCCCCCGCTGTGCCCGCCGGCGCAAGTACCACGAACAGAACGCTCTCACCTAACCCAGTCTCCTGACCCCCCTCAAAGGCCTCGGGGTGAGGGTTCCGCTCAGCCATGCAGCTGGGTTTGCCATCAACCCCGGCCACTCTCTCAAGGTGTCACAGCTGTCTCCCTCGTCAGGAAGACTCAGATGTGACTAGAGCATGAGCCTACCAGAGGGCTTAATGATTGATGGCCCGTCGTCCCCCCCCCCCATCTGCTCCAGGAGGTGGGACACCAGCAGACGCCCCCTGTCCGGGGTGCTGTGGGTGGGGGGACTGTGCACTAATCAGGCTCCAGCTCATCTCACTGACATGACACCCCCATCAGGGCTGTTCACACACTGTGGAAATAAGACTTGGGGCGCATTTACAAATCCACATGCCTGATTAAAAGGTCTAGTTTTTTAAGGTGGGTTTTCCCCCTTCCTATTTCAATAGAAAATATTTTTTTATTCTTAACCCTATACAAATCACCCAAGAAATCCAGGCATTCTCACCATGAGCGAATGTGCAGGTACTGCCCAGGCCTGGTCTGCAGACAGGCGGGCGGCTGGGCATCCCTGTGACAGAGCCCGTCAGCTGCCTCTCCTTCACCCTCCCCAGACACTTGCTGCCAACAGCTCAAGTGCAATGTGCCAAACAGCCCATGGGGCCAGGCGGGTCGGTCCTGATGCCACCTTCTTCCTCTCCCTCTCTACTCCCTGCCCCATGCCCCCCACCTGAAAAGCCCATCTTTCTCTGTGTCAGAGCCCCTTCTCTCTTCTGTAGCCAGGATTCTGGTCCCTGCACGAGAAGGGTAATGACTTCAACCCAGCACTGTCAGCACTTTGCATCTTCCTTGGGCCAGGGACCGGCCCACCCCTCAGCTCCATGCCCTCCCCACTCCTACCCTACACTGGGACACTCTCAGGGGTCCCACCCCTGCCTGCCTGACCCCTGCTGGGACAGAGGTAGTCTGGGCTCACAGAGAGGGCAGTGAGCCTAGGCCGGGGGCCGGCCTTGGCGCACAATGTGGAACAGTGACCCGTCCTTCACGAAGCGTGCCAGCCCCGCTGCTGAGATGTGCGGGGGCCAGCGGGGGAAGGGCCACGGAAGGGCTTCGCCTCCGTTCACAAAGCCATGCATTCACACAGCTTTGCCGGACTGGCCCGGGAAGGGCGCCGCTGGAGACTGGGAAATGTCATTGAAACACCATTGCCATTGGAAGGAGTGTTGGAATTGTTTTCAAATGATATTTAGACCCTTGGGGCTTGGGGGAATCTGCTGCATCCCTCCCTCCTCTCCTGAACCCAGCAAGCCCCCCTCCGCCCTGGGGCCCTCTGGTCGTCTCTGCACTCAGCTTGAGACTGGGGGCCTCATGTGAAGACCCACCTGTCCTGCCAGGAGATGAGCTTACTGCCACTTCTCCCTTGGGGTGATTTGGCTGCTGAGTCACCTGTCTAGCCCCGTGGAGCTGGATAAATTGTGCAATAGAACAGAGGAGGTGCTAGGCAGGTGGGGGAGGGGCTGCCACACAGCCTCTCTGTCCCCTCTTGTAAGCTGGTGCACACCTGTGCCCAGCACACCAAAGCCTCCAGAAGCAGAAATGGATCCTTATCCTCATCCCACCCCTCAGCATTTATGCCAGCACAGCCTGATCAGAGCCCCGACTGCCCCAGATCCCTGAGTGGGCAGGAGCCCAGCCTGGGTGCGCAGTGTGGCCCTGGCTGGGCCTGTATGTTCTATAGTCCACAAGGTGCCCTAGGAGGGGGCAGGAGTGAGACCTTGGAGGCGCCTACTTCAGTCCGCTGCACCCCCGCGCTCCCAGAGATTAGAAGCATTAAATCTGACGCTCCCCCATCCCCAAAAGCTGCTGATGCTTTCAGATGAGCTGAGTTGCACCTCCTCACCTCCGACTGAAAGCTGATGTGAACCCCAGTGGTGGCCACACTTTTTAAAGTGTCACTGGATGCAATAAACTTTGCAGTACGGGGCCCTGGTGCTTGGCGATGTACTGAAGGAACTGCTGCTGTGTGTTGTTTGAATGATTTTGCAGTAAAGACCTGATCTTTCTAATCTCTGGTCTGGCTTCTGAATCCTCACGCTGTGGCTGATTGGGGGAGACCCTGGGCCATCCATTGCCAGTCTGATTGGGCCTCCACTCTCCTGTTAGTCCCTAGGCACCAGAGAGGAGAGGATGGGGGAGTGGTAAACATTTGCAAGCAGGAGACTTGTGTGCCAGCAGTGGGCATGGAGGAGAGGGCAGTCACAGGTTCAGTATATACCCCACCCTTGGAGTCTGAGGAGGCAGGGCCCCCATGGGGTTGGATTTCAGGGAGGTTTATTCCTATGCAACAACTGAAGCCGATGCCTGAAATCCCACCACCATGGCTTCTTTCCTGTGCCTTCCATGCCAAAGCACAGACACCTGACCCTGGAATGTGTGAAATCTCAGGCCTACATTTCCCACTGGATTGAGCGAAGTGGCTCAGGAAGGACAGGCTGGGCAGGGCCCTGATTCCGCCCTCATGGTTTGAGGGCTCACATGGGCTTTTATTTGTCTGTAGACCTTCCTCTGAAGGTCCAGGGGGCTCCTGCAGGGGGAAGCCCACCACTGCCCACTGTACGGAGAGAAGAAGGAAACGCTAATTTGCAGGGAAATCAGGTTGCAGGGAAATGGGACTGGAAAAGATGACATTTAGGTCTGTAGTTTCCTGTCCTTTCAGCCCATGAGGGAGCACCCACTGCCCATCCCATGAGCCCAGCTTCTGCAAGCTCACCTCCCCCCAGGGGCAGTAGGTGGGGGTGGGCTCCAGGGAGACAGGAGGAACCTGGTTTGAGGGCTGGGGGGGTGGGGAGGAGGCAGGCCCACCTGGGGCAAGAGGACCAGGGGCAAGTGACCTGCCCTGCCTTTGGACTCAGCACCTTTGTCCTCCGCAAAGTGCCTCTGAGGACTCTTGCCCCCCACACCCACCACCACCATCTAGAGGAGGATGTGAGACTTGGAGACCTCATTCCAAACCCAAAGAGGCTCCTCTCGTTATAAAAGTAGTGTTAGGCCTGGCCAGCGTGGCTCAGTGGTTGAGCATGGACATAGGTCACGGTTCTATTCCCAGTCAGGGCACATGCCTGTGTTGCAGGCTCAATCCCCAGTAGGGGGTCCGCAGGAGTCAGCTGATCATGATTCTCTCTCATCCTTGAGTTTCTGTCTCTCCCTCTCCCTTCCTCTCTGAAATCAATAAAGATGTATTTTTCTAAAAGTAGCATGAATCACAGCTAATATGCTGTGTGTTTTATAATGATAATGTGATCATAACAACATCACCCTTAGTGCATCTCATTTAATCTTCTCAACAATCCTGTGAAGTAGGTGTTCTGTCCCCAGCTCACCGGAAGCAGCTGCAGAGATAAGGTGAGGAGGATGAGTCCGGCCCCAGGAAGTTGCTCTGATCTTACCCTGGAGACATCGGAGGGGCGCCCTCCTCCCCAACCAGGATCCAGGAGAAGATGAGAACCAAGTCGTTGGGAGGGAAATTCAGCCAGAAGTAGGTGAGGAGACCCGACCCCCTCGTCTTCCTGTCCTGGTCCTGCTGCCTCCACCTCCCGGGAGCAGCCAGGTGTGGCCCCGGGTCCCGGGAAGCGCTGGGGGAGGGGTGGCGCCTCTGTTCCCAGGGCGCTGGCTCGCCCAGAGGGGACAGGAAGCCAGGACACCGGGGATTGTCTCTCGCCGCCGCAGCCCTGCCCCAGCCCGGGAGGAAGTTCTGCCTGGTGCGCTCGGCTGGTGCCTCCCTCGCTATATTGTTGAACAGGAAACCCGGCAGCGCGGGAGCTGGGCGGTGGAGGAGAGCGAGCGCCGGACGCCGAGCCCACGCGCTCCCTGCCGGGACAAGCGGAGGCCAGGCTAGCGAGTGGACACCCCGAGGTGCTAAGGCCGGGCCAGACTGGGCGGGGGTGCTGAGCCTCGGGTGGGGGGTCGGGTGCCGCAGGTGCGGGTCCTCGCCCGGGAGCGCCGCGCGCCGGCTCTTCCAATCGCGTAGGGACTGGAGCTGCAAGGGGCCCGGGATGACGCCGCGCGGGACGGTCCCCTCCCAGCGGAGGGTGGGGGGTGGGGGAGAAGGGCGCCCTCGGTCCGGGGATAGGAGGGGCCCAGGTCCAGGGCCCCAGCGCCGACCGGGGCGTTGGCGCCGCTGTGATTCCCGTCGCAGGGCACCTCCTGGCGACCGGTCCGGCCTCTCGCTCCAGGGATCCTCCCCGCTCCCCGCTCTCCGCATTCCTCCCTTCCTCTTCGCTCCCCCAAGGGCAAGGAGCCGAGGCCCGGGTGCCATCCTCACCATCCCAGGACCTGCGCTCCCGTGGGCGGCCCTGTGCGCACCCGCTCCGAGTGTTCCGGGCCCAGCCGAGGCGCCCGGGAAAGGGTCGGGAAGGGCGGGGCCAGAGCGCGCAGTGCCCGCGACCCGGCTGCAAAGGCTCGTAGCTGGTGATTCGAGTGCAAGTGGCCTGGCTCGGGTTGAGAGTGCCCGGGCAAACAACAAGCCAGGGTCCAGCAGTCCCCGGGACGCAGAGGCCCGTGGTCAGCAGATCCCGGGCATGGGGGGCGGGGGGACAGGGGCGGAACTCTACCTTCCAGAGGCTCTGCTTGCGACCCGCCAGCGCCCCGTCACTCGGAGCGGGGTTCTCAACAGGGACGCCCACAGCCCCCACCCCACCCCCACCCCCACCCCCTGTCCCTACCTCATGGTTTCTCCTGCCCCGGGACCAGCTTCCAATGTCTTCGCGGGCCGTCAGGCTCCCCCTCGCCCCCTCCCAGACAAAGCTGCTTTGGGGGTTGGGGACAGCCCGCCAGAGCGCCCCTCTCCCTTTCTGTCCCCCTTGCCAGCTCCTGCTTCCAGAAATCTCTCCAGCCTAGCCCTTGAGTCCCGGCCCGACGAGATGGCAGGCGCCTAACCTGCACCCATCGCAGGCGCAGCCCATCCAGCCCATGGGCTCCCGAGGACCCGCCCTGCCAACGTGAGTGCGCCGCGAAGGCCGGGGAAGGTGGGGAGAAGGGCGCCCCTCCGGGGGCTGTCGGCTTAGCTCCCGGCAGCGCGCGGATCCCGCCTCCCAGGCCCAGAGTAGAGTGACTCAGTTTCCCCATCGAGGAAAGCTTGACAAGGTCAATAAGGAGCGTTACGCGCCCCTCCCTCCGCGGGACCCTGTCCCCGGCCCCTCCGCCTCCGTGAGCAGCCGAGCTCCCACGGCGGGTCCCCGGCCAGCTTTTGGGGCAGGAGGTGTGGTCAGTGTAAAGGCTGGGAGGAAGCAGCCACCTCCGAAGGAGGCCGCCGACTCGGGCTGTGATGGAGGGACGCAGGCAGACGCGGGGTTAGGCTCCGAAGCCAGGCGGAGCGGCACGGAGAGGCTGGGGCTGTGCGCTCGCTCCGGGACCCCCGGAGACAAGGCGCATTCTCTCGCGGCCACTGTCAGGCGGCGACGTAGAGATCCCGGGGCAGGTAGAGCGGCGCCAGGGCCCACCCCTTCTCGGGGCGGGAGGGGGAGCCGGAGAGCAGAGGCGGCGAGGGCCGGTTTGGGCGGGCCAGGCTCCGGGCTCACGTCTGCGGCAAAGCCGCTGGGGAAGAAAAGAAAAACCGAGAGAACCGGTTTCCCGGCCTCGGGAGTCCGGCCCCTCGTGCCAGGGCTCCTGAACTAAGTGAAGCAGCGTGGTTGCGCGGCCCGGGGCCAGGAAGGGGCGCCGTGGACTCGCATTCTTTCAGCGCTGGAGGCGGCCAGGTGGGGCGGGAAGTAGGGAATGGGTTGTTCTTCCCACTTCACAGAAGGGGAAACTGAGGCCCACTCAACTGTTAGGCAAATTGTGGTGTCGACTTGATCTCGGGCAACCACCCTATGTCAGCAATTTTCAACCCGTGTGCTGCAGCACACTGAGGTGCCAGAAGAATTTTTTAAACATGCAACATCTGACTACTAGTCAAAGGCACCCACCTCTTCTCCCTTGGGTTGTCAAATAAAAAAAATGACAACAGCCAACACAATAGCCGTCCGTTGTGAATAAATGAAAATTATACTTTTTTCCAGATTTTGGTGTGCCACAGAAGTTTAGTTATTAGTTTATGTGCGCCATGAGATGCAAAAGGTTGAAAATCGCCGCCCCCCCCCCCCGTGTGTGTGTGTGTGTGTGTGTGTGTGTGTGTGTGTGTGTTGTTTGTTTGTTTTGCCCTGTCTCTTTGAACTAAGGCTTTCCTGGCTGTAAAGTTGAACCAGTATTACCCACAATCCCCCTCCAAGGGATTGGATGAAAGGGTTGCCGTAATCCCATCCCTGGGTGTAGGAATGAGAATTTAAGAGATTATGTTATGCAAGTCTCCCATTTTAGAGATAGGAAAACTGAGGCCAGAACGCACACGAGGAGCGTAGCGCTAGTGCGGTTGCCTCACGTCTCCGTGGCTCTGACCTTCGCGCCCCTCCTCCTTGCTGTCCACAGGGAAAGGCCGCGGCCACGATGGCGGCGGACGTCGAGGGGGATGTGTATGTGCTGGTGGAGCACCCTTTCCAGTACACTGGCAAGGACGGATGCCAAGTCGCCATCCAGCCCAACGAGCGCTATCGGCTGCTGCGACGCAGCACCGAGCACTGGTGGCACGTGCGGAGCGAGCCGGACGGACGCCCCTTCTACCTGCCCGCACAGTATGTGCGCGAGCTGCCAGCCATTGGGGACCCGGCCGCCGCCTCGAAGCCGCCGCCTTTGCCCCAGCGCGGCCCCGCGGTCCCGGAACCGCTTACCTACGACTACCGCTTCGTGCGCGCACCGGTGCCCGCGGGCCCCGACGGCGTGCCCGCCGAGCCCCGCGGCCGGGTCGGCTCTCTGTGCGGCCCCGCGCTGCGCGGCGCCCGGGCTCATCGCAGCAGCCTGACCCCGGGCCAGCCCGCCTGCCTGTACGCGCGGCCCGCGGCGCGGGTGAGGCCTGCACAGTCCCTGGACGACCTGGCACGCACCGCCGCGCCCCCTGCGGTCCTCCTCGGGAGCGCGGGCAGCTTCAAGGCCTGCAGCGTGGCGGGCTCCTGGGTGTGCCCGCGGCCCCTGGCGCGCAGCGACTCCGAGAACACGTACGAGACCATCGAGGACGTGCGCGGACCGCCGCGGGAGGAGCGCCCGGAGCAGGTATGTTGCGGGGAGCGGAGGCGGGGCGGGGGGCTGCACCCGCCGAGGAGACTCGCTTGACTTAGCGTCGGGCTCCGCAGGGAGCATCTGTGTTCGCTGGCTTTGGACGAGCTCCCTCACACCGAGCCTCGCTTTCCTCTGCCATGAAACAAGGGGCACTGGCACACATCTCTTATCTGCCAAAATGCCAGAGCTTCCTGGAGCCCACAGGTTTTTCGTACAAAAAATTTATGGCAAAATTTGTCTTGAACCCATGTGAGGCCGTTGGTGGTCTTTACTCATCAGATTTAATGTGAATATTCAGGTTGTGCTACCAATGAATGAACTTGATTACAGGGTGCTGGCCCAGGCCTCGCTGGGAGTTACACCACCCATGGCATCAGGTGTGTGCGCCGCATCATCATTCTGAAATCGAACCACTCCGAAGCGCATCGGGCATGAAATAGGGGGTTGTGGACCTGCGCCGGCTCTTTCTCACTGGAGCTTGGGGTGGGGGTGGGGGGTGTCAGACGAGATAATGGATATGACAGTCAGGAGACTGCTTCCCTTTTTGGCTGCTTCCAACATTTCAGTTCCCTCTTTAAAAAAAAAAAAGAAGAAGCAGCTTGATGGGTTTGTTTCAGAAAGAAGTCCAGTCATAGTGGCTTTTTCTTTCTTTTTCGCTTCAGATTCTAGTTATGTTAATTTGGGAAATCGAAAACAGAGCACGTTTTTAAAACTCTTACATCCTCAGAAATCTGCCCACGGCATGACTTCTTGAACTTAGGAACTTTTCAGGAAGGGGAATGGAGGGGGATGCACAGACATCTGTCACCAGCTGTGTGATGATGGTCAATTCGCTTCCTCTGGGGGTCTCAGTTAGTCCTTTAGCCCAAAGAGGGGCGGGGGGGGGGGGGGAATGGCTGCATGACCCTTGAAACTTAGGAGGCTATAGTTTCTTTGTAGTCGATGTCATTTCCATAAACATTGATCCCTGCCAAGTCCCAGGACCGAGTCTGGGATGCCCAGAGGAAGGAGGCACCGTCCGCATAAGCAAGCTCCTGGGTACTTCTTCCACCCCATATTATAGCGCAAAGAGCTCGGGATTTGAGACTACAGAGGCCCGAATTTGGTTCTGCTGAGTCACCGGCCCCTGAGTCACCCTCCAGCCCCAGTGTTCCCGTGTGTAAATGTACAACAATACCTAAGGATTCAGGTTGTTGACAGCTTTCAACGAGGTGAGCTTGGACCCGCAGGGCCCGAGGTAGGCAGGCCACCGAAGACTGGCTGCGGTCCCACTTAGTATCCTTTCCTCTGCTCTGCGCCGCCCACGCTCCGGTTTCTGCAGGGGGCAGCCCGCCCCCTTGTGGCCAGCGTGCAGAACAGCATCCAGCGGGTGGGGAATGGACCCTGCCCGCTGGGGGAGGCAGGGGGGTAGGGTGGGGAGCGGAGGGATCCTGTGCCCGGTGCCCGGCCTGCCTGCCAGACAGTTTCTTTGGGATAGACGGCTGGATGCCAGCGCTTCTTCTCCCGGCGCCCCTCCGTTTCCTGGGCAGACTCCTAGCGGCGCACTCCTGAGCCTCAGCACTCTCCCTCCTGGTGATAGTGGGGTGTCTGTCTGTCCCTCTGAGGGGTGCCCCTGAGGTGGAGGACTGCCTTGCCCTCTGCACCCCTGCGCCCCTCACAGAGCCTGGCCCAGAGCGTGTGCAGGGTATGGACTAGGGACAAGGAGCCACAGCTACTTTCCCATGAGCCCAGGCGCTCAGGTCTGCCCAGGGACACCACCCCAGAGCTCTGGACAGGGGGGAAGGTGAGGGTTGGGGTGGGGGGGAAGACCCTATATTCGAGTTCCTCCTGAGAAATTCCCCGGCATCCACAGTCACTGCGGAGTGGCACCTTTGCCCCTCCGTCCCCAGGCTCCCTGCAGTGGCAGTGGTACATTGGAGAGAGTGGTGGTGCCTCCTGGGGAGGAGCTGGGCACCTGCCAGAGACCCGGTGATTGGCAGAGACTGCCCGGTCCCACTGCTGGCCCTAATCCACTGTGTGAGCTCAGGAGGTGGCTGAGCATCTCTGGTTCTGTTTCCTCCTGTGTGATGGGTGTAAACCACGCTCTCTGTGACCCTGCTTTCCTCCAGTGTCGGCTGTGGGTCTCCCCGACACCCCATTCCCCACCCACTCCAGGGGTGGGGCCTCGGTTCTCCCCAGAAAGGAAATGCCACTCCGCTCTTAGCTGTGCGAGGCAGCATTTAGAGAAGGAATTTCCTGAAAGGTGAGCCGGCCTGTTTTCTTCTGGGAAGAGTCCGGAGAAGCAGGTGCTGCCCTTCCCTCCGTTTACTCACTCGCTAAGCATGCATGGACCCGACCTGCCAAACAGCGTGAGCCTTCAGATCCAAAGGTGACAGAGGCCCAGCCCGGGCCAACGGTCGGGGCACAGCGTGGGGGGCAGGAGGATGTCAGGAGGGCACAGAGGCCCAGCCCAGCCTGGCACAGGGTGTCTGTGATCCAGCCACTCTCAGTGCCGGGCAGAGGTGGAGGTGTGACATGTGGCACCGTTGGGGCCTTGTAGCCCCACCCCACCCTGTGCAGGAATCGGGGCTTGGGTGAGGGGTGGGGAGTGCCTGGCCCTGCAGGGCCTCCCGGGCTCTCACCGGGGAATGGGGGCTTTATCCTGCAGCCCTGGGAAGGCTCTCAGGAGAAAAGGGGGTGGGTTTGAGAAAAGACTTTGTGGCAGGACTTCGAGAATGGAGGAGGGCCTTCCTGGTCTCCTGGACACTCCATGATGACAGGAGACTCGGGAGGTGGACTCAGCAGCCCATGGGCTGAGGGGTGTGTGAGGGAAAGCACAGTTGGCATGCAGGGAGTGTGAGGGGGTGATGGGGAGGGGAGGAGGAAAGGAATGAGGCTGAACCACTCTGGCCCCGCTGGGCTGGGCCCAGGAGGCAGTTGGTTCGGGTCGGTCTGCTGCCCCAGGAGAAGGTGCTCAGCATGTGATGTTGGAGCCATGGGTGTGGAGAGAGTGGGGACGTGGGGACAGGAGTGCTGAGACAGCCCTGGGGCCACCACGTCTGGGCGACAGACAAAGGGAAGAGAGAAGAGCCTGAGAGGAAGAAAGCACCAGGAACAAGAGGAAAACCAGGCGAGTGTTGGCTCGAAGCTGAGAAGTGGCCACAAGAAAGGGGAAGTTAGATAAAGGCCATTAAACATTCATCGGAAGTAGCCACCAGACGTCAGTGGCCGTCTTATCAGGAACGGGTCAAGGGGATGACTGAAGCCAGAGGTCAGGGGAATGAAGGGGAGGATACGGACTGAGCGTGTAGACAGCGCTCAGAAGCTTGGCAGGGAAGGGAGAGACGCCGTGTGGCCATGAGCGTGTAGACAGCGCTCAGAAGCTTGGCAGGGAAGGGAGAGACGCCGTGTGGCCAGAGGCAGGTGTAGGTCGAGGGTGGAGGCTTCCCCGAACCTAAGTGAATGGGCAGGAGCTGGGAGAGGGGGAGGCTGCAGGTGGTGAGGGGGCAGCTGATGAGATGGGGTCCCCAGGAGAAAGGATGTGAGGCAGGGCCCAGCGCAAAGGGGGAGGAGGGGCAAGGACGTGAAGATGGAGATGACGTGTGGAGTCCTCGAAGAGGGTGGGAAACAGCATCCAGTCGATGGACCACTGGGAAGGGGGTGGAGTGGAGAGGCAGGGACCACCCCCGTCCCCAGATGAGAGGAGTCTCTGCACTATACAGCATTTTACAGCCTGGTCATTCACCAGCCACTCAACTAGCACACGATGACAGCTGGTGTCCGCTGGCCACTGGGGACACAAAGCCGGTAAGATGAAACATGGTCCCATGGGCTCTCACTCAAAGGCTCACCCTTCCCGTAGCTCTGAAGGCAGGCCTCAAAGCAGTGGTTCTCAACCTGTGGGTCGAGACCCCTTTGGGGGTCGAACGACCCTTTCACAGGGGTCGCCTAAGACCATCGGAAAACACATATATAATTACATATTGTTTTTGTGATTCATCACTATGCTTTCATTATGTTCAATTTGTGACAATGAAAATACATCCTGCATATCAGATATTTACATGACGATTCATCACAGTAGCAAAATTACAGTGATGAAGTAGCAACGAAAATAATTTTATGGTTGGGGGGTCACCACAACATGAGGAACTGTATTAAAGGGTCGCGGCATTAGGAAGGTTGAGAACCACTGCCTTAAATGTACCTCCATTTGCCCCGAGTACAAATAGAAGTTCAGAGAGTTTCAGTGACTGGCTGGCTAGAAGGCACACAGCCAGGAGGGGGCAGCATTCAGGTCCGCTCCGGGCCTCCTGACCCCAAACCCCACTCTGGCCACCAGGCTCAGTCTCAGCTGCGTGGCCTCCAGGCCTGGCCACCCTGTTCCC
The DNA here is from genome assembly GCF_963259705.1 of Myotis daubentonii. NCBI lineage: Eukaryota > Metazoa > Chordata > Mammalia > Chiroptera > Vespertilionidae > Myotis > Myotis daubentonii. The sequence goes on along the minus strand of NC_081855.1, from coordinate 43,949,548 downwards.
CTCAGTAAGGACAGTACAAGCCGAAGGCAAAGCGGGAGTGCCCTGTACATGCCCAGCCCGTCATGGACATGGGCAGCAGGGAAGGAGGCAAACCTAAACCCTCCTCTTGTTTCTGCAGCTGAGGGCGTAGTAGGAAAATGAGAGGAACCGGGAGAGGGCTAAGCACCTGCTTCTGAGTGGGGAGAGATGGAGGACAGGGGAGGCGAGCTGGAGCACTCTACCCCCTCGCCCCCTCGCCCCTCCAAAGAGGTGCTCCAGGACCCAGGGAAGCTGGGGAGGGAGGGACCTGAGACTCCTCCTCTGTGGCTTGGGGCCCACCCCTGGGCCAGGGGGCCTCCTGACTCAGGGTGAGGTCACCATCCCCGCCCAGGCTGGCCATCTGGACTAGCCCGCCCCTGCTGCCTGGGCATTGGCCACAGGGAGGAAAGAGTTACAGCCCTGGCCTCTTAGGCTTCTTATGCAAACAGCCCAGGAGGCACCTCACCTGAGTAGGCGGCCTGGACTGGAAGAAGCCCCAGGGCCCCGGTTTCTCCCTCCTCTGCCAGGAACTGTGAGTGACCCTTCAACTCCAAATGGAGTTGGACGCTGGGGCGGAGGGCAGTCTTCCCACTCTCTCCCCTGCCTCCCGTTCCCACCGGCCTTCCCCTGCACCAAGCTGAAGCCCACCCAGTGACCGACCGCTGCGAGGCGCCCTGCCCTCCTCTCGGGATCCCAGGCTAGCACCCACTCCCCAGAGCAAACTCCAAGGGCAGCCCAGGCGGCTATGATTGAAACAAAAGAACTGGCCTTGGACAGATCCCTTTGGGCTCCCCTCGGGGGCCAGCCAGGCAGCCTTTAGGAGCGGGAGGCTGGTAAGAGCAGAGGGCTGAGCCAAGAGGAGGGTCGGGTGAGTCCCCTTGTCTGTACTCCCTCCTCTCAACAGCTCTCCCTAGCCTCTGGCAAGGGCAGTTGGCCTGGGTGGCCCAACTGGTTTGTTCACACTTGACCTGACCTTTTACCCCCATGACTCACGGGCAGCCCCAGGCTGACCCAGGATCCCCGCTGCCGATGCTGCTTCCTGGCTTGTGGAAGAGCAGGTTGTTGAGTAGCTCTGTCCCTTCCTTCTCCCACATTCCTGACCCGAAAAGCCCTCCCCACCCACAGCTCACAGGCTGAAAGGAGCAACCTCGCACCCTGTATGTGGCTGGTGCCCCCTGGGCTCTCTTCCCCAGCCTGGGCCTCTTTTCACGCCCAGTCTCTCGTTCTCTTCAGCCCCTGGATCACCTGTCTTCCCACTTCCTTCCTGAGCCCCAGCAGCTGGCCTCACTAGATGGATTTTCTCTGCCCTTCCTGGATCTGTGTTTAGCAGTGGGAGGAGCCGGGACATCGGGACTGAATGTCAGGCCTGAGTGCCAGGTCCTGGGCATGGAAAATGGAAAATCCACCATCATTACTGGGGTTTCTGATGATCAGAATGCAGTCAGGGTTCCACGCTAGAGTGTTGGGGAGCGAGGAGATAGTTGATGTTGGTTGGTGTAGAGGGAAATGGGGCTCTACCAAGGCTGGGCCCCAGGGGCATAGGGGTTCTTGCTTCAATTCGGAGACTCTGTTTCCAAGTTGTGAAAGGATTGTGGTGCTGAGGGGATTTCCAGAGCTGCTGCCTAGGCACACAGGCCTGCAGGCCCCTTCTGTCCAGGCCAGGCTCTGGGATCTGGTGGTGCCGGTCCACCATGAGGCACACAGGTGAGCGGGGCTGGGGTCTGTCTAGACCTCCATGTCTGCCTGGGGGCTGGCTGGACTTGAGCCCGAGAGAGGAAGCAGAGGTGCCAGAAGGGGCCTGCCTCCAGGCGCTTTCAGCATCACCCTTCCTCTTCTACACCTGATGACTCTCCACTTTGTCTGAATTTATAAATTACCGTTCCCCCTACAAAAATAGTTTAACCCTATTACAAATATTTGGCTAATTGGGGGACATTTCAATCTAATGACTGTTGGCTTTTGGTTTCTTTCCATCCATTCTGCTTTCCTGTGTGTTGGGAGTTTATAGACATGGAGACATGCTGGTGTGCTGATAATGATGCTGTAATGTTTCACTTACTGTATTCATTGATTCAGCGAATGGCACAGGCTGTACTGTGCACTGGGAGGCAGTGAGAAATAAGGCATGGTCCCTGTCCTCAGGTAGCTTACTGTCCAGGAGGAAATATTACTAAGCAAACCAGTTGTTATGAGCTAGTGTGGTGATTGCGCCTATTAGGTACTGGGGCGGGGAGCACGTTGGAGGAGCCACCATCTCCCTGGCCCCCCACCAGAGGGAAGCCCAGGATCACCTCCTGGCCAGGAAACTGATGTCAGAGGGGAATCCAGCCTCCTCTGTGAAACCCTCCGGACCTGGCAGACTTTTTCTTCTCATCAATAAGAATTGGTCTTTGCAAATTTCCCACTGGTTCTCCAATTAATTTTGATGATTTCATACTTTACTAGGAAAGCACTGTGTTTTTGTTTTTGGTGGTTGTTGTTTTTTAGATTTATGAAATCCCCCTTTTAAATGTATTTATGGATTTCTTTGTGGCCAAGTTAATGATATTTTCTAGTTAAGGTTCCATTATGGATCAAATCTAGTTTATTGATTATATTATTCAAATGGGTATTTCCTTTGTGTAACTTCTTATTTTTTATCCTTTATTCTAATTCTGATAGAGGTTTATTAAATCTCCCATTCAACTTTCCTCTATAGAGTTCTTCTTGTACTTTTAATAGTTTTTGCTTTTTATGTTTAATGACAGTGTTATTGGGAGCATACAGATTTTGACTATTCTGTTATCACAAATTGTGCCTTTGTATCATTATTTTGTATCGTTAGCCTGAAATTCCACCTTTCTGTTGTTAATATGGTGGCCAATCTTTCTTTTTATTTCAGTTCATTTCTTTTCTTTCTTTCTTTCTTTTTTTTTTTTTTTTTTGCATTTGCTGGTATCTTTAGTATCCTTTTATTTTCAACCATTATCACATTTTTTAAAAGCATATTTCTTGTATATATCTATCATATGAGTATATTTTTAAACCCAAGCTATGTCTTTTAATGGGATAACTCAATGTGTTCGCATTTAGTTTAACAGCTGAAACACTGCACTTGATTTTGTTATGGTTTACTTTACCTTGTAGTTTTCTTTTGTCGTTCAATCAGGTCGCTATTGGTTCCCTTTTACTCCCCCTGTTAATCTGTTGTCCTCCCACACTTTCCAGTTCATCTGTGGCTTCTGTTTTTCCCCGGGGTTCCTAATCAGACGGATTCTATAGAATGTGCAGACATGGGGATTCCTGTTCTCAGCACTTCCATCTGGAACTCACAGAAGCCTGTCAGCCTGTAGACTCGGGCCTTTTCTCAGCTTAGAGAAACCTATTTGTTGCATGATTATTGTTTCTTTTACTTTTTCTTGTATTTGCAGGTTCCTTCTCCTGACTGGATCCTCCCAGCTTCTTATCGCTTCCCTCTTTATTTCTGTCTCCATGTACTTCTGCCCTGAGGCTTAGATATTCCTCTGCCTGATCTTCCAGGCCACAGATTTGAATCTCAGGAGAGCCCGGTTCCTCCTTCAGTCCAGCGTGTGACGTATTTGAGGCTCTGGAGTGGCCTTTCTATTTTTCCTTTGGTGCTTTACGTGACTCTCCTTGTGTGTTCTTGTTTTCTGTTCAAGTTGTAATTGTATCTTCCAGCCTCTCTGATTGATGGCCTCAATTTTCTTAAAAACCAAGTAATATACGTACATAGTTTTTAAAAATCAAAGCAATGTTTTAAAGTATATAATAAAAATTCTCACACACTCCCCTGCTTCCATGCCCTGTTCTCCATCAGCTCCAACATCACCGCTTTTATTCATTCTTTCTCTATGCTTCCTGGCTTTCTTTTTCCTTTTTCCTTTTTTTTTTTTTTTTTAAATATCAGAGAGGAAGGGAGAGGGAGAGAAAGATAGAAACATCAACGATGAGAGAGAATCATTGATCAGCTGCCTTCTGCACACCCCACACTGGGGATCGAGCCCGCAACCCAGGCATGTGCCCCAACCTGGAATCGAACCATGACCTCCTGGTTCTTAGGTCAAGGCTCAACCGCTGAGCCATGCTCCTCGGGCCCAGGTTTTCTTTATACAAATACAAACTAGTATGAATATACAATCGGTTACTTGATATCCTGTCTGTCTTACACAAAGGTAGTAGGCAGACCTAGCCGGTTTGGCTCAACGGATAGAGCGTCGGCCTGTGGACTGAAGGGTCCCGGGTTCGATTCCGGTCAAGGGCACGTGCCTGGGTTGTTGGCTTGATCCCCAGTGGTAAAGAAGAGTAAAAATATCTCTCTCGTCATTGGTATTTCTCTCTCGCCCTCTCCCTTCCTCTCTGAAATCAATAAAAATAAATAAAAAACAAAGGTATTAGGCAGTACGCATGGTCCTACATCTTGTTTATTTCTTGCCTTTTTGGTATAACAATGTTATCTTGGAGATTGTTTATAGAGTATCTGGCTCCTTCCTTTTAGCCTTGCGGTTTTTCATTGTCAGGATGTATCACAATTCATCTAGCAGGTCCACTGTTGATGAACACTCGTTTTGTGTCCAATCTTTGCCTATTACGAACAATGCTATAAAATATTATCTTAGGGTAGTTTGAATGTGCATTTTCATATATTTAAGGATTGTTGTTGTTTTCTGCAAATGATCTGTTCATACCTTTTGCCCATTTTCCTATTGAGTTTTTGGTCTTTTCCTTATTGATTTTGAGGAAGTTTTTCTATATTAGGGAAAATAGCCCTTTATCTCTGACATGAGTTGTAATCATCCCTCCAAGTTTGCCTCTCTACTCTGCTAATGGTATTTTTAGCCACACTAGTTTTCTTAAAATACATTTATATAAGAAATATGTAAATCACTTATTTTATTATGAAGGCCTTTTTTTGTTGCTGTTAATCCTTACCTGAGGATATTCCCCCCCCACACTGATTTTTAGAGAGAGTGGGAGGGAGGAAGAGGGAAGAGAGAGGGGAAAAAAACACATTGATGCGAGAGAGACACATTGATTGGTTGCCTCCTGCATGCACCCCGACCGAGGCTGGGGATTGAACCTGCAACCCAGGTATATGCCCTTGACCAGGAATCGAACCCTTGACCATTCGGTGCACAAGACAACGCTCTAACCACTAAGGCCAGGGCACAAAGGCCCTTTTAAAATATAGAATTTTGCTCATGTTTCCCTCTGAGTATTTTTATGGTTTCACTTATCAAATATAAATCTTTGATCCTTTGGTGGTGGCAGTGGGGGTAATATCTGAGTGAAAAGAGTGAGATGTAGACCACCTTTAATTGCTTCACCTCTGATCAACAAATTCCTCTTTCCACCATGATTAGTGAGGCATCTTTAGCACGTCCTGAGTCCCAGCCTTATTGGGGTCTGAGAGCAGTGGCTGGTTTGGTGGTCTTGTTTGTCCCTTCCAGCCACTGGGCTGTTGGAGGAGTGGAGTTTATGTGTGTTTGCTCTCCAGGACTGGGGTCGAGCTGTTGGAGCACCTACCTGGTGAGGGGCGTAGAGAGGAGAAGGGGTGGTGGTCTCTAGGAGTGAGGGTTCCACTGGCCTCTGCAGTCCAAGATACCAGCAGGAATTCTGCCTGTCCCCACCTCCTCCGTGCTCCCAGCCTTAAGGGCAGAGAGTGGGGGCTTTCTTGTTTGTTTCTTTTCTTTTTTTTTTTTTTTAATATATTTTATTGATTTTTTACAGAGAGGAAGGGAGAGAGAGATAGAGAGTTAGAAACATCGATGAGAGAGAAACATCGATCAGCTGCCTCCTGCACATCTCCCACTGGGGATGTGCCTGCAACCCAGGCACATGCCCCTGACCGGAATCGAACCCGGGACCCTCCAGTCCGCAGGCCGACGCTCTATCCACTGAGCCAAACCGGTCTCGGCTGTTTGTTTCTTAAATATATTTTTTATTGATTTCAGAGAGGAAGGGAGAGGGAGAGAGAGATAGAAACATCATTGATGAGAGAGAATTGTTGATAGGCTGCCTCCTGCACACCCCACACTGGGGATCGAGCCCACTACCTGGGCATGTGCCCTGACCAGGAATCAAACCGTGACCTCCTGGTTCATAGGTCGACGCTCAACCACTGAGCCACACTGTCTGGGCAAGGGCAGAGAGTGTTTAGCTCCCCATCAGCTCCCGGGGGTCTGGTACAAGGGTTACCCTGCCTTTACCCTAAAGTCTCATGTGGGGACCCAGTCTGCCCTGGGGTTTCCCAGGTGTCAGACACTCTGACCTGTGCTAGCCAGTCCCGCCCATCCAGCTGCCCCAGCCCCTGCTTGGCTTGGGCAGTAGAGCGTAGCAGTTGGGAGAAGAGGAGAAACAGGGCATGTTTAAGCCCTTGGCCCCAGAGCCGCATCTTAAAGGGAGAGAAATTCCTTTGTCTCTGTTAGATTGGAGGAAGGGAGAACTGGAAGGACCAGTCTGTCTCCAGATAAAAAATAATGAATACCTACCTCATAGAGTAGTAATAACACTTAGAGTGTGGAAGAGTAAAAAAACAATTTTTAAGGGTTTTTCCCCCCTTTTTATTATGAAAAATTTCAAACATGCAGAAGAGCAAAAAGAATATTAAAATGAATACATCTATACATATTGCCTAGATTTAACAATTACTGTTTAAGATCCAGGCCATAGTTAAGTGTCCCCCCCTTAGCTAAGGCAAGTTCCTCCCAGCCACTGTGAACCAGGATCCAGTCAAGGGCCATCCCTGGCATTTGGTTGTCTCTGAAGTCTCTCTCGACAACCCCCTCCCTTTCCTTCTGCCCTGACAGAGATTTGTAAAGAGACCAGACCGGTTGCCCTGCAGAATGTCTATTTTAAGCTGGAATGTTGGCTTCCCTGTGGCGGTGCCCCGTGTTCCTCTGACCCTTGTGTTACCTCAGGGTGGTAGGTCTGAGAGGCTTAGGTAGGTCAGGCCACCAGGGCTCAGGGACAGATCATCCAGGGGAAGCAGGAATCAAGGATGATTCTAGATCTCTGTTGGAGCAACAGAGGTGATGCCCGAGATGGGGAGCTCGAGGCGGGTGGAGACACTCTCAGGCTGAGGCAGGCAGCTTTTCAGTGTGTCGGAGACATCCAGGGTGGATTGCCGAACCTGGGGATGCAGTTGTGAGTTGTTAACCTAATGAGGTCAGTTGAGCTTTCCCAGGACAGTGGAGTGAGAAGCAGACATGAGACACCAACGCACCGAGGAGATGGCAGAGGAAGAGGAGCGTGGGCCCCACGAGCTGAGAAGTAGCAGATAGAGGAAGAGAAAGCTGACCGAGAGGCCATGTCCGAGGCGGTATGGGAGGGAGAGGGTGGTGAGGACTAAGTACCAGGGAGAGTCAGGCAGAAAAGGACCAGATTTGTCCGAAAGGAAGTTGTGGGAGGCCTGGCCTGAGCAGTGGGCTGGATGTTGAGTGAGTGGACGGCGAGACAGTGGGGCACACACACCCCTTCAAGAAGTCGGCTTTGAAAAGGAGGAAGGGAAAGTTGGGTCCAAAGGCATTCTTTTCTTTTTTCAAGATGGAGAGACCTTGCCCGGCCCCGGTTTAGCTCAGTGGGGGCGGGGGTGTGGGGGAGTTTTTGAGAGTCAAGCCAGGAACCAAGAGCCCACTGATTCGATTCCCAGTCAGGGCATATGCCCGAGTTGTGGGCCCGATCCCCTCTGGGGCGCATGCAGGAGGCAGCCGAATGCTGATGTTTCTCTCTCATCAATGTTTCTATCTCTCGATCCCTCTTCCTTCCTCCCTCTCTAAAATAATCAATTTTAAAAAAAAGATGGAGAGACCTTGAATTTGCTGATATGCCAAAGGGACAAAGGTGGAAGGATTGGAGATTTGAGGTGAGGTGAGGCAGCTTTTGAGCAAGTGAGAGGCAATGAGGTTGGCTGGCCATTGGGTTGGCAGGGACAGGAGGACCCTGAGCTTCCCATTAGGGGAGGGAGAAGGAATGGTGGCTACAGGTTCAGATACATTTGAGGGTGTGGGCAGGGGACCACCGCCATCACATCTTTCCACCCCCCCGAGACTGCCATCACCACAGCCTTTGCTTGACAACTTCCTTGGCAACCATTTGTGACTCCTCCTAGCTTAGTAGCCAGAGAGCTGCCAGACTTACTCAGAGCACAGGGACTGGGAGCCATGAGGGGGCTCCACCCAGGAGCAGGCTAGGCAGGCAGCCCCATGAAGTCACCCAAAGGCTCGGGCAGAGTCCAGAGCCAAGGGCGAGCCATCAAGACCCAAAGCCAGAAAAGCAGAAGTGGGGAGCAGAGCCTGCTCTATTTCCCATGTCCTGTGGGTGTGGGAACTCAGGCTGCTGCTGGCTATTTCACAGAAACCAGCCTGTGAGCGGGAGAGAATGACAGCCCAATCTCTGGATAAAGAAACCGAGGCCCAATTGCAGGCTCCATCCCCGGCGCCTGTTGGGGTGTGTGCGGGAGGCAACCAATCGATGTCTCTCTCTCTCTCTCTCTCTCTCTCTCTCTCTCTCTCTCTCTCTCCCTCCCCCCACCCCCTCCCTTCTACTCTCTCTAAAAATCAATGGAAAAATATCCTCGGGTGAGGATGAACAATAATAGAAAAAAAGAAAGAAAGAAACGGAGGCCCAGAGATTCAAGAGGTTGTCCAGAGAGAAGCCGAGGCCGGGAACACACAGGTTTCTGGACTCCCGCTCCTCTCCTCTTTCCTTTAATGGAATGAAGCTTCTGCCCCAAACCAGGAGGAAAGCCTTGCCGCGGGCCATTGTGTTTGGAATCTCATGCTACCTGCATGCGATGAGATGCCGCTGAGCCCCCTGGGCCTTGACACGACACGCATGGCCCAGGCCCCTGCCCAGGCGGGTGACGTCAGACTCTCGGGCTTGCGTGGGTTCCCGGGTGCTCTGAGGCTGGAGGACCCGGATCCTGCGGGTGACCCAGCTCCCACTGCACACGGGTGGAGCTGGGGTGGATACCGAGTGAGGCCGGACTCTGCCCTGGAACAGGTGTGCTCAGGGCAGGGACAGTTCTGTGCACTCGGCTAAGCTTCCAGCGGAAAAGATCACCATTCATCCTCACGCTCCCTCCGCTCAGCCCAGATGGCACGGAGCAGGCTCAGTCAGCAGAGGAGGTCCTGTCCCCTCCCCAGTCGAGGGTTTGTGGGTCTTTCTTTGCCTCTTGCCCCAGAGACCTGCTAGGATTTTCTGGTTGCACCTGCTCTAGTTGCCCCAACCCTCCCGGGCGGGATTTGGAGAGAGGGGTGAGCACAGAGGGCTGGAGACATGGATGATGTGCAGTTGGCTTGTTCTGTCCCCTCCCCCACCATGCACCTCTCAAGGCTTGAGGGTGTGGTTGAGAAAAGAGGACCCCACTGGGGAACCACTGTGGTCATCACCTTTTCTTGCTGGGGGAGGAGAAGCCCAGGCAAGAGGCCTGAGGAGCCAACCTCCGTCATCGAGAGCAGCCAGAGCTGTGTGGGTTTGGTAAGTGGCTGTAGTGTGGGGCCAGGGCCCGCCCGCTGGGAGACCCCGCCATGCCGGCCAGGCCTCTTACCCTGGGGAAGCAGCAGGTGGAGTTCTGGCTACCTTTCGTGTGGTCCCAGCCCCCTCTACTGTCACTCCAGGTTCCTGACACATGGAAACCCTGCTTCCCAATTCCCCCTGCAGGGCGGAGCCGAAGGCCTGGGTTCCCACTCCTGCCCTCCTCTGCTCTCTCCCCTACCGGACCCCAGCCCCTCCCTGGTGCCTCAGAGTTTCTGGCTGCTCTGGAATTTACAGCTGTTTCCATCTCCTGGGCGTGGCTCCATAACTCTTGTTGACCTGTCGTGTGTGTGTGTGTGTGTGTGTGTGTGTGTGTGTGTGTGTGTGTGTCAGGGTGGGGTACTGTAGTGTGTCATGTGTGTGACACATGTGAGGACTTCAGGCTCTCGGAAAGGGATTAGTCTACTTCTGGGGTTCTGAGCCGGGGCACAGGAGACTGTCCGGGAGCTTTTGGGGTAGAGTAGAGCATAGACCCCAGACTTGCTCTGGATGTGGTTCCCCAAGTGTCCTAGACCCCAAATCCTTACCACGCATGGTTTACTTGGGTGTCTCTGCGCTGAGCCCATTGTGGGTTCAGGGGAGGAGCGGCCTGGGGAACATGGGAGAAGGGAGAGCCAGGTCTGGGGGCAGGAAGATGACGGAAATGGGAGAGTAAGAGATGGGAAGTCGGGGACCCAGGGTGGGAGGGTGGGGGTCAGAGCCTAAACTGGGACCGGAACAGCCCCTACGGGACAGCCTGAAGGCGGGCAGGTGGGCGGGCAGGGTGCTGCCTGGCACTGGGGCTGGGGAGGAAGCACCCCTGAGGGGATTAGTGAAAACAAAATGGTCCCCAAGGGGTGGGAGGCGGGGCTGCTGCTTCTCGCTGGGGACGCGCTGTGTCCGCTGTGCACGAGAGGGTCAAGGGCGGACAGGCCAGGAGGAAGCTCCTAGGGTAGGGCTCTGGAGCTGGTTCCTGTCCCCTTCTCCCGGGGTTGGGAGAGTGGGGGTGGGGCACAGCACGCTTGTTTATGTAGGTGGACACGTGGCGGAGGCGGCACATGCTTCGAGGCGGCAGACCAAGGCGGTCAGGCGGGTAGATGGTGATGTGGTCAGATCCTTCCCGCCCTCCACGTGCTGGAAACCCATCCAGAGACCGGGTTCTTCTGATACCACATCTGCCCCTCCCCCTTCCTCTTTGAGACACCCACCCGCACAAAGCTTCCTCTTTCCCATCACACCCTCCCTGGGCCTTGGGGGAGCTGATGGTCACTCATTGTCCTGCCTGTGCCAGCTCAGGCCCCAACACCCAGCCGCCCCAGGCTTGTCTCCATCTGTGAAGCCTCCCCCTCCCCCACCATTGCTCCCGTGCGCCCTCTGTGGAGGCCGTTCCGTGCCTGTGTCTGGGCCTAGGAGTCAGAACTCATCGGTAATCAGAGCTGAGTGAGGCAGGCAGTGGTGTCCCTGGACACAAAAATCTCCCCATTCTTCCCCCTGCCCCCCGCCCCCCCCCCCCCACACACACACATACACACCCGGCCTCAGGCAGCCTGCCTCATGCAGCACTTCCGCAGCCCTGACAGGAAATGGGCTGGAGGCTCAGCCTCCCACCATCTCAAGGCCACTTCTTGTTTCCCTTTTGCCCTGTGCCAGCCCGGGGTTGTGCCCCGTGGCTCCACCCCCAAAGCTTCCCAGGGCTCCATCCCAGCAGCTCAGAGGGGACAGGATGGTGGACGTGATTGCCAAACTGACCAGGAGGCCGAGCCGGGCCCTTCGGGTGCAGGTAGGGGACCTTGGCATCGGGGGCTGAACCTGGCCGCTGATGGGGATAGCAGACGGGCCTATGGAGTCGAGGGGCCAGTAGTGGACCTCCATCCCTGGCCCTGTCAGGAGCTGGGGGAGCTGGGGTTCGCAGCAGGGAGTCTCACGGAGCTTGGGAATCCTCCCTTCTTTCCTCTTTCCTTCTCCGAGGCCTCGCCCGTCCGGGAGGGGCTGCAAAGAGGCTGAGAGGTGGTGATCAGCTGGGGGAAGAGAGGCAGGCCTGCTCCCTGCTTGTGGGTGGGCATTGAAGACAGGAGGAGCTGGGGCTGGGAAGCTCTGAGTGTGGTGAGAACTGGGCCCCTCTCAGCTCCGTCCTCTGAGGCGGGAGGACACTTCCTCTTTCCCACTAGGTGTCCCTGTGTCTCTGATGACTGTGACTGGGCCCCTGAGAGCCCTTGGTGCCCTAGACAGGCTGCACCTGGGTCTTGTCTGGGCCTCTAGGAGTTGGGGGTGGGCATGGCAGGCCCGGCTCTGACCCGGGCGGGTGAACTCCCCCTGGAAGGCCAGGGGGCGTGGAGGGGCTGGCCCACCTGGCTTCCAGGAGCTGGCCTGATCCGGGCTGAGGCTCTGCCCGAAGGGAAAGTACCTCGTCTTAGCACTGGGGGCTCTGTAGAGTTCGAGAGTTTGAAGGGGCCTCAGGGCTGCTGCAGTCCAGCTTCCTCACAGGACTGCCACATCCCTATGGGGGGGATGGCGAGGGGGCATTGGGGCTCTGCTTGCTCACCTCCAGCCCTCCAGTGAAGGCCCCTCACTACCCCCTGGGCAGCCCCCCTCCAGAGAAGGTGCCCCCTTCAAAGGGACACTGCCTTGCCCCCGTTTAACCCCCGATCTGCAGTCTGGAGCCCCACAGTATGATTCTGCGTCTCCTCTTCCTCATGACAGCCCGTCATGCTGGAGGCCTGCACTTGTACCGCCCAGGCCTCCTCTGTACCTGCGGGGAGCGTTCCTTGTGCAAGATTCCCATTCCCAGCCTGGGGCTCCCCATGGACTCTGAGCCAAGGCCAGCAGCCTCGCCAGGTGGAGATCCCTGCTCCAAAGAGCCTGGCTCCTTATTGGCTGGTCCACTGCCCATGCGCCCTTCCAGCCCCTGTCCCGGGGTTAGCTGGGGTGCACAGCAGGTGTGTCTGGCCGTTCACCTTCCTCTGCTGCCTCCATCCTGTCTTCCCAAGGAGTGTCCGGTTCCTTTGCTTGAACCCTCGTTTTCAGGAAGTTCTTGCTCAAGGCTAAGCCCGGTCTCTCCTGCAGTGTCAGGTGTGTGCTTGTTGCTGAAGTCTGGTAGGGAAATGACCTGTGTACTCAAGCAGGAAGTGCTTTGGGTGGATCTGCATTGGACCACCCACTGCGGGGTGACCATGGTCAGTTACAGTCACTGAGTCTTGCTCTTAAGAAACTCATGCCTTTAGGGGCAGAGAAGGGAGGTAGATGGGTGGACAACGAACCGACCGCCAAGGCAGCATGCCGTCAGGCCCCAACAGAATAGAGTGACAGCAGGTTAGACTTTTCTCTGGAGGGAGAAAGCCTCGCCCAGTGAGGCCTGGGAGCGGAGCTCCATGGAGGAGCAGGATTTGGCTGGGCAGGGTGAGAGCCGGGAGTTCCAGGCTGAGGGCATGGCTGGAGCAAAGGTAGGAAGGTAGGGTACCTTTGTGTTTGGGGGCTGGTGTGGTTGGAATACAAGATGCCACAAAAGGGCTGTTGTGAGTGGAGAGAAAAGAGAAGGGGGTGGAGGGTGGTCTCAGCCGCGCAGGAGCTGGTAGGGGAGGGAGAGGAGTGATGAACTGCTGTACCCAGCTCTCCCTGTCCCCTAAGTGCCTGGGACCTGCCACCCTGTGTACAACTGCCACACCCCCTCCGTTGGCAGTGGTTTTGTTCTTTTGTTAGCAGTAACCATCGCTGACATGCTGTGCATTTTAGATCACCCTGCTTCCCCCCGCCATTTGCACACGTGTGCAGGCTGCCAGGCCAGGGGTTTGTGTCCATTTCTTCGCTGCTGCATTCCTCGTGCCTAAAACCATGCCTGGTGCAGAGTAGGAGATCTCTGTTGGACAAGTGAGTATTTCTGTAGGCACCTAAGGCTCAGGGAGAGGCCACCTTGAGCAGGACATGCTTCCCCTCTTGAGGAGTTTACAGCTTAGTGAAGGTCTTGCAGCAACAGAGAAACTTCTATGACTTAAAAAAACGGTTTAGCCCAGAGGATGTGGCTCAGTGGTTGAGCATTGACCCATGAGCCAGGAGGTCACAATTCAATTCTCAGTCAGGGCACATGCCCAAGTTGCAGGCTCAATTTCCAGTGAGTTGGGGGTGAGGGGGGGCGCCGGGGCGTGCAGGAGGCAGCCAAGCAATGATTCTCTCTCATCATTGATGTTTCTCTCTCTCTCTCTCTCTCTCTCTCTCTCTCCTCTCTCTCTCCATCTCTAAAATAAAAAATAAATTTTAAGTTTATTGGCCCTGGCCAGGTGGCTCAGTTGGTTGGAGCGTCATCCCATACACCAAAAGGTTGCTGATTTGATTTCTGGTCAAGGCACATACCTGGGTTTCAGGTTTGATCCCGGGTCAGGGCACATACTGGAGGCAACCAGTAAATGCTTCTCTCTCACATCATATCCCCCCCCCCCCCCCACTTCTTCCTCTTTCTAAACATATCCAAGCGTGAGGATTAAAAGCTTAAAGAAAAAAACTAAATAAAACAAATCCAATCCCTATAATTATACCTCTGTTTCTAAAAAACACAATATTGGAATTGTGCTAAGTTTATCATCTTGAAATCTTCTTTCCCTTGTAGCATTTTGTATTCTTAGAAAACAGTATTAATCTCCTTGTGCTATTCTGCTGCCTGGGGTTTGAGAGTGTAGCTATCTACCCCTCTGATGGGCTGAGGGTGCAAGGCTGTGGTGGGCACACGGGAAACCTTGGGAAAGGTCTTGAACCTGACACCTGAGCTGAGTCCTAAGGGACTAGGAGTTAGCCAGGTGAAAAAGGGGTGGGGAGAGGCCTAGGCAGGCTGTGAATGAGCTGAGGCCTATAAGAGACACAGCAGAGAGGGTGGGGGCGGTGCTACAGGAGCTTAAAGTTCAGCTCAGGAGCAAGGAGTGGCAGGAAATAAGGAAGGTGGAAGACAGGCAGGTGATGGGCTGCCTCTGGTGGCCTGTTAAAGGCTTAGACTTTGCCCTGCCAGGCTGCAGGCAGCCTTGAGGCTGTTAGGCATAACCAGGCTTATCTTCTGTGTGACTGAATCCTCTAGCCCACCTCACTTTCCTTTGTGGGGAGAGGGGGTTTTCACCTTTCTTTGCCTCTCCTCCTTTTTTTTTTTTTTTTTTTTTAATCCTCATCCAAGAATATTTTCCCATTGATTTTTAGGGAGAGTGGGAGAGGGGAAGACAGAGAGAAATATCAATGTGAGAGTAACACATCGATTGGTTGCCTCCTACATGAGCCCTGACCAGGGCCTGGGGCCAGGGAGGAGCCTGCAACCAAGGTAGTCACCCTTGACTAAAATTGAACCCAGGACCCTTTGGTCCACAGGCTGATGCTCTAGCCACTGAGCCAAACAGGCTAGGGCTGCCCCTCCTTCTTCCCTCCCATCTGGCTGTCCTCTGTGTTTTCCATGTCTGGAGTCGATTCAGAGGCCTGCAAACCCCATATCCAGGAGCTTCTAATCCCAAATCCAGAGGCAGTACTGATCCTGGCCCCAGAGCGCTCCCAGCCAGGAGGGAGGGAGGGAAGGAGGGTTGTAGAAGGCAGCAAGACCCTGGTCCCATATGACCTGAGTGGGACAGGGAAGGGGTGGGTCCCAGGCCATTTCTCTGTTTCTGCCCAACCTTTGATTCTCCTCTGTGAGTGCACAGCTGGGAGAGTTCGGTTATCAATATGTTATTAATAAACTAGAGGCCATTGCATGAAGAGATTCATGCAATAGGCCTTCCTTCCCCTGGCTGCCGGCACTGGTTTTCCTCCAGCACCTGGGACCCAGGCCTTTGGTCTGGCCGCAGCGAGTCTTGGCTTCTCCCATCTGGCCGCAGCGGAGAAGCCAAGCCTCTTCAATCTTCAGTCTTCACTCCACGCCTGCATATGCAAATTAACCACCATCTTTACTGGGTTAATTTGCATAGTCACTGATTGGCTGGTGGGCGTAGCAGAGTGACACCCGTTTGCATGTTTCTCTTGTATTAGTGTAGATAATTCATGGCATTGCCCCACCTTATCTGGGGCATTTCATACGTTACAAAGCACTTTCTTTTTTTTTTAAATATATTTTATTGATTTTTTACAGAGAGGAAGGGAGAGAGATAGAGAGTTAGAAACATCGATGAGAGAGAAACATCGATCAGCTGCCTCCTGCACATCTCCCACTGGGGATATGCCCGCAACCCAGGTACATGCCCTTGACCGGAATCGAACCTGGGACCCTTCAGTCCGCAGGCTGACGCTCTATCCACTGAGCCAAACCGGTTCCGGCGACAAAGCACTTTCAAGAACATTTCCTCATTCTCTCTTCACTACAGTTTCCAGAACGGCAGGGCAGATATTTCACAGCTGGGGGAACTGAGGCAGGGAGGTGCGGTGACTTGCTGCAGGTTGCCCAGGTGGCAAGTGGCCCAGTCGGGACTGTGTGACCCGCCGCTGACCTGTCTCCTCCTTCTTGTGCAGGTGGATGAAACCCCAGAGCCCGTGTACGCGAACATAGAGAGACAGCCTCCGGCCACTTCACCTGTCGCCACCGCGGGCCCCGGACCCGGCCAGGTGTGGGAGACACACACGGACGCGGACACCGGGCGGCCCTACTACTACAACCCAGACACGGGCGTGACCACCTGGGACTCGCCCTTCGAGGCTGCGGAAGACGCCACCAGCCCGGCCCACTCCCTGTCCTCGGTGGGCAGCCACGAGAGCCTCGAGACTGAGTGGGGCCAGTACTGGGATGAGGAGAGCCGCAGGGTGTTCTTCTACAACCCGGTGACGGGCGACAAGGTCTGGGAGGAGGAGGCCCAAGAGCCCGAGGAGGAGGAGGAGGAGGAGGAGGACGACGAGAACGACAACACGTTGAAGATGCAGCCAGGCCTGAGCCCCCGCAGCCCCAAGGACCAGAGGGTGAGGGGCGGGGCCTGAGCAGGGTGGGCCGGGCTGGCTCCTAGGCCTCTGACCCCTCCTCCTCCCCACAATCCTGGGAACTTGGGGTGAGGGCAGGGCCTGGCCAGTGGTGGGTGGGGCTGGCTCTGAGGGGCCTCTGACCCAGTCTTTTACTCCCTGCAGCCTCCCACCCCTGAGACGGACTACCCTGAGGTGCTGACCAGTTACCCCGAGGAGGACTATTGCTCTTCGGGCTCCTTCAGTGAGCCCGGGCCGGCCTCTCCTTTTGTCACGCCTCCCGGCTGGTCATGCCACGTGGACCCGGAGGGGCAGACACTCTACACCAACCAGTTTACCCAAGAGCAGGTAGGGGAAACGGACAGGGGGCCCAGAGAGTCTCAGGGACATGCCTCCAGCCCTTCCTCACTAATAGCTCCCGGCAACACTGAACTTCGGCTCCTGCTCTGGCTCCAAGCCAGCCTAGGGCACTGTGTCACCTGCACCTGTCCCTCCAGACTCCTTGGGTCTATGTTGGGCTCTGGTTAGAGGGAACCTTTTCTTCTCCTCTCTTGAGGCCACTGGCAGCCCTGACCTTCCCTCTCCCCACAGTGGGTGAAGCTGGAGGACCAACATGGGAAGCCCTACTTCTACAACCCCAAAGACTCCTCTGTTCGGTGGGATCTGCCCCAGGTAACCGACTGGGGAAGGGAGAGTCCTAAGGAGAGAGGCGGGGGGACGGGGTTATATATGACAGAGTCTTCCTCCCCAGATCCCAGTTCCTGCCCCTCGAAGCATCCTCAAATCCAGCCAAGACAGTGAGACCCCAGCCCAGGCCAGCCCTCCGGAGGAGAAGGTAAGGGAAGGGGCGTGCAGGTCCTGGGGTCTGGAACTGGGCCAGGATGTCTCCCCCATAAGCCCCAGCACTAGCCTGGGCTGAATGAACCTGGATCTGGGTCATCTCAGGCCCAGAGGTGGGTCGGGTTGGGAGCTGGGAGGAAATCTCTCTTGCTGCTGCTGCTGTGGGAGCAGGTACCCCACCATCAGCAGTAGCAAAGAGGGTTCAGTGGAGGTCCAGGCCCAGCCTGTGGGGCATTGCTGGCCGAGGGGAGACTAGCCTCGGTCCGCCATGGCTCGCATCCTTAACTGCCTCCTCTGTCCCCTTCTTTCTCTAAGATCAAGACCCTGGACAAGGCAGGCGTGCTCCATCGCACCAAGACAGTGGACAAGGGAAAGCGGGTCCGGTGAGAGCCCTTCTGCCCCCACAGAGGGCAGGGTGGGCCTTAGTGACGACATTCGCTGAGCACTGCCCCTATGTCAGGCTCTGTTCATCCTCAGAGCAACTTTGTAAGAGGTCCCGTGAGGACACTGAGGCACGGAGAGATAACGGGTCCACCTCTAGCAGTCGGGTGTCCCCAAGCTGTGATCTTTTCTTAAAAAAAAATATTTTTATTGATTTCAGAGAGGGAGGGAGAGAGAGAGAGAAAAACATCGATGATGAGAGAGAATCATTGATCGGCAGCCTCCTGCATGCCCCCCACTGGGGATCGAGCGTGTGCCCTGACAAGGAATCGAACCATGACCTTCTGGTTCAGAGGTTGATGCTCAACCATCGAGCCACTCTGGCCAGGCCCCAAGCTGTGTTCTTCAGCTCTGTGTCCTGCTCCCGGGGTGGGAAGGAGGCCTCCCACCAGCCCAGGGCCAGATCCAAGCTCTGCCACCCCCACTCCCATCCCCGCCCAGGAAGAAGCACTGGAGCACCTCCTGGACCGTGCTGGAGGGCGGCATCCTGACGTTCTTCAAGGACTCGAGGACCTCAGCTGCAGTCGGCCTGGTGAGGCCCCGGCCCCCAAGGCGGGGGTCACCCCGTCTGCTCCTGAGTCCTGCGGGTCTTTACCCGATTGGTCTTGTCAAAGGCCAGTTCTGAGACAGTGGAACATAAATGCCCAGTGAGCCAGGCCTTTGGCAAAGACAACAGCAGATTTACCCCAGGACCAGCACCTGCAGCCATCCTGGGCATGGGGAGCTGTCCTTGAGGGCCGACCGCTCCAGCCTCCTGGGCAGGCAGCTGGGGACTAGGTGCTCTGTTTGCAGGGATGGGGGCTGCACACTTTTCTCCTTTCCTCTCCTGGGAGGGCAGGCAGCAAAGGACCCACCAGCCCGCAGGTTCTGTGGTTAAGAAGTTCCAGGATCTCTGGGTTCCAGAAATCCCTGGGCCCCCTTCTCCCAGAGCTGTGACCCCATCCTGTCACTAGAGCTGAGGGGGCTGGTGGACTGGAGTCAGGGTCCTGTGGCAGGTCTGTCCAAGTTGAAGGCTCTCTCCTTCCCTCTCCCACAGAGGCAGCCTCCTAAGCTCTCTACCCCCGAGTACACAGTGGAGCTGAAGGGGGCCTCTCTTGCCTGGGCCCCCAAAGACAAATCCAGCAAGAAGAATGTGCTGGAGGTGAGTTGTGGGGGTGGAGAGAAAGAAAGGGGGCTTACTGAGGCTTGGGGCTCAAACTAGGCAAGTCCCAAGAAGGGGGGGCCTGTGGAGAATTGGTCTGGAATTCTCAGGGCTCAAAGCTAAAGTTGCCCCCACCTTAGGGATCCACCCACAGTATTCCTGGCATCATGGATTCTGCAGTTTCCTCTCTAGAAGCTGAGTTCCCCAGTCCTTGGCCTTGGAGGGTGATGAGAAGTAGGAGGGGTCTCTGGGGGACAAAACTCAGCCATGACTTGTGTCTCTCCAGCTGCGGAGCCAAGATGGCTCAGAGTACCTAATCCAGCACGACTCGGAGGCCATCATCAGCACCTGGCACAAGGCCATTGCCCAGGGCATCCAGGAACTGGTAGGCAGAGCCTGGGGCCTCTAGGGCTGGTAGGGAGGGGATGGCCAGCCAGTATGCAGGGCAGCTGTGCCCACTGTGGGCGGGGTCCTCTACTCAGGCACTGGGAGCTCCATGGCACCAGTGGGTAGTGCCCCTCCCTACAGATGCAGCCCCCCACCCCCAACCCCATCCCGCCCATCCTTATGGCTGGATGGCAAGAGGGCTGCTGAAGAAACAGCCTTTCTTATATGAACCAGCCTCTGAGGTCGGCCCTGCAGGAGGATTGATTCTTCAGGTAGGGGTGGAGGCACATCCTAGAACAGTGATGGTGAACCTATGACACGCGTGTCAGAAGTGACACGTGAACTCATTTTTTTGGTTGATTTTTCTTTGTTAAATGGCATTTAAATATATAAAATAAATATCAAAAATATAAATCTTTGTTTTACTATGGTTGCAAATATCAAAACATTTCTATATGTGACACGGCACCAGAGTTAAGTCAGGGTTTTTTGAAATGCTGACACGCCGAGCTCAAAAGGTTCGCCATCACTGTCCTAGAGGAATGTCCCATTTTAAGGGGCGCAGAAGGAAAAGAAACTATCTGAGAAATATCCGCAGGCTGGAATGACAGGCTGAAACTAGAAGACAAAATTTTTAAGGGTTGAATTGAAGAGTCTACTATTTTAAGGTTCAAAATATCAATTGCATAAGTAGAGATGGGACAGTCCCCCTCTGACAGCGATTCCCTTCGCCTGGAAACAACCTGGGGCTTTTTGAAATCCCCTAGGACCCAATACTGGGTGCGGCATTTGGCTGTATAACTAGAGGCAGGAATCCAGATCCAGGGAGGTGATTCTGGTGTGGTGGTTGGCTCAGGCCCCAGCTAGAACTGCAAGCTCAGAACTGGGAGCCACATACTGAGGAATCCTAACCTAGTGGAGTGTACAGAGTTGCTGAGAAAAATATGGAAAAGGGGTGGGGGTGGGGCGCGGGCAGGAACTGGGACATGGGTAGGGCAGAACAGGAGGACTGCCTCCCAACACCTAGAGAGCTTCATGCAGCTAAGAACGATGAATGTTCTGAGGGCCCATGGTGGAGATGAGGGGAGTTATCCTGGTTAAGGGGAGGGTGAATTTTGTGGGGTCAGGGGTCACCAGGCCAGCAAGGCTCTGCCTCTGAGGCTCTGTGGTTCTAGTCTGCAGACCTGCCCCCGGAGGAGGAAAGCGAGAACAGCAGTGTGGACTTCGGGTCCAGTGAGCGCCTGGGAAGCTGGCGGGAGGATGAGGGACGGCCTGGAGCAGGTGTGCGCGGGGGATGGGGGAGGGGAGGGTAGGGGTACAGGTGGGGGTGGGGTGAAGGGAATCTTTTGGAGGGGGCGGTGACCCGGATGGGGCCTGCTGGGCCACCCCGGCGCCACGGACTGACTCGCCCTTGCATTGCCCGCGGCAGCCGCTCCTGTCCTGAGCCCGGGGGTCCAGGAGAGCGACTTGAGCAAAGTCCGGCAGAAGCTCCTCAAGTTCCTACTCAAGAGGCCCACGCTGCAGTCGCTGCGGGAGAAGGGCTACATCAAAGGTACCGGAGGGGCCGGGAGCGCGGGCGCGGGTGGCGCAGGGGCGGGCGCTGACCAGCCTCTCCCCCAGACCAGGTGTTCGGCTGCGCGCTGGCCACGCTGTGTGAGCGCGAGAGGAGCCCGGTGCCGCGCTTCGTGCGGCAGTGCATCCACGCTGTCGAGGCCCGCGGTACGTGCGCCGCAGCCTGCGGGGCGCGGGGGGCGCCTCACAACCTCCCGACAGGACCCCATGAGGGAGGCCCCTGGGTGGGCGCAGGGTGGAGAGGAAAGGACCGCGAGCTCCGTAGCCGGGGCTTTAGCCGCACCCCACGGAACCCGGGCTGAGCGCCTCCCCTCCCCAGGGCTGGACATCGACGGGCTGTACCGCATCAGTGGAAACCTGGCCACCATCCAGAAGCTGCGCTACAAGGTGGACCACGGTGAGGCCCGCCCTCGCCCGCAGCCCTGCCCCCGGGCCGGCGGCCGCGGAGGGTGCTCACCCCTCCTCCCGCCCCGCTTTTCTCGCCGCAGATGAGCGCCTGGACCTGGAGGACGGGCGCTGGGAGGACGTTCACGTGATCACCGGCGCCCTGAAGCTCTTCTTCCGAGAGCTGCCCGAGCCCCTCTTCCCCTTCTCGCACTTCCGCCAGTTCATCGCCGCCATCAGTGAGTGGGGCGGGGGCGGGGGCGGGGGTGGGGGGGTTGGGGTGCAGCTGGCCGGCCGGGGACCAGACCCCCCCACACCGGGAGGTAGCTCCATGCGTTCCCCTGGCCGAGCCCACGCTTCCCTTCGCCAGAGCTGCAGGACCAGACCCAGCGCAGCCGCCTTGTGCGCAGCCTGGTGCACACGCTGCCCGCCCCCAACCACGAAACCATGCGGCTCCTCTTCCAGCACCTGTGCCGGTGAGTGGGCGGCCGTGGGCATGGGGAGGCGGGGACCCCCACACTCTCCCATCGCTGGGCCCTGATTCCCCTGCACCCCATGCCGCTGCAGGGTGATTGAGTACGGCGAACAGAACCGCATGTCGGTGCAGAGCGTGGCCATAGTGTTCGGGCCCACGCTGCTGCGGCCCGAGACGGAGGAAGCCAGCATGCCCATGACCATGGTGTTCCAGAACCAGGTTGTGGAGCTCATCCTGCAGCAGTGCTCCGACATCTTCCCGCCGCACTGACCCCCGCCGGCGCCGAGGACCGACACTGGCGTTGGCCACTTGTGTCCTGCCTCGCGGCTAGACTCGATTTCTGAGACCCTCCACTTCCCCCCGGTCCGCAGGCCGCGGGGAATTCTGCGCCCTCAGTCTGAGGGTATGGTGACCCTTGGTGGGTAGCTCACAATATGTGATTTTCCCCTCACCTGTCCTGTTTTGGGATTAATTGGGTTCTGTTCTTTATTACAGCGCCACCTCCTGTGTGTGCGCGGGCGTGCACACGAGAATGTCGTGGGGGGCGGGGGGCGGTGAGGGTTGTTTCTAGGATGCCCAAGCCCCTTGTTGGAAGGAGTAATTTGGGTGAGGGGCTTCCTGGCTTCTGCAGGCTTGAGGCCTTAACAGAGACCCTGTGGGCTGGCACTGTGCCCGTCATGAAGCACCTTCCCTGCTGCCGAAACAGGACTGACCCGGGCCTCCAGCGCGGGCAGCTGAACCTGCCTTCCCTCAGGCGCCAGGAAGGAACTTCTGCCCAGCCCTCCCACTGGCTGGCTGTGGACAGTTTTCGCCTGCTTTCTTGTTTGCGGTTCCGGGATTCTGCCCTCCTTGACCCACTTATGTTCTGTGCCAGGGGTCTTCCCCTTGGGTAAATGTGTGCCTGGCACCTGCCACCTGACATGCACCATTTCCACACACGATCCCACTTTACAGATGAGAAAACTGAGGCTTGCAGAGGCAAAGTGACTTGTTCAGCGTCCAGTGGGTGATCTGACTCCCCAGCTCAAGCTCCCCTTATACCAAAGCACAGCCTCGTGGTGGGGTAAAATCAGTCCTTTCAGCTACCCCCTCACCACAGCATGGACTGATGGGTAAAGCAAAAAAACCCAAAAAAACGAAGCTGGGTGGGTTCTGTCTGGGCCTGGGGAGGTACCTGAAGGTGAAGAGGGAGCCTGCCCAGCTGTCCTTCCCTGGGGGGAGGGGAAGTGGCACTAGCAGGAGCCCCCAGCGCCTCTCAGCACTTGGCTGTCAAGTGTGCCTCCCTGGTGGCTGCCTTGCCACTCAGAGCTGGGAGAGGCCTGCAGGATGGAGGGGAGGGGAGTGTAACCCCCACAAAGGCAGTGTGGTCCCCGGGGTCAGCAGCCCCTTTCCTCATGCACAGACCATATCAGTTTATGGGTCTTACCTCCCTGCCCCACCCACCCGCTCGCTCACTCCACAAGCAATAATAGCTAATATTTATTGACATTTGCACCATGCCAAGCGTTTCACTTGGATCATCCTGTTTGTCTCTCACAGCCAATATTTATTACCTGCTCTTCTGTGCCAGACACTGCTCTGGAGCAGGGTGCCACACGTTGCCTCCCTGGTGGAGCTTCTGGGCTGGTGGGTGAGGCTGACCCCAGCCCACCCCTGATGCCAGCGGGGCTTGGGCAAGAGTACAAATGGAGGCCACACCCGTCGAGATACTGTAAACTTACAAATCAAGCTAACAACTGTTCAATAAAATACGTTTTGTTCTCCTACTTTGGCAGATACACTTTCATGCTGACCTGGAAGGCCAGGTTCTGATGTAAACTTGCTCTCAGCCTGCCCCCTGTATCTTCCCACCCCAAGGCCCATCCTGCAAGGAGAAGGTCATGTGCATATATGTGGACACTCCAGCCTATGAGTGCAAACTGCCACACCCCCTGCAACCCGCTTCCCCATGGCCACTCCACCTGCTCCACCCTGAGGGAATGGGCCTGGGGCCTTTGGGCAGTGGATTTTGGGGTCCCGTGTATCAGGAGTGTGGTCTAAAGGAAAGGGCCTACCCTAGGCTCTGAGAGAGCCCCACAGATTCCTCATCCTGTGGGATCCAGGGCAAGGCAGGGACCCCGCATCCAGGTGTAACGTTTGGAACTTGACATGTTAAACACCTGATGACTTGGTTAAGTACATTTATAGAAAAGCTAGGGAAAGGCGCAGGGTCCTCTGAAGCTATGTCGCTGGAGTGTGACTGTCTCCCAGGGACCTGAGATGTCTCTGCAGAAGCCACATTTGAGCCAAACACTAAAGAATGAAGAGGAATTAAGGGAAGAGTGTATAGTCAGAGGGAACAACATAGGCAAAGGCTCTGAGGCAGGAAGGCTTGTGGGGAGAACACATCTAAAGCCATCATGATTAGAGCTAGGAGATCCCGTAGGCATGGGTGCGGAGAGGCTGGCAGGGGCAGAGTGTGCAAGGCCTTGTGTACCCCAATAGGGGTCTCTGGTACCCGCTGGACAACAGGCAGGAGGATCCCTGGGCAGGGATGTCTTAGGAAGTGTCAGCTCAATATGAAGACATTCACACCTCAGAGGCTTCTTACGATGATAAAAGGAGACGTGTGCAGTATACGCGGCCCACAGCCTGGTGCAGGAACCTTCATAAAGCCTCTTTTACTACCTGACTTTCCTATGAGTTTGTTAGTACAATTTATTTTATAATTACTACCTGATTTGTATATTATGTTTTTTTAATCACTGTTACAAGACCACCTTCTTTCACCATACACAAGAATAAACTCAAAATGGATTAAAGACATAAATGGTAGACTTGAAACCATAATACTCTTAGAAGAAAGCATAGGCAGTAAAATCTTGAACAGTTCTCAAAGCAATATTTTTTCTGATATATCTCGGGCAAGGGAAAATTTTTTTTTAAAAATGGTACTACCTACAACTAAAAAGTTTTTACACAGCAAAGGAAGCCATCAACAAAATGAAAAGAACACCCACTGAGTGGGAGAGCATATTCACCAATGATACATCCGATAAAAGGTTAATATCCAAAATTTATAAAGTACCTATAAGATGTTCAATGTCACTAATTACCAGAGAAATGCAAATGAAAACCATAATAAGGTATCACCTCACACCTGACAGAATGGTTATCAACAATAAATCAACAAACAAGTGCTGGTGAGGGTGTGGAGAAAAGGGAACCCTCGTACACTGTTGGTGGGAATGCAGACTGGTGCAGCCACTGTGGAAAACAGTATGGCGTTTCCTCAAAAAATTAAAAGTGGAACTTCCTTGTGACGCAGAGATTCCACTTCTGGAAATATATACAAAGAAACCCGAAACACTGATCGAAAGGCAATATGCACCCCTGTGTTCATTGCAGCATTATTGATAATAGCCAAGATCTGGAAGCAGCCCAAGTGCCCACCAGTAGATAATTGGGTTAAAAAAAAAAAAAAGCTGTGGTTCATTTATACAGTGGAATACTACTCAGCTGTAAAAAAGAAGGAAATCTTACTTTTGTGACAGCATGGAGGACCTGGAGAATATTATGCTAAGTGAAATAAGCCAGTTAGAGAAATACAAATACCATATGATTTCACTTATATGTGGAATCTAATGAACAAAATAAACTAACAAACAAAATAAAAACAGACCCATAGAGACAGAGAACAGAATGACAGCTGTTAGAGGAGAGGGGGTGGGGGGCTGGGTGAAAAAGGTGAAGGAATTAAGCAAAAACAACAACAGCCTCATAGACACAGACAACAATGTGATGATTACCCGAGGGAAAGGGGATTGGGAGGAGGTAGAAGAGGGTGAAGGGAGGATAAATGGTGATGAAAGGAGACTTGACTTTGGGTGGTGAACACACAATATAATGTATAGATGATTGTACACCTGAAACCTGTATAATTTTATTAACCAATGTTACCTCCAATAAATTCAATAATTTTTTAAAAAAAGAAGTCGTCGCATAAGTAGTACAGAGAGGTCCTTGTACCCATCACCTAGCTTCCCCCAGTGGTGACAGCTTACAAAACTGTAGGGCAGCGGCTCTCAACCTGTGGGTTGCAACCCTTTTGGGGGTCGAACAACCCTTTCACAGGGGTCGCCTAAGACCATCCTGCATATCAGATATTTACATGACGATTCATCACAGTAGCAACATTACAGTTATGAAGTAGCAACGAAAATAATTTTATGGTTGGGCGTCACCACAACATGAGGAACTGTATTAAAGGGTCGAGGCCTTAGGAAGGTTGAGAACCACTGCTGTAGTGCATTATGAAAACCAGGAAAGATGGCACTATACAATAACTAGGCTCCAGACGTTACTCGATTTCACCATTTTGTGGATGTGCTCATTCTTTTGTGTGTCTTTGTGTTGAATAACATGACATTTTATCACATGCATAGATTATTTATATAACCACCAGCACAATCAAGATAGAGAATTGTTCTATCGCCTTAAAAGAAATTTCTTATGCTGCCCCTTTATAGGCACAACCTTTCCCCCCTTCCCTAGTGCCTGGCAACCTTGTCTGCTCTCCATCTCTGTAATTGTGTCATTTCAAGAACGATATATAGATGGCATCATAAAATATGTACTTTTTGAGATTGGCTTTCTGCACTCAGCATACCAGTAATGCCCTTAAGATCCATTCAAGTCATTGCGGCTATCAATAGTTCATTACTTGCTATTGCTAAGTAGTATTCCACAGATATGCTTTTTAAATTTTTTTTATTGATTTCAGAGAGGAAAGGAGAGGGAGAGACAGATAGAAACATCAATGATCAGAATCATTGATTGACCACCTCCTGCATGCCTCCCACCGGGGATCAAGTCGGCAACCTGGGCATGTGCCCTGACCAGAATCAAATGGTGACCTAGGTGACCTCCTGGTTCATAGGTCAACGCTCAACCACTGAGCCACGCAGGCCGGGCATCCACAAATATGCTTTTAAAGAGACTCTCCCAGCTGTGTATGGAGGGAGGAAGGAGGGAGACCAGCTAGGAACCCAGGTAAATATCACAAGCCTGACCTCCGTCCTGCCTGGCCTCTGCATACCTCCCTACCGCTGACCGTGGCCCCAGATGTGTTCAGGCCCTAAGGGTCAGGGTTGGTCACAGGGAGCGAGCGATTGGATTGTTGACGCAGAGCCGCCAGTAGAGGGCGCCAGAGGCCTTTTGTCCAAGAGCTGATTCTCAACTGAACCACAGAGAGGGTTCCGGGAGCTTTGGGCCTGCTGTGCGCATGAATCGAGAGAACCCCGGAGTCTTGTACCCCTCCGGAGCCCAGCCCCCAAGTTTCAGTGCAGCCCTGAGCTCCAGGGCCGGGGGAGGAGGCTGACGACGTGTAGTGGAGGAGGAGGCAAGGTGAGGCCAGGACCGGGAGGAGGTGGGCTGGCGAGGTGCGGAGGGAGAATGCTCCAGCTCCCCCACCCCCCACCCCCTACGTCCCAACCCCCACCTCGCCCCCCAGGGCTCACGCTCAGAGGGTAGGGTGTCTCTGAGCTCAGGCCGCCAGACTGGGCCTTGGCGCCTCCGCCAGTCCATCCTTCCTCGTCCCTGATGATTGCCCTCAGGTCCTTGCCCACTTCTCCTAAGAGAATGCTCCCAAGACCCTGGAGCTTGTCACCGGCCTGTCGCGTCTGTATAGCCCTCTCTCACTTGCCTCCCTGCAGCACCGCACCCTCCTGCACGCGCCGCCCGCTGAGTGGAGCTGGCATTTGTGAAGCGAGCAGAGTGGGCCCCTACTGGCCCCGGGCACCTGCTAACCTTAGGGCCAGAAGAGGAGCTCTGCTGCGGTGTTCCGAGGGCCCACTCTCCTCCAAACCCGCGCTGCCCGGTCGCCTTCCGGATTCAGCCCCCTCTCTAGTCCTGACCTTCACTCTGCCGTCTCAGGCTCCTGTTCCCAGGTGCTTGCGGATGCCCTGCAGCTTCCCACCTCCACGCCCTTGCTCCAGCCCTTCCTCTCTGTCAAGGGCCCTTGCACCTGTCCTCCAGCTCCACGTCCACTCCTCGGAGAAGCCTTCCCCAGTGCCCAGCACAGAGTGGGCTAAAGGCGTGCGTTCCCTTCCTCTGTGCTCCCACCTGAGGCCTGTACTTCCTTAAGAGAATCTGTTTCATGTGGCCTTGCTAACAATTTGTAGTTTACAATCTGCCTTGCCAGCGACTTCGCATTCCTCTCTTACTCCCCAGAGCCTCATGCCCCAATTTGGATAAATGAATGAATGCAGCAGGTGACAGATCTTTGACATTCTCCTCCTGTGACCGGCTTCTGTCCTCCATCCCCTCTGATTACTCCTGGGTGGGTTTCTTTGCTCCTCCCCCCACCTCTAAACACTGGTGTTCCACCCTCCCCTCTGCCCGGCTCACCTACACTGACAGCTTTAACTGTTGTCCTTGCTCTAAAGGGCCCCCCATCCACCTCACAGCCCTGAGCCCTGAGTCCCGTGCATACAGTCCTTGTCCTTATGTGTCTTTCCAACTACGTATCTTTCCCACGATAAGCTCCATTAGAGCAGAAATTTTATCTGTATGATCCACTGCTGCACCCCTGGCACCCGTACGTGCTCGGTAAATATTTATGAAATGAATGAATGGGAGACTCTCCCTCTGGGGTCCTGTGAACTGTTCAAATTCAACACGTCCCAGATTCATTTCATTATCTCCTCCCTCCTCACCATGTGCTTCTCCAGCCTTTGCTGCCTCTCTCCTCTCAGTCCTCCAATTTAGAAACCCCACAGTCACCCCAGACATCATCTTTTACTCTCTCACCACTATCACTCAGCCACTACGTTGCCCAGATTCTACCTCCCGTCTTTCCAGCTCCCACACTCACCCCAGTCTCTGGCACACCCCTAATTTAGACCCTTGACAGCACCTGGACCTGTTCAGCTGCTTCTAACTTGGGTCCCTCGCCTCTGTTTTTGCTTTTATCCACATTGCCAACTGGGTGATTTTTCTGAAACATCCATCTCATTATGTCAACCCCTAGTTAAAACCCTCATTGCATCCATGTCCCTTACAGCTGTGTTTTCCCAAGTGTAGACCTCACACAGTGGGTGGCAGAGGACATAATTCTAGAAGGTTCAAGGATAAAGGGTTACAGGGTGTCTGAGACAATGAACAGGAAGCTGAATAATAAGAAAGTTATTTCTTTTCTGATTCTTTCCAGCCTTTAGGAGACATCAAGGAGAAAGTCTCCATGTGGTGCTAGAATGTCCATAACACCTATTTTTCACCTGCTCATCTCTTAACAGGAATCAGGACTCTAGCCACATTGCCAGCCACAAGGTATTTTAGCTAGAACGTAATAACATTGTCTTGTTGTATTTATTTTACAGTTATCTACTCTCTATGGTATGTGATATTGTTTTCTTATTTATAGTAATAATATTCCATAAAATAAATTTATTTAGGAAAAGATATTGCAAATCATATATCCATCAAAGAACTAACATCCAGAATATATAAAGAACTCTCACTTATCAATAAGAGTAACCAATAGAAATTTTAAAATCAAAAAGAAAAATGAGCAAAAGACTTAAACACTTCATAAAAAGAGGATATACAAGTGGCAGTAAACAGATGAAAAGTGCTCAACTACATTAGTCATCAGAGAAATGTGAATTAAAACCACAACTTGATATCTTTGTATACCCACCCACCAGGACTAAAATGAAAGAGTTCCAGTATCAAATGTTCACAAGGATGTGGAGTAATTGAAGCTCTGACTCACTGGTAGTGAGGATGTAATTTATAACAGCTACTTTGGGAAACTGGCCATATCTACTGAGCTGAGCACACCCATCCTACCCTCTGACCCAGGAATTCAACTCCTGGGTGCACTTCTAAAAGAAATGAATACTCTTCACCAAGAGTCATGCATAAGAATGGTCACAGCAGCTTTCTTCATCATAGCCCAAAATCTAAAACAATCTCTATCACAGCAGTAGAATGGGTAAATACATTCTGGTCTATTCACAGAATGGAATGCTGTATCAAAGTGAGAATGAATAAATTAAACTATCCAAGTGTTGAGCCAGACACAAAAAAAGAACAGCCTTTGTGGTTCCATTTATATGAAGTTCAAAAGCTAACAAAACTAATCTATGCTGTTACTGTTGGCGGCAGTGAAAATGGCACCGGGTATTAGACCTGTGGAGTCAGGCCTGCAACCTCCTGCAACCTCGGTACTTGAGTTCTGGCTAAGAAAGAATTCAGAGCCAAGACTCAAACGTAAGAGAAAGTTTATTTAAAAAGTCACAGAGGTAGGAGAAGTGAAGCTATCAAAGAAATGGGTTCAGGAAACAGGTTACAGAGGCCAAAGAAGGGCCCTTGGAACTTAGGAGAGAGAAAGGTAAAGGTAATGCTGGGGGCGGGGAGGAGAGAGGGACTGGAAAGGAGTGAGGGCTCCGGGAGGGAGAGCCTGCGTCCTCAGTCCTTTGAAGGGTGGGGATGGTAGGGGAGGTCCCAGGGGAGGACCTCAATAGAATATTCATCAGCTTTCCAGGTGTGTCCTTTTAAGGTCATGGTCTCCACTGGTTGGCCGGCACCAGCTCAGGGGGGGTCATTAGTCAATGCAGTTGGCCCTGATGTCAACTGTGGCATCACTTGTCTGGTTTTGCTGCTTTTCTGAGCCTGGAGCTGAAACACAACTGAGACCTAGATGTTATCCCTGGGGGTTAAATGCTTAAGGGATTGGTCATGCAAGGGCCCGCATGGGAGCTGTATGAGGCCACCCTTGTTCCTTCTCTAAGGTGGTCTACCCTATGACCAGCGAGTGCCAGGGAGGAAAGGTCAGGGGAGGGTCAGAGCTGCATGACCAGCAATCTGGACGGCCAGGGGGTCTAAAGCACATTCCTAGCCTACCCCAGTGCAGCTCAGACTGGCTACCTGCGGGGCTGCGCCTGGGAGGAGACACAAGGGCAGCTGCTAAGGGGCTCGTAATATTACGTTTTGATCTGGGTGAAAAGTTACTTTTGTTATATGAGTGAAAGTCAATTTGTGTGCTTCTTCCTATATATGTTATGCGTCAAGAAAAATTTACTTAAATTTAACTTTTAAAAAAGTGAATTATTTAAAGACAAGCATTAAGAAAATGGAAGTCTGGCCCTGAATGGGTAGCTCAGTTGGTTAGAGCATCATCCTGATATGCCAAGGTTGTGGGTTTGATTCTCAGTCAGGACACACAAAGAATCAACCAATGAATGCATAAAAAAGTGCAATAGCAAGTCTCTCTCTCTCTCTCTCTCTCTCTCTCTCTGGAATAAATTTTTTAAAAATTAAAATCTGAGGGCATGACAGTTCTCTTGAAGGTAGGGTGCAAATGGCACTGTGTTCAGGGCACTGTGCCCTCTACCATCAAGTCCAAATGGCCCTCCTGGCTCCGCAGTTCCTGCATCACATCACAGAGCAGTTCAGTGTGATGCTTAGGAGCACAGGCTTGGGAATCTGATGAACCTGACTTTGAACCTGAGCTCTGCCACTGGCTGTGGGACTTGAGACAAGTTACCCAGCCTCTCCAAGCATCAGCTTCTTCATCTGTAAGTCACCTCAAAGGGCGATGGGCGTGGTCAGTGGAATGAAATGGCCCAGCACAGGGCACAGAAGGTGGATGTGACAGATAAAGCCTGCCGCTCCCTAAACAAGCCCTGCTTGTTCACACGTTTTTGCGCCCCAAGTGTCTGTATATGCTGTTCCCCTAGAATGCCCTTCCACATGGCGATCACACGCCCATTCCTTCAGTGCCCAGCTTAAGCACCTGCTCCTATAAGATGCCACACCCCTCATGAGGTTAACCCCACCCCCTCTGCACCATCCACCCATGAACACATATGGTGTGTATGGCTTGCTATTCCTTTAGGGATTGGCTCTTGCTTAGAGAGAAGGCTCTCAACATCTACCTGCCAAATGCAAGAGTGAACAGTTCTTGGAATGATTCTCATTTCT
The DNA here is from genome assembly GCF_963259705.1 of Myotis daubentonii. NCBI lineage: Eukaryota > Metazoa > Chordata > Mammalia > Chiroptera > Vespertilionidae > Myotis > Myotis daubentonii. Next base: position 43,917,911 of record NC_081855.1, on the reverse strand, counting down.
CTGCAGTTTCTTGGGGGAAGGAGGGCTGGTTCCTTTTCCGTGCTCATAAGGATATCAGACATTCAGCCTGCGTTAGGGACCTCATCCATCTCTATGGAGAACTGGCAACACGAGATGTGTTGCGGGTGAGTGGTTATCACCATGACGTCAGCCTCAAAGGTTAGGGATGTCCCCAAGCCATCCCAGTTCCCTTTATCACCCTATATGGATAGGTCACCCATGGGAGCGCCTCCAACGTCTGTTTAACCTCTTGGTAGCTTCACAGGTTCCCTAAGCCAGGCACTCGCTGTGTGAGACAGAAACACTGTTTTAAACTTTTATAAGTCGCTAGAGGCCCGGTGCATAAGCGGAGACAGGTACGGACACCGATTCATAGTACAGGGTGGTGAGTGTGGTTGAGCAGGGCCCAGGACCCTGAAGGCAGTCAGAGGAGAGGCGACAGGTTTGGAGGGGGCGGGGGAGGTTTAGGGAAGGCTTCCCGAAGGAGGTTAATGTTTTGATTGCTGATCATTCCCTCTCTGTCCCACCCACAGGATGGAAGGTCCTTAAGGGCAGGAACCTCACTCCTTTTCCTCAGCTGTTTTCCCAGCTGAATGCCTGGGACAGGGACAGGGACAGGGGCAGAGCCGGTGTTCCGTTAACATTCGTGCCAGAATCAGGTAATAGCTGAGCTAAGTTGTGCGGAATGGGTGGGTAGTTAGCCTTTCTGAAGGTGTTCTAAGAGGGAGGGGCCTCGTGAGCAAAGGGCTGGCCATGGGAAACAGCTGGACATGAGGAGAATGAGATGCAGCTGGGGTGGGACAGCCAGGGACTGGCAGGGAGGGAAGTGAGAAGAGACTGGCCCTGGGACCCACCATCTTGGCTGTCATGGAACAGTGATCCTTATGGTGTGATGGAGCCGGGCTCTGGTGTTTCCGGTCAAAGTCTGACAAAGGGGGGGTATCAGGGGATCTCAGAGGAAGCTCTGACCAACTCAGTCCCCTCATTATCCATTCCCAGCGCCGGGCAGGAGAGAGGCTAGACCAGGGATAGTGGGGATGAGGCTCCCCAAACCCTGGAGTTTCACAGACCAACCAGTGATCAGTGCGCCAGAGCTGGGATTGGGGTTCACATGGCGGCGGAGAGAGAAGAGCCATGGGAGCCCCAAGGAGGTGTCTCACCTGCTCAGAAGCCCAAACATGCCCATAGGTTGGCAGTCCTCATGGAGCCTGGGCCAAGGGGTCAGAAGGCCTGAATATGTCTCTAGTCAGAGGGGACTCAGCAGAGGCCTGGTGATAACCTACAAGGCCAGCAAGCCCAGTGACCCTCCCTGGCGTGTTAGGGGCACACTAGGCAGGAGAACCAGTCTGTCCTCTCAAGTCATCCACCGACACCCCTGGCAGGTGGGCCTCATCTTGGCATGCATTTCACAGAGGAGCGAGCAGAGCCTCGTCTGCAGCTGGTCTGGCCTCACACCACCCATCCATCCGTCCATTTTCTTATTCAGGGGATGTTCATTGAGCACCTACTATGTGCCAGGCACTGTTGTAAGTGCTGGAGATGCAGATTGCCACACAGACAAACTCCTGTGAGCTCCTGCCTTCACAAAACTCACACTCTCTCGGGGAGAGAGCTAAATAATAAAGTAAAGAAAACATAGATTGGAGAGCTGGTGTGGTTTAACAGTCCAGACCTCTGACCCCTTCCAATCCAGTGACCATGAGAATACTGTGTCTGGGCTGGAGCCCATAGGGACCAGGGTGCTAGCTTATGAGGGTGGCGCGGGGGGCAAACCCCCAGAGTCAGGGAGTAGAGGAGTGTAGCCCCGTGATTCCATCCATCTCAGAACTTCCGAGTTCTGGGCCTTTAAGTCTGATTTAGGCCAGTCCAGGCTTCACCTGTCAGCTGGATCCTAATTGAGAAGCTCCCAGCATTCCCCGCAGGAACCCCTGACTCATCCGTTTTTCTCTACGAAGCGTCCCTCACTGTCTGCCGTTGACGCTGGCTGCTGGCATAAACCTTGGCTGGAACTGTTGGCCAGGCACCCCCACATGGTCCGGGCTTCCTCACAGCATGGCCGCCTTGCACGGTTTCCATGGCAGCTCAGGACTCCAAGGGTGAGTGTCCCTGAGAACTTGAAGGAAGTTGATTGTCCTAAAAACCTAGCTTTGGAAGTCACATCACAACCCTTCTGCCATACCCTGTCGTCCCCATAGTCTGTACGATCCAATTAGCTTCCGGGAGAGAAGACACAGACTCCACTTCTCAATGGGCAGAGTGCAAAGAATTGGTGGGCGTGTTTTAGAACGGCCACACACAGCTAAGAGCGGGAGGCAGCCTCAGGAGGTGAACTTGGGATGTCCGATGGCGGAGTCCACATCTCAGGCATAGAACTGCACGTGGTGCCAGGCTGCCAGGAAAGACAGGGAAGGGTCTTCCCTAGGGCAGTAGGTGTGGGCATGGAGAGGGCACAGAGAGGAGTGACACTAAGAAGGTGAAAGCTCTGTCCTGTCCCTTATGGACATCCCAGCCTGAGCATGCAGAGGACCAGGCACCGCTAGGCTGGCTGGCTGGTTCTGGCGGTTTGGGTGTGTGCGCTCAGGGAGCCCGTCTCCAGGGCTGGGGACCTGAGTCGGTATCTAACACTGGGGAGAAGGGAGGAGGAGGGTCCTGCACTCAGGGAGCCTGGACGGATCGCAGACCAAGCTCCTCAGGGTTTTGCGAAGAGCTGGTGAGGGAGCATTAGGGATGCCAGATATCACTGCCCAGATACTCGCCACCACAGTGAAACTTGGGAAGTGAAACTTTTTCAAGGCCAACTTTCTCATCTGTTGCTTGAGGTTGGCTTTCAGTGGCTCCCCGACTCAGAGCTGCAGGCAGAGACCTGGAGGCCCTGGTCAGGGGCGTGAAAATGCACCGAAACTGGCCTGGGGGATGTGGGAGAAGGGGTGCCCGCTGTACTCTCAGGTGACCCTTTTTGGGGATTCCCAGTTGGGGGAAGGGCAGTGAACCCACAGGACCCGTCTGCTTTAACACCACTGGGTGGGGGTGGGGGTGGGGGAACAGTGGGGACTCTGGCCTGGGAGTCAGCCTGAGTTTTGGTGGCAGCTCCACCAGGAAAGATCTGTGTGACCTTCAGAAATCACTTCCCTCTCGAGGGCTCGGTTTCCTCATCCATTAAATGTCAGGTCAGCTGATCTGGAAAGCGCTCCCCTCCCCTGACATCACCAGCTGATCGCCCTGGACTCCGGAGACATCATTCACCTCAAATCGGTTCTCTTAGCGCTCACCCAGCGCCTGCTCACTGGACAAACATACAGGAGGATCTTCCTAACGGTGAGGGCGTGGCCCTAGCTGGTTTGGTTCAGTGGATAGAACATCGGTCTGCAAACGGAAGGGTTCTGGGTTCGATTCTGGCCAATGGCACATGCCTGGGTTGTGGGCTTGATCGCCAGTAGGGGGGCTATGCAGGAGGCAGCCAATCAGTGATTCTCTCTCATCATTGATGTTTCTCTCTCTCTCCCTCTCCCTTCCTCTCTGAAATCAATAAAAATGTATATTTTTTTAAAAGATGAGGGCATGGATTCAGCCCAGATCCACCTTGATCTCAACTAAACTTGCCACCTCCCACCTAGTTCCTTTCACAGTGAGGATGGGGAGAGAGTGTGGATAGTTTTGTGTGGGCCAGCACCACTGAAAGAACACCGTTGTGCATAGCAACCCTCCTTCCCCAGGAACCAGGAGCATCTTCCCCAAACCCTTCTCCCCCAGCACCACCATCCAGCCACCCGCCAGGTGGGACAAGGAGAGCAGGAGTGTGAGGGAGGAGCTGGAAGATTCAAGGCTTAGGTCCCCATCATAGATTGTCCTTTAAGCTAGGACTTCTCCTTGGGGCTTGTCACAATGAATAGGAAACATTTTGGGTACTTGGTGTTTAAGGCTCATCTTCCTGGACAGACTGGAAGCTTCCTGAGGAGAGGGACCGATCTGGTTCACTGCTTTACCCCCAAAGCTTGGAACTCAGACTTGCATATAGTAGGTGCCCAATAAATAATTGTTAAGTGAATGAATGCTTTTGAAGCGCTCTTCATCTAGTAGAGAAGATTAGGCACATGCTAATACTATGGTAAAAAAAAAAACCCTCACCTAATTCAACACTTCTCTCTTTTTAATATGTTTTTACTGATTTCAGAGAGAGAGGAATGGAGAATGAGAGAGAGAGATAGAAACATCGACACTAATCAATCAGCTGCCTCTTGCACGACCCCCCCCCCCCCCGGTGGGGATGGAGCCCACAACCCAGGCATGTGCCCTGACTGAGAATCGAACGGTGACCTCCTGGTTCGTAGGTCGACACTCAACCACTGAGTCACACCAGCTGGGCTGGGAGGGGTATTATTATTGTGCCCCTTTGGATGAGAAACCTGAGGCGTAGAGGGATAAGTCACCTGCCCGCTGTCACACATCTGAAGAACGGCCAGACCAAGGCTGGGTCCTGAGTACCTGGAGCCTCATGGCAGCCTGTAGTCCCTGTACTCTCTTGCCTCCCAACAACATGCCCCGTGAGTGGTGGGCACGGCTGGGCCTGGGACTCAACAGGGAGAGTCATTTGCCGAGAAGGGGGATAGCTTTGTCTGGGTGGACGAGGAAAGCTCCCCGGAGGAGGGTCAGGAGAGGGGGTGGGACAGACACGGGGGATTCCTGTGGGAGCGCTTTAGGAAGGCACCAACTCGCCTAGTAGACCCAGCAGCCCATGTAGATCTCTCTGCGCCCGACTCTGCTCAGTAAAAGGAACGCACCGCAGATCCACATTTGTTTACCTGAGATCCTGGTGGCCAGCTGGGCTTTGGAATTCAGAATTGTTCTGATTTTATTTTATTTATTGATTTTATATATTAAAATTGATTTCAGAGAGGAAGGGGGAGAGAGAGAGAGAGAGAGAGAGAGAGAGAGAGAGAGAGAGAAACATCAGTGATGAGAGAGATCCATTGATCGGCTGCCTCCTGCAGGCCCCCTTACTGGGGACGGAGCCCACAAACTGGGCATGTGCCCTTGATGGGAATCGAACCCGGGACCCTTCAGTCCACAGGCTGGCGCTCTGTCCACTGAGCCAAACTGGCTAGGGCAATTTTTCCGATTTTAGAAAGAAAATTCAAAGCATACATTGTATGTGATAGGGCACCTCCAGGGCCCTGATACAGCCTCCTGGAATAAGGCATGTCCATTTCTGCAGCAGAACACAACGGGATAAATAAGACTCTAACTTGGCCTCTGTCGGTTCGGGTCAGGTTTTGCCATTTGGGGATTCTGGAATCGGGGATGAAGGGAGTGTGGATCGGTTCGAAGCCCTGCGGGTCACTGCATGCAGAGGGTGTTTGTCCGCAGGCTCCCCTGCCCTCCTTCCCCCCACGCTGGGGACCAGGGAGGAGGTGGGGCTGGCTGGAGCAGAGGCGGCAAAGGCGTTTCTAAATAGGAAAACCAGGCGCCGGGGCCCCAGGAAGAGCCTGGCATTCCCGGGCTGCCTGGGCCGCGAGTCACCGAGTCACCGCTGAGCAGCAGGCTGCACGCAGGAATGTGTCCTGGCCCATGGCCCGGCAGGGGGTGGGCGGCGGGCAGGCAGGGGCATGGCTGAGCTGAGCCACTGCCCAGGACTAAGAGACCTTCTCAGCGGACCCCTGCCAGTCCCCCCCCTCCCGCGGGCTGGCTGTGCCCTGTGAGCATGTGGGGGGAGAGCCAGTGGGAGGTGGGGAGCAAGACCCGCGGGCAAATGTACCCTGGAAGCTGTGCTGGAGCTCCCCAAGGGGGCGTGGGAGGAAACAGTACAACTTCCTTTCCTATGGATTTGTATTTCATCCTTAGAAATTTTAATGTAATTTATTATTTTTCCAAATAAGTAGCACATTCATATGCTTTAAAAACATCAAGAGCCCTGGCCTGGTTTCTCAGTGGTTAGAGCATCCGCCTGCAGACCAAAGGGTTCGAATTCTGGTCAAGAGCATGTACCTCAGTTGCAGGTTCCATCCCCAGCGATCCAGTGCCTGTGGGGGGCAACCAGTCCATGTGTCTCTTTCACGTGGCTGTTTCCCTCTCTCCCTCTCTCTCCTCTCTCTCTTCCCCTCTTCTCCTTCCACTCCACTGTCTCTCTAAAGATCAATGGAAAAAAAATACCCTCCAGTGAGGATTAAAAAGAAACAACAACAAAATAAAAACGTAAAGATACAAGAATCTGGGAGAGACATTTCTACCCCATATTCCTAACAACATTCTTCATAATAGCAAAAAGGTGGGAGCAAAGGCGTCCCTGGAGGGAGGAATGGATAAACAAAATGTGATATATACACGGGAATGTTATTCCCTAAAAGAGGAAGGAAATTCTGACACACGCGGCAGTGTGGATGAACTTGGAGGACTCTGTGCTGTGTGAACAAAGTCAAACACAGAAAGGCAGGGAGTGGGTGATTCCACCTGTATACGGTGCCGGGCTGGTCAAGCTCACAGGACCAGGAAGCAGAGTGGTGGTTGCCAGGGGCTGGGCCAGCAGGGATGGGTGCAGAGCTCTGCGTCCCCAGGGATGCATCCGAAAGACAATGCGAGGCTCTGGAAGCCTTCCAGGCACTTTGGCCGCATCTGGAGCGGGGCCAGCGGCCTCTGGCCTTGCTTCTCGAAGCTGTCTGCTGGGGATGGAGACAGAGGGACTGTGCCAAAGGCGAGCCTCTTTGGGAACCATCAACGGGAAAAGCCTGATGCCTGGCCGAGGGAGAACCGGAAGCCAGGCCTGGGGGCCCCTGCTGCTCGGAGGGGCTGAGAAAGACCTTCAGTATTCTCCCATCTGCTTCTGGCTGCTTGTCAAAACCAAGCGTCTGAGGGGCATAGCTTATCAGTAGGTAACTGGGTGGAACAGGGGTATATATGGTACCCTCTTCTGACATATTGGCTTGTTTTGGCTGCGGCAGCAAATGAATCTGGCATTCACCTCTGCTGCCAGCAATCAAAAATACAATTGGAAACATCTTTGTTTGCAATAGCATTAATAAAAAACGTGAACTACCCTAAGTGCCCATCAGCAGATGAGTGGATTAAAAAACTGTGGAACATCTGCACAACGGAATACTACACTGCTATAAAAAGGAAGGAACAGAAAACAACAACAACAAAAAAAGGAACTCCTACCATTTGCAACAGCATGGATGGACCTGGAGAGCGTTATGCTAAGCGAAATTAAGTCAGTCAGAGAAAGATAAATACCACATGATTTCACTCATTTGTGGACTATAATGATCAACATAAACTGATGAACAAAAACAGATCCAGAGACAGAGAAGCATCCATCAGACCGTCAAACCTCAGAGGGAAGGCAGGGGAGGGTGGGGGGAAGGGGGAGAGATCAACCAAAGGACGTGTAGCATGCATATAAGCCTAACCAATAGACACGGACACTAGCGGGGTGAGGGTATGAGCTGGGGGGAGTGGGGGGGGGCAATGGGGGGGATCAGGACACATGTAATACCTTAGTCAATAAAGAATAATTTAAAAAAACATGAACTACTTAGGAAAAATTTTCACAAAATATGTGTAAAATGTCTGCACTGAACACTACAAAATATTGCTGAGAGAAATTCAGGAAGACCTAGGGAAATGGAGAATTCATGGATTGGAAGACTCAATATTATTGCGATGTCAGTTATCTCCAAAGTTATCTTTAGATGCAACTCAATTTCAATTATAATTCCAGTAGATGCTTTTGTAGAAATTGACATGTTTGATTCTAAAATTTTATGAAAATGCAAAGGACCTAGTATACCCAAAGCATCTTAAAAAACAAAACAAAAAACTGGAGAATTTACTTTTCCTGATTTCATGATTTATTATAAGGCTACAGCAATTAAGACATTGTGTCACTATCAAAACAATAAACAGATCAATAGAATAGAGCAGAGAACTCAGAAATAGATCCCAATTGAACAACCATTTGATTTTTTATAAAGTTCACCGAAGCAATCCAATGGGAAGATGAAAGTCTTTTCAATGAATGGGGCTGAAACAACTGAATATCCAAATAGAAAAACAAACAAACAACTTTAATCTCTCTCTCACATCATTCACAAAAGTTGATGTGAGATGGATCATAGGCCTCTATCAAAAGCTAAAACCATAAAGCTTCTACAACAAAACAGGAGAATATCTGTGGGACATGGGGGTAGGCAAAGGTATCTTAAAATAGATCATAGAAAGCACTAATGATAAGCTCACCCCAGCTGGTTTGGCTCAGTGGGTAGAGCGTCGACCTGGGGAGGGCAGGGTCTTGGGTTTGATTTTGGTTAAGGACATGTACTTTGGTTGCAGGCCCCGTGGTGGGAGCACATGCGAGAGGCAACCAATCCATGTGTCTCTCTCACATTAAGGTTTCTCTCTCTCTGTCTCTCCCCCTCCTTTTCACTCTCTCTAAAAAAAAAAAAAAAAAAAAAAAATCAATGGAAAAATATCCTCAGGTGAGGATTCACAACAACAAGAAGACTGATAAACTGGACTTCATAAAAATTAAAAACTTCTCATCAAATTACAACATTAAGAAAATTATAGCAAGCTTCAGACTGGAAGAAAATATTTGTAAAACATATCTGACAAAGGACTTACACACAGACTATATAAAGAACCCCTACGAGTCAATAGTAGAAAGTACCTAATTTTGAAAATAGGCAAAAGATTTGAATAAACACTTACAATGGAAGATAAACAGATGGCCATGAATGATATTAAAAAGTTCTTAACAACATTAGCCATCGGGGAAATACAAAATAAAATCAAAATGAGTCACAAACATACACCCACCAGAATAGCTAAAATTAAAGATCGACAACATCAAATGTTGGCAAGGATGTAGAGCAGGGGTCCTCAAACTACGGCCCGCGGGCCACATGCAAATACAAATATTATATTTGTTCCCGTTTTGTTTTTTTACTTCAAAATGAGATATGTGCAGTGTGCATAGGAATTTGTTCATAGTTTTTTTTTAAACTATAGTCCGGCCCTCCAGCGGTCTGAGGGACAGTGAACTGGCCCCTGTTTAAAAAGTTTGAGGACCCCTGATGTAGAGCAATCAAAACTCTCCCACATTGTTAGTAAGAATGTTAAATGGTACAACTGCTTTGGATGAAGATCAGATAGTTTCTTAAAACAAAAGCTACCTATGAATCAGCAATTTCACTTCTCAGTATTTACCTAAGAGAAATGAAAGCATATGTCCATAAAAAGAATCATACAAGATTGTTCATAGCTGCTTTATTCATAATTGCTAAAACTAGAAACCGCTCCACTAACTATAACAGAAGAATAAATAATTCTTTCGGTATTATCACATAATGGAATAAAAAGGAGTTAACCAATGCATGCAACATCAGGAATGAATCTCACATTGGGTTATGAGAAAGAAGCTAGACACAAAAGAGTACACATAACATGACTTTATTTATATGACGTTTTAGAACAAACAAAACTAATCTATGATGAAAAAAATCATGTGCCCAGCTGAAGTGGCTCAGTTGGTTGAGCATGGTCCCTTGCACAGAAGGATTCCTGGTTCAATTCCCAGTTAGGGCACATGCCTGGGTCTCAGGTTTGATTCCTGGTCAAGAGCATATGGAAGGTAACCAATCAATGTTTCTCTCTCCCTTTCCCTTTCCCTTTCCCTTTCTCTCTCTCTCTCTCTCTCTCTCTCTCTTCTCTCTCTCTCTCTCTCTCTCTCTCTCTCTCTCTCTCTCTCTCTCTCTCTCGGAATGTCCTCAGGTGAGAATTAAAAAGAAATCAGAATAGTGGTTCCCTGAATGAGGGAAGGAAAGGAATGACTGGGAAGGAGCATGAGGGACTTGGTGGGGTGATGGTAATTACTATATCTTTTTTAAAAAATATATTTTTATTGATTTCAGAGAAGAAAGGAGAGGGAGAGAGAGAGGTAGAAACATTAATGATGAGAGATAATCATTGATGGGCTGCCTCCTGCACACCCGCTTCTGGGAACAGAGCCCGCAACCCCAGGCATGTGCCCTTGACCTTTCAATCCCTAGGCCGATGCTCTATCCATTGGACCAAACCAGCTAGGGCGTAGTTACTATATCTTGAAAGGTGTTTGAGTTATACAGGTACAGGCACTTGTCAAAATCATCTGATGTATAATTAAGATCTGTGTGTTTTCTGTTTGTAAATTCTACCTAAAAAAGATAAATATTGAACTCTAGTTAATTATTTACATCTTTAAGTGTTCATGGATGAAATATACTGATGTCTGCAACTTTCTTTGAAATGGTTCAAGATGGAAGGATAGGTACATGAAAAGATGAATGGAGAGACAAAGATATATATATATACATACATACTAGGGGCCCGGTGCACGAAATTCGTGCACTGGGTGTGTGTGGGGGGGAGTGTCCCTCAGCCCAGCCTGCCCCCTCTCACATACTGGGAGCCCTCAGGCGTTGACCCCCATCACCCTCCAATCGCAGGATCGGCCCCTTGCCCAGGCCTGACGCCTCTGGCCTAGGCGTCCGGCCCGAGCAGCGGGAACCTGCAGTGGCAGCGGGGGGGGGGGGGGGGGGGGGGGGGGGGCGCCGCGATCACGCGGGCTCCGCCCCTGCTCCTGCAGGATGCCTCTGACTGAGGCGTCGGCCTGGGCAGTGGGGACCCACAGCTGCAGCGGCCCCAGGATCATGGGCTTCGCTTTAGGCCCAGGCAAGGGACCCCTAGCTCCTGGGACTGCCAGCTTCGACCGTGCCCAGCTCCCATCGCTGGCTCCACCCCTACTTCCTGCTATCACTGGCCAGGGCGGAAAAGGCACCTGATTCTCCGATCATGGCTGGGGGGCAGGGCAAAGGCGGCCCCAGGGCCGCCTTTGCCCTGCCCCCCAGCTCTTAGCTCCCCCCTGGGTTTCCGATCACTGTCAGTGGCAGGGGGCTTCTTCCTGCTTTCCCTTTCGCCTCCCTGCATTGTGCCTACATATGCAAATTAACCGCCATCTTGTTGGCAGTTAACTGCCAATCTTAGTTGGCAGTTAATTTGCATATAGCCCTGATTAGCCAATGAAAAGGGTAGCTCGTACGCCAATTACCATTTTTCTCTTTTATTAGTGTTGATATGATTAAGCAAATAGAGCAAAGTGTTAACTATATAATCTAGGTGGTAGGTATAGGAGTACTCATACAATTCTTCCAAATTTTCTGTATGTTTGAAAATTTTCATAGTAAAATGTTTTGGAAAAAAGGCAAATAAGCCCAGCTGGCGTGGCTCAATGGTTGAGCATCGACCCATGAACCAGGAGACTATGGTTCAATTCCCAGTCAGGGCACATACCTGGGTTTCGTGCTCGGTCCCCAGTGTGGGGCATGCAGGAGGCAGCCAGTCAATGATTCTCTCTCATCATTGATGTTTCTATCTCCCTCTCTCTCTCTCCCTTCCTCTATGAAATAAATTAAAATATAATAAAAAGAAAATAGACAAAGTTATTTTTTTTTTTAAAAAAAGGCAAACAAGTCTTCATCAGCAAGTCTACAGCATTTCTCCTCCTTCTAAGAGACCAGCGAGACTATTCCATGAAGCCCTAATTCACTTGTTCACTGAATGAAGCTGATGTTGATCCACATCATCCCTCAGACACTTATCCTAAACTGCACACCCCCTCCCCTCATCCTTCCAAACTCTCCCCCGGGGCTCTCGGGAACTCTAACTCTCCAGTACCCTCAGCCTCTTCTGGAAATTTAACCCAACCTCCTGGCCTAATGGAAACCAAGCTAGTGTCTGAGACATTTCCTCCTGCTCAAGAAGAAGCTATTTTTTCCTCTCATATTCCAAGTACCTCCGAGTCAGGAAGTGGGGGTGAGTGGGTGTTGTCTTTGCTCTCTTCTGCTTCTTCCAAATTATTTCTCTTCCTTTCTCCCTCAAAAACTCTAGATGCTTTGAAGTTCACTCCAAATGGCGAAACCTTAGTGCCTCTCCCTAGGGCAACCACCTGACTCCTGACCATCCTCCTAGTTCATTTTAAACTCTGGCTCCAGGGCCCTAACTGGTTTGGCTCAGTGGATAGAGTGTCGGCCTGAGGACTGAAGGGTCCCAGGTTCAATTCCAGTCAAGTGCATATACCTTGGTTGTGGGCACATCCCCAGTGGGGAGTGTGCGGGAGGCAGCTGATCCGATGTTTCTAACTCTCTATCCCTCTCCCTTCCTCTCTGTAAAAAATCAATAAGATATATTTTTAAAAAAATAAATAAGTAAACTCTGGCTCCAGGCACAGTCTCCACTCAACTCCCACAGTGAACTCAACATTCTTGGGAGCTCACCGTCCACATGGATGACCTTTCAATACTCTGGCTTCCCAGTTTGGCCAGTGGATAGAGAATCAGCCTTCGGACTGAAGGGTCCCAGGTTCGATTCCGGCCAAGGGCATATGCCCAGGTTGCAGGCTTGATCCCCTGTAGGGGGTGTGCAGGAGGCAGCCAATCAATGATTCTCTCTCATCATTGAGCTTCTATCTCTCTCTCCCTCTCCCTTACTCTCTAAAATCAATAAAGATATATTAAAAAAAAATACTCTGGCTTCCCAGTCTACTCGACCTCCTCACCTCCAAAGGTCTAATCCTCCATGCCAACGCAGCCACCCGTTCCCCAAAGCACATTCTAGACCTTGCCCCACCTGTGCCACCTTGGTTTCAGGCATCCCACACTCACACCCTTCCTGCCAGCTCTCCCTCTGTGCCAATGCTTGGGAGATCTCCAATCCCATCACCTCACCACTTTTTCTCCATAGCCCCTTCCTTAGTCTCTTAGTCCCTTCCTGCCTTACCATCCAAATACCCTACTCCTTTCCAGCTGGAATTTTCTCCACAGCATTTACCACTTTCTGACATCAGTAAAACTTACTTACTCATCTTATTAGTTGACTCCCTTCACGCAGGAGAATGTATGACCCAGGAGAAGTATTTTTTGTCTATTTTATTCACTGTTGTAACCTCAGCACCTAGAACAGTGCCATAGCAGAGAAGGTGCTTAATAAATGCTTGAGGAGAGAGAGAGAGAGAGAGAGAGAGGAAGGAGACAACTTCAATTAGGAACTAGAAGCAATCCGTTTGGAGTATTCGCCCGCCATCTCCCCGTCTGTACCATGTTCTCCTCCTTGTGACAATCGGAAGTATGCCCCTACTCCTCTCCAAGACCATTTGCCCCATGTGGGCTGTAAATGCCATCTTCTCAGGAACTGGACTCCTGAGATGTTCTCCACCTCTGATAATATCAACTTCTCTTTCTGAATCAGATCATTTCACTTGCCTCTACCTCCCATCTGCTCAAGTTCCTCTTTGGACCCACAGTCAAGCTACTGTGTCATTTCTTTGCTCACTCTGCCTCAATTCCCATTCATTCCCAACCCACTTCAGCAGCCATGTTGGCCCAAGAAGAAGTGACCCTTAGGAGGGGAGATCATTATGCTAGAACTAAATAGAAAAACATAGAGCCTGGGTTCTTAGTGAACCCAAGGAACAACAATACCAGCCCTGGACTACCTTCCTTCAAGCTTCTGTTTGGTCTGAGAGAAATAAGTTTATCTTGTTTAAGTAATTCAGGTTTTTCTCTTATATCAAACGATTCAATCCTAAATGATAGGTCTTTTCTCTCCTAGGACACTGCAAGAAATTGAAGGTAATAGCTATATTTCTTTTCTTCAAAGTGCTTTGCAGAACATGGATTCTAAATAAATGTTTCTTGAAATAAATGAGATTTTGAAAATTACTTAAAACAGAGAAGCACCTTGAGTACCAGTGTAGGGTTTGCAGTCAGGGTTCCTTTACTACATCAACAAGTGTGGTCATGGGCGGGATGAGCAAAGCAAGGGAAAACATATTGAGGAAGTTTGAGGAAGCGAGAGGTTGTAATGATTCATGTTTGGTTTCTGTTTGTGTCAAGGCAGATGAACTTTATCAGTCAGAGGGTGCAACTGGAGTTCCATCTCAAGGTTTCTTTTCTTTCTGTAACAGCATTACTGAGATATAATTTGCATACCATACCATTCACCTATATAAAGTGTACAGTTCCACGGTGTTTAATATTCACAGAGTTGTGCAGCCATCGACACAATTTTACATTTTCATCATCTCAAAAAGAAACCCCATAACCTTAGCAGTGGTTCCTCATTGCTCCACCCCTACCCAAGCCCCAGACAACCACTAATCTATTTTCTGTCTCTACGGACTTACTTTTTTCCCGACATTTTATATAAATAAGATCATATCCTAGATGTCCTTTTCTGTCTGGCTCCTTTCACTTAGCATATGCTTGCAAGTTCGTTCATGTGTAGCATGAATCAGTACTTTATTTTTTCATCGCTGAATAATATTCCATTGTGTGAATATACCACATTAAAAAATATTTTTTAATTGATTTCAGAGAGGTAGGGAGAGGGGAGAGAGAGATGAAATATCAATGATGAGAGAGAATCATTGATCGGCTGCCTTCTGCATGCTCCCCACTGGGGATTGAGCCTACAACCTGGGCATGTGCCTTTGACCAGAATGGAACCCAGGACCCCTCAGTCCTCAGGCCAACACTCTAACCACGGAGCCAAACCAGCTAGGGCAAATATGCCACATTTTATTGATCTATTAATCTGTTGTGAACATTGGAGTTGTTTTCATGTTGGGACTATTATGAACAATATTCCTGTGAACACACATGTCCAAGTTTCTATGTGTATGTACGTTTTTAATTCTTTGGGTACATACTTAGGCGTGGGATTGCCAGATTACATGGTAACTCTGTGTTTAATCTTTTGAGGAAATCATCCCTCTGGCCTGTAGCTGCTTGTGAGTGTGTTGCTATCAATCAGAGGTCTATCAGGGCTTCGATTAGGGTTAGATGAGTTTTTTACCATTTTTCAAGTAGCTGCCCCATTTATACTCACAAGAGTAGTGTATTTCTCCACATCCTCACCAACATTTTTAAAATGCACAATGCAGTATTGTTAACCACAGGCACTATGTTGCACAGCAGATCTCTAGAACTTATTCATCTAGCATAACTGAAACTTTATACCCATTGAACGATGACTCCCCACTTTCCCCTCCCCCAGGTCCCAGCAATTATCATTCTGCTCTTTGCTCAGTACAATATTGAAAAGACATCTTTGCCCAGGCGGCATGGCTCAGTGGTTGAGCATCAGCCTATGAACCAAGTGGTCACAGTTTGATTCCCGGTCAGGGCACGTGCTTGGGTTGCAGGCTCAATGCCTGGGCTGTGGGCTCAGTCCTCCGTGTGGGGAATGCAGAAGGCAGTCAATCAATGATTCTCTCTTATCACTGATATTTCTATCTCTCCCTCTCCCTTCCTCTCTGAAATCAATAAAAATATATTTTTAAAAAATACTTGAAACCTTAAAAAAATAGAGAGATATATTTAAAGAAAGAAAGAAAGAAAGAAAGAAAGAAAGAAAGAAAGAAAGAAAGAAAGAAAGAAAAGACATCCTTGTTTAGTTCCTGATCTTAGTGGAAATCATTCAGTTTGTCGCCATTAAATGTGTTAACTGTGGATAAAAATGCCCTTAATCAAATTGAGGAAGTTCTTTACTATTCCTAGTTTGAGTGTTTTTAGCATAAAGGGATGTTGGATTTTATCAAATGCTTCTTCCATATGTATTGAGATGATCATATGGTTTTTGTCTTTTATTCTGTTGATGTGGCATGTTATAGTCACTGATTTTTGGATGCTAAACCAACGTTGCATTTCTGGGGTAAATCTTACTTGGTCATGGTGTATAATCCTTTTGCTATGTTGCTGGATTTGGTTTGCTAGTGTTTTGTTGAAGATGTTTGCATCTGTATTCATTACGTAGATAGTGGTCTGTAGTTTTATCTTCTTGTGATGTCTTTGTCTGTCTTTGTTATCAAGGTAATACTGGCCTCATAGGATGAATTGGGAAGTGTCTAGGTTTCTTTTTGACTAATACTTTGGTCAAGTTTATGTCTTGCTCTTTACACCACCCTGAGAAAAAGCCAAGGCCTGGGGGGATTTACCTGGAGCTCTCAGCCTGAGCACGCATCACAACCAATCAGGGGCTGATTCAAAGCCGAGTCCTGGGTCCTGGCTCCAGAGACTGACTCAGAAAGTCTGCAGAGCTGGGGATTCTGTATTTCTAACAAGCACTCCTAAGAGATTCTGAGATGAGGGCCCTCTCATTTCACTTTAAGAAACATCAATCAACATGGCCGAGCTGACCCAGCTAAGTAGCCACAGATGATGGGCCAGAAAAGTAATGTGTGTTTTGTTTTCATACAGAAGCCTCAGAGCCCTCAGGGTATTCCTGTCCCTTGTAAATATCTAAAGTGGAAGCTGGAGCATGCACCAATTCCCAAATGTATTTGCCCACAAAGTCTTTTCTTTTTGAAGGAGCATCTCATAGGGTTGATGTTTCACAGAGCACTTTGGAAAATTCTGCCCCCAGAATTACTCAAATGTCCCTATAAACTCTCATGGGGCTTTGTTCCAAGCACTCACCCCTCTGGCCTGCAGCTGCTTGTATATGTGTGGCCATCAGTCAAAGGTCTGTCCAGGCCTCAGTTAGGGTTAGATGAGTTAGGCATTTGCCTCAAGAGAAAAATTTCAGGAGGTGCCAAAAAAACTCAGTAATCAAGAGAGACGAGTGACCCGGTGCACGGATTCAAGCACATTGAAAGGAAATTAATTAGGAGAAAGATTGTGCAGTAATTACATTACTGCAAAAAATTACATCAAAATAGTATATATAATATAGTATTATAAAATTAAAATGCGTGCAATTGGCGCCAGCAAGAGCTTTATATGTGTGACACATGCACGAGTCAACATTTATTTTTAAATTGCCAGTGCACATCATATGGATCGGCTGGCTGGCCGGTCAGATGGTCGGACGGATGGACGATCGGTCACTTAGGCCCAGTGCATGGATTCATGCACCGATGGGGTCCCTCAGCCTGGCCTATGAGGATCAGGCCAAAACCGGCTCTCTGACATCCCCCGAGGGGTTCCAGATTGCAAGAGGACGGTTCTCAGGTGACACACCCAGGAATTGGGCTCCCTCCTCTCTGGTTCCAGGTGCGTCACCTGATAACCACAGCTGCCAAGTCACCGCAGCTCAGCAGCTCCTGTGTTGAGCGTCTTCCCCCTGGTGGTCAGTGCACGTCATAGCTACTGGTTGGACG
This sequence comes from Myotis daubentonii, assembly GCF_963259705.1. NCBI lineage: Eukaryota > Metazoa > Chordata > Mammalia > Chiroptera > Vespertilionidae > Myotis > Myotis daubentonii. The sequence continues at coordinate 43,900,726 of NC_081855.1, read as the reverse complement.
GTCAGACGGTTGCTTAGGCTCCTAGATAGATAGATAGATAGATAGATAGATAGATAGATAGATAGATTATTTGGAGGCTGGGCCAACCAGATAGCCATCAGGCAGCCATTTGGATGTGGGGGCATAAAGATTGTTTTTAGTGGAATTAAGAGACAAGGTCTGGCCGAAACCGGTTTGGCTCAGTGGATAGAGCGTCGGCTTGCGGACTGAAAGGTCCCAGGTTCGATTCCGGTCAAGGGCATGTACCTGGGTTGCAGGCACATCCCCAGTGGGGAGTGTGCAGGAGGCAGCTGATCGATGTTTCTAACTCTCTATCTCTCTCCCTTCCTCTCTGTAAAAAATCAATTAAAAAAAAAAAAAAAAAAGAGACAGGTCTGTCCAGGTGGGGTCCAGCCCTGGGGCAGCAGGAAAGTCAAGCCAGGTCTGTTGTCTGTCTCTCCCATGGACTGTGAGCCCCTCCAGAACAGGGGCAGGCCTTCTGTACCTCTCAACCCCCAGTTTGAATCCGCAGTGCCTGGAACACAGAATCGTGCAACTCTCTTGCAGGAGAGCACAGGCATAAAGTCAGGTTTACTTACCTCCCAACTCTGGTTTGAGCATCTAACCCAGTGCTAGGCACAGGAGACTCAGCCAATGCAGATTTTGAGGTGACTGAGTGAATTTCATCGGAGAAATTTCCCAGGGTATCTGAGCAGTCTTCCTGAGGTTGCCTTGCTTTCAATGTGCTCCCATCTCTGAATTAGGCAGGGAGGGGGCTGGGTGCCAGAGAGTTTCTGGAAAAAGTCTGTCCTTTCCCGAATACCCTTTCTCTCTGGGTCCAACAGCGTTTGACCTCAAATGGGCAAGTTCTAACTTTCAAAAAAGTTGGACTTGGGCCTGATTGGGCCGGCGCTAGATGGCTGGGATTTGTGCAACTGTCGTGGCCTGACTGGGCTTCGTAACTGAGAGGCCCTTGGCCCTGACCTTGGAAAAAAAATCTGAAAGCCAAGAGTGGTTGCCCAGGGAATGCCTTTCTGGGCCCACCCTTCAGTCTGGTTCCAGACATTCCCCCACCTCAGCCAGACTCATCCCTGTGTCATATTAGAAGTGCTTTTTACGACTCCTGTCTTTTCCTTGGAATTTCCATTTTCTTTCTTCCAAGAACTATAAAATCTCGTCAATTAATTGGTGACCACAAGAACAGGCTTCCCTTTAAATAACTTGCATAAAAAAACTGTTCTAGTGGCTCCGCACTGACCTGCTCAAAAGAGGAAACGTTTCTACTCTCTTAGGCAACATCTAGCTGTCAATAAGCCTCCAGCTGATTATAGAAGGTTCTTGCCTATGCAAATACAAAGCTGATCCCCCCACGACCTCTACTTGTCAACACCTCATAAGCTTACTTTGAGTTGTTTCATAACCTCAAAAGTACAGTGATGTCTTCTCGGAATCAAGCTTTGTAATAACTCAATTGTCCTACAAAAACAAATAAATTTCAGAAAGCAGGGCAAGCTAGAGGCCAGGGGAGCTGCGTGGGTTTGCAGGCCCTCACTCTAGGATGCTGGCTGTCAAAAGAATGTCATTCATGGAGGGGGAACTGAGACCCAGGGTGGGAGAGAAGGGCAATCTGTCCTTATTTACTCAGTGGCAAAGCTGAGGTTACGACATGAGTCTCCAGACCCCAGATCCTAACTCCCTTTCCCTTCCCACTCCCAGGACCCAGCCCTCTGCTCCAATGCCCTTCCTGCTGGGAAGGCAGAAAGGAATCTGACGGCTGACGGATGGAGTGTGTGTGGGAAGGAGATTCAGCCATTTCTCTGCTCAATTCGTCCTTTGCACTTTAAGCCACTTATCTTTTTTGTGCCATGAAAGTCGTTGTGCTGTGCCAAATGAATGTCAGGCAGGTGGGAAGAAAGTGGGGAGAAGTTAGGAGGCCCCTGAAGTCGCACCGACAGTAGTTTTCACCCGTGGCTGCATTGTAGAATCACCTGGGGTCATTTAAAAGTCCTCATGTCCAGGCCACACCCCCGATCAATGACATTAGAATCTCTGGGGCTGAATTCAGGCATTAGGATTTTTTTTCTTTCTTTTTTTAATTTTTTTTTATTGCTTAAAGTATTACAAAGAGTATTACATATGTGTCCATTTTTCCCCCCGCCCTAGACAGTCCCCTAGCCTCCCCTATCCCCCAGTGTCTTATGTCCATTGGTTATGCTTATATGCATGCATACAAGTCCTTTGGTTGATCTCTTACCCCCCTACCTCCTGCCCCCCAACCCTCCCCGGCCTTCCCGCTGCAGTTTGACAATCTGTTTGAGGCAGTTCTGCCTCTGTATCTATTATTGTTCAAAAGTTTATAATGGTCTCTATTATCCATGAATGAGTGAGATCATGTGGTATTTTTCCTTCATTGACTGGCTTATTTCACTTAGCATAATGCTCTCCAGTTCCATCCATGCCGTTGCAAATGGTAAGAGTTCCTTCCTTTTTAGAGCAGCATAGTATTCCATCGAGTAGATGTACTACAGTTTTCTAATCCATTCATCTACTGATGGGCACTTAGGCTGTTTCCGGATCTTAGCTATGGTGAATTGTGCTGCTATGAACACAGGGGTGCATATATCCTTTCTGATTGGTGTTTCTGGTTTCTTGGGATATATTCCTAGAAGTGGGATCACAGGGTCAAATGGGAGTTCCATTTTCAGTTTTTTGAGGAAACTCCATACTGTCTTCCATAGTGGCTGCACCAGTCTGCATTCCCACCAGCAGTGCATGAGTGTTCCTTTTTCTCCACATCCTCTCCAGCACTTGTCGTTTGTTGATTTGTTGATGATAGCCAGTCTGACAGGTGTGAGATGGTACCTCATTGTTGTTTTGATTTGCATCTCTCGGATGATTAGTGACTTTGAGCATGTTTTCATATGTCTCTTGGCTTTCTGAATGTCCTCTTTTGAAAGGTGTCTATTTAGGTCCTTTGCCCATTTTTTGATTGATTGTTTATCTTCCTTTTGTTAAGTTGTATGAGTTCCCTGTAAATTTTGGAGATTAGGCCCTTATCAGATATGACATTGGCAAATATGTTTTCCCACACAGTGGGTTTTCTTGTTGTTTTGTTGATGGTTTCTTTTGCTGTGCAGAAGCTTTTTATTTTGATGTAGTCCCATTTGTTCATTTTTTCTTTAGTTTCAAGTGCCCTAGGAGCTGTATCAGTGAAGAAATTGCTTCGGCATATGTCTGAGATTTTGTTGCCTTTGGATTCTTCTAGCATTAGGATTTTTTATTTTATTTTTATTTTTTGGAAACTCCCCTTTGATTCTAACATACAGCCAAGTTTGGGAACCGCGGCAGTAACACCATTCTAAATCAGACAAAGCCAAGTAGGGTGGAACCGATGTGGTTGTGGCGATGAATGCCCACCATTTACGTAGACACAGCTGTGGCATCTTGTGCAGTGGGTCCCGGGCCCTCACCCTCACCATCCCTGTCACCAGAGGGAATCCTCAGCATAGCAGCTTGTGTTTGATGAATGGGTGCTCTGCCCCACCAGGAGTCTCTGTACATTGCCTCATTTTCTCCAGCTGCCTAATGAGCCAGGTGCCCTTTGAAGATGACAAACCTGAGATGAAACATGAACCCCAGTCTGTGAGGCCCCTAAGACGGTCATCCAGTAAAAATTATTATGGATTATTATTGTATTATTGTATGCTTCAATGCCATAACAGCTTCAACAAATATTTCCCAGGTGCCTCTTGTGGGCTGGGCACTGAGCTGGGCACTGGGTGTAGCGTGGTGAGGAGGACAGGACAAGGTCCTGCCCTCAGGGAGCTTACAGCCAGTGGAGCTCCATTCAAAGACTCTACTCAAACATGTGGACAATAAATGGATGATTTCCGGATGCAGAAGGCTGTGAAGGAGGCCAACAGGAGGCTGGAATGGGAGTAACAGCAGCAGGACCCGCTTCAACCCATGGGGTGTAAGGCAGTGAGGGACCTAGAGAACAGACCGCCTGGTTGCAGTGGGCAGGGGCCGCACACTCCTGGGCTGGGGAGGGACTTGAGTAGGCTCCCCAACCTCCCCTCCTATTGGGGGAGCCAGAGAAGGCTCCTGAGAGTTTCAGGCAGAGCAGGATTGGATGTGGGTCATTAAAAGACCACCTTCCAGCCCAGCCGGCTTGGCTCAGTGGTTGAACGTCGACCTATGAACAAGAAGATCATAGTTCGATTCCTGGTCTGGGCACATGACCAGGTTGCAGGCTCGATCCCCAGTGTGGGGCGTGCAGGAGGCAGTTAATCAATGATTCTCTCCTCATGATTGATGTTTCTATCTCTCTTCCTCTCCCTTCCTATTTGAAATATATCTATATAGATATAGATATAGATATAGATATAGATATAGATATAGATATAGATATAGATATAGATAGATATATAGATATAGATAGATATAGATAGATAGATATATAGATATATACTAGTAGATATATAGATATATACTAGTAGATATATAGATATATAGATATATACTAGTAGATATATAGATATATAGATATATACTAGTAGATATATATATATATATATATATATATATATATATATATATATATATATATATATATAATCTCACCTTCCAGCAAGAGGATTCACTGCCAGTCTCAGCACCTACCAGCTGGGTGACCTGTCCTCCCATCCCTACCCTCATTCTCTTCTGGAAAAGGAGACACTAGACCAGCGGCGTCTCAGGCCACCAGCCCACAGAGTCCATGGGGACAGGGCTGGTGAGCACATCTGTCATCCAGCCCCAAGTCAGATTCTTAGGAAATACCAAAATAACGAGAGCCTAATGTGGCCTAATTCAACCAGAGGAACTGGAAGGTTTTAATCAGAAATACCACAAACAATGAAGAGCTTCACCCACACCATCCCTGCCAGCTGGAAATTCAGTCTCTCCTTCAAGGTTTTGAAAAAACGTTCTACGTAGATTTAAAGATAGTAAATTGTTTTCTCATAAAAAGCTCAAAATTAAAGATGACTCTAAACTCTGACATAAAATAGTGGCTGTCCCCTTAAGCCACTTTCTTCCCTGAGTTCTGCACCCAGAGGTGCCTAACCTCTGGAGGACACAGCTAGTGAAGTGGGGAGGGGGGGGAGTGTAGGGCACCCAGCAGGGCGCAAAGCCCAGCTCCTCAGAGATCCCTGTGGGGGACAGCTAGACACCTGCTGCACTTATGAACCCCAGGTCAGCACACCCCAGCAAGGTCCTGAGCCCTTCCACAGTCACTTCAAGAACCCCACTACACACACACTGGTTCGCATAAACATCTTGGGGTGTCAGATCTAAACTCTTGTGCCAGCTCTGTCCCTGGGAGCTGTGTGATCTTGGCCAAAGTACCTAACCTCTCTGATGGTCAGTGTCTTCTCAGAGCAAACAGAGTCCTCAGGGGGTTGTTGTGAGGACTGATGAGATGATGGGGTGAAAGTGGTTTGTGGGACGGACCCCCACATGATTCATTAGTTCAGTGTTGCCTTGGGTCTGACTCTAAAGGGTCCAAGAGAGACAGACAAGAGAGGAGGAACAAGGCAAGGATGTGGGAACCCTGGGCGTGTCCCCACACCCCATGCTTGGTACCTCGCAGCTGCTGCTGTGCCCTCCCCAGGCTCTGAAGCTCACACAGGCCGGGAAAACAATAGGGAGCCTTCGGCGCAGGCTGTGGGTCAGACACTTTTTACAGGATCGTCTCGCAAGAGCATCAGGAGACAGGGGTTTTCATTCCACAAATGAGGAAACTGAGGCCCAGGGAGGTTTTATTTCTCGGCTGAGCCAGGCTTTCCCCTCTAATGTCTGAGCGCTAATCCCTGTGCCAGGCGGCCACGGGCTGGGAGTGGGGGTGGGGACAGCTTCTGCGGGACAGGAAAGCGCTAGGAGCGTCCCCCACAGGCTGGCTCGTCCTTTCGGCACAGGGCCCACCATGCTTTTAGGAGCCCATGAAAATGTTTTCATTTTACGTTCTTTTCAAACCAGAAGATAAATGGAATGAACTAATAATGAATATATCATCATGACTCCAACTTGGATTCTATTCATCTTATAGCAATGCAATTGTATAATATAATTTTTAATATTTTTTATGGAGGAAGGAGTCCACAAAGGCAAAAGTCTTATGTGGTCCCGGTGGCCCAGAATTCTGTCCCTCCCCACACCGGAGAGGAGGCCAGGGGTTCCTATTGCTGAGTCCTGGGGGCCCCTGGGGGGCTCAGCAGGCCAGGCCAGAGCAGACACAGCCTACGAAGCCAAGCTCTTAGGCAAGGCGGCGAGGCCCAGGCCACCCTGGCTTGGCCTGCAGAGCCCCTACCCCACACCCTGTCCCATGTCCCCCCCCAGAGTCCCCCTCCATCGCAGTGTCCTCGCAGCCCAGGGCTGAGGAAGGGTGTGTTCCGATTCCTGGCAAAGCCCAGCTTCCTGTTTTTCTCCAAGTGGACGAGGTCAGGCTGCTACTGGAAAGGGACATGAGGACTAGATACGGGCCAACAGATCCCAGCCATGCTGATGGGCCCCGCGGCTGAGGGAGGAGGGGCTGGCAGGCCGCACTGGGCTCCAGGATCCCGAGGGGGCCCTCTCTTCCTGACACCCCCACAGCCCTCTAACAGACTTTGGCAGGGCCTCCTCCTCCTCTCTGACCTCCTGGGCTTCGGTTCGCTCACCTGGGAAACAGAGGGAGGTTCCACAGTGCCTGCCCACCTGCTAAGGCAGCGGTTCTCAACCTGTGGGTCGCGACCCCTTTGGGGGTCGAACGACCCTTTCACAGGGGTCGCCTAAGACCATCGGAAAACACATATATAATTACATATTGTTTTTGTGATTAATCACTATGCTTTAATTTGTAACAATGAAAATACATTCTGCATATCAGATATTTACATGACGATTCATCACAGTAGCAAAATTACAGTTATGAAGTAGCAACGAAAATAATTTTATGGTTGGGGATCACCATAACATGGGGAACTGTATTAAAGGGTCGTGACATTAGGAAGGTTGAGAACCACTGTGCTAAGGGGATCCAAGTGAGACAGATGGGAGCAGAAAGGGCTTTGTCAACCGTAAAGACCCCTCAGCCATCAGCACAGTAGAGCCGGTGACCGGGCCGTGATAATAACAGCATCCGTTTAGCACCTCCCCATCTGTGCGGGGCTCTGCCCTGTGCAATTTCATCTTCACAAAGACCCCATAAGGACGGACCTACTACTCCTATTTTGCGATGGAGGAAAGTGAGGCTAAGTGCCTCACCTCTGGTCCCAGGGATAGGAAGTGACGGACGTCAAGCTGTGCCCACACAGGTAGCTTACAACCCAGGCGGTGTAGGCAGAGCCGACACAGAACTGGTGAGTCCAGGTCTCCCGCTGGCCGAGGTGGCAGAGGAATTACTGGGTGGGCTTCTCTGGCCAATGCCAACAGGCACCAGGGATCTGTGTGAAGAGCCAGCCCATAGCCTCCAGCCCCCACCCCCTGCACCACCATCTATTTGACAGTATTCATTGCCTGCGGGGCTATATGCCAGGTGCCTGCCCTCAGGATGCCCCTTTAGGATTTTTGCACCCTTCCCCTTCCAGGGCACCTTTGAGTTCAAATTCCAGCTCTGCCACTTGTGAGCCATAAGGCTTTGGGCAAGTTTCATAAGCCATCTTTGCCTTAGACGCCTCTCCTTTGAAGTGGGGATGATAATAGTACTGACCTCATAGGGCTATTATGTGAATTAAGGCATCAAATGCATTAATTCATCATCAGCATCCTCTCGCCCTCCTTCCCTTCCAACCCCTCTTGTCTCCCTCCGCCTCACTCCTTTCTTCCACTTGCTCTGCCCACTGCTCTCTCTGGTTTACTCCTCCCTCATCCCTTCTAGGACCCTGCTGAGATTGGGAGAGACATCTAAGAAGAGGAGGCACAGGTCAGGAGTGCATAAGGTCACTGCCAAGGTCAGAACCACGTGGAGAATTCAGCCACGTGAGAGAGCAGGTTCTGTGCTGCAAAGGGCCTCCTCTCCCACTGAGCCCCTTGGAGTCCGAGAGGAAGGACCGATGGGGTCATTCACGATGCTCACTCTCAGCCAAAACGGAGGACAGTGGTAGCTGAGCTCCACGGAAGCTGGCTTTTCATCTGGGTGACCCTGAGCATCAACAAGAAGTGGCAGGGGACAGAGCCTCCCTCCCATCTCTAGCAAAAGCAAGCCCAGGGCAGCCTGTCCACCAGCTCAAGGACTTGTGGGATGTAGAAGAATAAGACAAGAGTTCAATGCCTGGTGCATGGGTAGGCACTCAAAAAAAAAAAAAATACTTGTTGAATGGATATATGACTCCATGTGGGAGTCGGGTAGAGAGCGTTAGAGACAGGACCAGACGGGAGACGGGGGCCAGAAGGGGCACCAGGGCCATGTCTGCTACGCTGAATGTGGACCGAGACAGCAGCTCATCGGGTAAAACCACTAGCTAACCCTGGTAGAGCACTTCCCGTGTGCCCCTAGCACTGTTCTAAATGTCTTACCCATGTGACTCATTACTTCTCCTAACAGCCCTGTTGTCATCACCCTGTTTTACAGACAAGGAAAGTGAGACAGAGAAATCAAGAAGCTGGCCTTTGGTAACATAAACCCAGGCACTCGGGCCTCAGGGGTTTACTAATATGCTCACCACTGTGCTCTCCTGCCTCTCGGTTTATTCGTAAGAGAGAATATCCTCAATACTCAGGTCACGTGCTGGGTTTTTTCCCGACCAAACATGTGTCTGGCCTCCCTGACGATTTTTGAGAGCGTGTGCGCTACTCGGGGGTCCTTCCGTGTTCTTTCGTTGTTGTTCTTTTTGTTGTTGTTTACAGTGTCCCCTGTCTTTTCAGCAGCTTCGTGCTGTTGGCCACCTTGGTTCACAGCCAGATCCATCTCAGCCGTTAGGAGGGAAGGTGGCGGTGGTTTGCACCAGGTGGAAGGTGGTGGAGATGGAGAAAGTGAATGGTTTGGGGCTCTGTTTTAGAGGGGCCAGTGGAAGGACTCCCTGATGGTTTGAATGTAGGATGAGAATAATAATTACACCCAGCTCACTGCAATCTTTTAAAAATATTTTTATTGAGTTTTTTGGTTTTTTGTCTTAGAAGGAAGGGAGAGGGAGAGAGGGGAAAAAAAAAACATTAATGTGAGAGAAACATGGATCAGCTGCCTCCTGCACGCCCGCTATCAGGGATCGAGCCCGCAACCCCAGGCACGTGCCCTGACTGGGAAATGAACTAGCAACCTTTCAGCGAAAAGGACGATGTCCAACCAACTGAGCCACACCAGCCAGGGCTTACTGCGCATTAAATGATAGGATAAACATGAAGTGAATCAGGTAATTCATGTGAGAGCCGCAAATGATCCTAAAAAGCAAAGGAAACGGGTGAGGGAAAGGAGGAGCTATGGATGAAAAGGTTGCAGACTGAACAAGCCCTGAGCTTGGTCCTGTTGCAGGAGCTTTAGGCCACCCTGCACTGACACAGGCCTCTCACTAAAGGCCCAGCAGGTGCTCCTGCCTTGGGCACCTGAGACAGCTGGTTTACACCTATTGTCTGCCCGTGGTGGTCGTCTGTGCCCCGGTGGCAGATGCTGTGAGGCACCACCCAAATCCCCAGCTGTCAGTTATGCTGCCAGAAGCTGCCAGAAGCTGTCAGCCGGCTTTGGGGATTGTAGAAAACAGCCTCACCCTGGCTGGTGTTCAGTGGTTAGAGTATCTGTCTGCGGACCTAAGGGTCTCGGTTTGGATTCTTGGTCAAGGGCTTGTACCTGGGTTGCAGGGCACGTGCAGGAGGCAACCAATTGATGTATAGCTCTCAGATCTCGATCTCTCTCTCTCTCTCTCTCTCTCCCTCCCTCCCTCCCTCCCTCCCTCCTTCCCACGCTCCCTAAAAATAAATGGGGAAAAATATCCTAGGGTGAGGATTAACAAAACAAACAAAAAAAGCCAAAGATCACACCTCCTTCCAGAGGCAGCCAGTATCCAATGACTGGTCAACAAGATGCTATAAAAGACAGGCCCCCTCACCCAACTGGAGGCTGCAGGGCCATCTCAGCTCCCCGCCCCGCTGTGGGATTGACTGGCGCTTTCCAGGAGACTGCATCACATCTCAGCTTCCCCCTCTGCCCAGTCTGGCTGCTGTCCCTCCCTTTCCGCAGGTGTCGATGCCACAGGGCACGTCATGAACTTTCTGCCCTGAATCTCATCCTCAGAATCTGCTCCCTGCAACTGTCACTTTAACTCTCCAAAGTGTCCCAATTAGGGTAGTAACTGATAGTCACCCCAGCTCTATGAGACCTTCCGGGTCACAGACGTGTAACAGCTCATTGTAATCACTTCCTTACTGACACTGGACTGGGAGCTCCCTGAGGCAGGCAATGTGTAGGGCAGGGATGGCGAACCTTTTGAGCTCGGCGTGTCAGCGTTTTGAAAAACCCTAACTTCACTCTGGTGCCGTGTCACATAGAGACATTTTTTGATATTTGCAACCATAGTAAAACAAAGACTTATATTTTTGATATTTATTTATATATTTAAATGCCATTTAACAAAGAAAAATCAACCCAAAAAATGAGTTCGCGTGTCACCTCGGACACGCGTGACATAGGTTCGCCATCACTGGTGTAGGTCTCCTTCCCAATTATGCAGAACCCAGGGCTTGTCAGGGCAGGTGCTCAATAAGTATGTGTTGAATGAATGGATTAACCACCTTATGTGAGCATTTAGAGACCAGGGCAGTTGTGTGAGGGGGGAGGGGGGTAGCGAGGAGGAGGAGGAAGCTGCTCTAAGCCCCTAAAGCAGCAGGACCACCCTCCCTCCCCAATCTGCCTTTGCTTTTAGCTCCTCCTGGTTGCATTGCCTCCTCCCAACTTCCCACTCCTGAATGTAGGCTTCATGTTGCGGCTTCATTCCACATGGGGATACCAAGGTGAAACAACCCAGCCCTCTGTCCCCCAGGAGCTCACAGATTAGATGGGAGACAGACCTGTGAACCCCTCTTGTGATAGTGTGAGAAGACAGGAATACACCAAGGCTACCTACTCTTGATTTTTATTTTAACAAGATATCACCTGCACTAATGTTGGGTGGGAGGGAGGAAATGGGGTCCTTGAGTTTGTTTGCAACCTGGGGCATTGCTCTGATCCCAGCTGTACCCATTCCTTAAGAACGTCACCCCCACTGCTACTCCTCTGCTGCTCCTGCTCCCTCCTCTTCCTCCCTCCTACTGAAATCCATCAGTCCTGGGGCCCAGGCCAGGCTCACAATGCCTTCCAATATGACAACTACCAAGTCATAAAGATGGTCATGGGGTCCGGTGTTCCTTCTCCCTGGGTAAGGGTCATGTTTTAAAGATGGCCTTCTAGCCCTAACCCATTTGGCTCAGTGGATAGATCATCGGCCTGCGGACTCAGGGGTCCCGGGTTCGATTCTGGTCAAGGGCATGTACCTTGGTTGCAGGCACTTCTGAAGCTGAGGGCCCTGGGGAGGCGTGCAGGAGGCAGCTGATCGATGTTTCTCTCTCATGGATGTTTCTAGCTCTCTATCCCTCTCCCTTCCTCTCTGTAAAAAATCAATAAAATATATTTAAAAAAAAAAAAAAAAAGATGGCCTCCGTTTGGTTGCCTGCTCCAGACCAGGTTGGCAGAGAGCTGGATCCTGGGTGGGAAGAGAACTTGACTTATTGGTTTGCCAGGTCTCTTACCCAGCAGGCAGGCAGGCAGGCAGGCAGGCGCCCGCCCTCATGGGTGAGGTTCTGGGTAGAGTAGACCCTTGTCAGCCACCAAAGGAAACCTGGAGCCAGCCTGTGGCATTGGCAGTGCCTGGAGAGCTGTCAGGCCCCGCTGCCTCTCCACCCACCCTGTCACTTCCCATTCTCATCTCCTGTTAATCAGAGGTGCCCTGGAAGCTCACACACAAAGCAGAATTCCAGGAACTCCAGCTGAGCAGACCCCTGGCTGTTTTCTCAGTTCCTTTTTGCTTCTTCTTAAAGGTTTCTGGTGCCAGAGCTCAGCCTCGTGACCTTCCAGGCAGAATCCTGGTTGATTGTCTCTGCGCTGTCTCCCTCCCTCCCCCACAATCACACTTCTCCTCAGGGGCTTCTGAGAATCCTAGAAGGTCAGAGCTGGAAAGGACCGTGCAGATAGTGAAAGGGGAAGCTGAGCGGCTGCGGCCCAGGGAGATGGCCTCCCTCTCCCTGTTCCCACCTGCCAGGCCTCTGTCTCCCCAGGGCCCTCAGCTTCAGAAGTGCAGCCATTAATTAGGTGCCAAGTGGTGTGAGGCACAGGAGCAAGAACAACCCCATTCTTTCATGCCTGACCCTTTCTAGAGGTGATGAGATAAAAAGGTTAAACTGTTCTTAGGAAAGGGTAGGGAAGTTGCTGATAACATACAAAGCCCAGGGTATGAAGGGAAAGGGCAGCGAGCTCCCCCATTCTGCCCCCCAGCAGCACATGGGGAGATGCAGAATTTTCTAGAAGGATAAAGAATATCTGGAGGGATTGCTAAACTAAGTGGCTGAGTGCCAAGGGATGGGCACATTGAGTAGAAGCGACTCCAGGCAAAAGGGGGATGATCAGAATGCTCTGCAGAACTTAGGAGGCTTGTCTTCGTCTGTGATTAATTCTGTGATTGTGATGATGCAATAGGCTTGGGCAAGTGTATACAAGTGTATCCAAACCCCCCTCTCCTCCCCTATCCTCCTTTCTCTCTCCCTCCCCGGAGACACAGAGAATTCTGAGTAGGATGAACTGCCTCCTGCCTTCATGAATTAATTTATTCATTCCTTTCTTCAGCAAAGATTTTCCAGCACCAGTGCCAGACCCCAATTCCAGAGCCAACTAGAATCAAGGTAGATGTGGTGTCTGCCCTCTTGGAGTGTACAGTCCGATGGGGACGATTCAACAGTGCCACAGAAGCAAGGGATACAGAGCCACGAGAGCAGAAAAAAGAGAGAACGCTAAGGACACTCAGATAAGGAACCCAACAGAGAGGAAATCAATTCTAATCCCACCTAGGGGATGACAGTGGGTTAATCAGATGACATTATCTCAAACTCAGCTGATTTTCCCCAAGATCACGCATCTAGTAAGTGACAGTCACCAACTCATTCACATCTGTATAAACTGACTTTGTTTGAATTCTGACGGTCACTTTCCAGCTAAGTGTCCTTAAGTAAGTTACTTAACTTCTCCATGCCTCAGTTTCCCCATCTGTAAAATCAGGATAATTAGACTTTGGACTGTTTGGGAAGTTCAATGCATTAGTAAAGCAATTCTCAAAGTGTGGTCCAGGGGCCCCTAGAAGTCCCCATGAGGTCAAAACTATTTTCATAGTAACAGTAAGACATTATTTATCTTTATTGCTCTACAGTGCTATCCAGAGACCATATGCTGTGTGACATCATAACAGATTGAATGCATATGTATGGATCCAGCTGTCTTTAAACTAGACCAGTGATGGCGAACCTTTTGAGCTCGGTGTGTCAGCATTCTGAAAAACCCTAACTTAACTCTGGTGCCGTGTCACATATAGAAATGTTTTGATATTTGCAACCATAGTAAAACAAAGATTTATATTTTTGATATTTATTTTATATATTTAAATGCCATTTAACAAAGAGAAATCAACCAAAAAAACGAGTTCGTGTGTCACCTCTGACACGCATGTCATAGGTTCACCATCACTGAACTAGACATTAAAGGGAGTTGCAAACACACACACACACACACACACACATTTAAAAGTCACTTTTTAAACTAAATATTTTTTTATTTTGGAAAATATAATTATTTTTCTTTTTTTAAAATTGGCCTTCTTTTTTCTTTTTCTTTTTTTTTTCCAAATATATTTTATTGATTTTTTTATAGAGAGGAAGGGAGAGAGATAGAGAGCTAGAAACATAGATGAGAGAGAAACATCGATCAGTTGCCTCCTGCACATCTCCCACTGGGGATGTGCCCGCAACCCAGGCACATGCCCTTGACCGGAATCGAACCCGGGACCCCCCAGTCCGCAGGCCGACGCTCTATCCACTGAGCCAAACCGGTTTCGGCTTCTTTTTCTTTTTTTTTTCAGAGAGGAAGGAGAGGGAGAGAGAGATAGAAACATCAATGATGAGATAGAATCATTGATTGGCTGCCTCCTGCAAGCCCCATACTGGGGATGGAGCCCACAACCTGAGCAAGTGCCCTGACCAGGAATTGAACCATGACCTCCTGGTTCGTAAGTCAGTGCTCAACCACTGAGCCACACCAACCAGGCGAAAATATAGTTCTTTTCACAAAAGTGTTATTTATAGTAACATGTAATGGGTTTGTACTAGTATTTTTAATGAATGCATATTTTTAATTTTTCTGAGTTTTAACTTCTCATACCTTAAAGATCAATAAATATTCCAGCTGGAGTCAGCTTGCACCTGCTTGGGAGAGTTGAATGTGCACTTCTCTTCACACTTCACATTTCTTGACACCCCCCCCCCCCCCCACACACACACACACATTTCTTATGTCAGATTGGAATCTCAAAATTGGCCACAGTGGAAGTATTTACACCATGGGAATTGACAAGTGCTATAAGTCAGGATTTCTCCCCCAGAGAACCAGTTATTAAACTTCACACCATCAGATATAATCCACAGATTCTGGGAGTCCTAAGAAAATTTTTTAAGAGTGAGCCAAAAAGTTTGAGAGCCCTGGCCCGTGTGGCTCAGTTGGTTGGAGCATCGTCCTATACACTGAAAGGTCGTGGGTTTGATTGCTGGTCAGGGCACATGTCCAGGTGTCAGGTTTGATCCTCTGCTGATGAATGTTTCTTCCTCTCCCTTCCTCTCTCTCTTAAAAAAAGAAAAAGAAAAATCAATGAAAGCATGTCCTCTGGTGAGGGGTGGGGAAAAGTTTGAGAACCACTGAATTCATACTTATAAACTGCTTAAATTGGTACCTGGTACATGGTAATTAATGAACCACAGTTAAACTCCACCAGATTTGAAAGTTCGGAGATTTAACTGCTAATGGATGGCCTTTTTAAAAAATACATATTTTATTGATTTTTACAGAGAGGAAGAGAGAGGGATAGAGAGTTAGAAACATCGATAAGAGAGAAACATCGATCAGCTGCCTCCTGCACATCCCCTACTGGGGATGTGCCCACAACCAAGGTACATGCCCTTGACCGGAATCGAACTTGGGACCCTTCAGTCTGCAGGCCGACGCTCTATCCACTGAGCCAAACCGGTTAGGGCACGGATGGCCTTTTTGTTGTTTCTCACTTTCCAAGAACCCAGGTGCTCCTTTGGTGCCCACAGCTCTGCTTGCTCCTGCCCCCAACCCGCCCCCCCCCCCTCCATTGGATCCTGGCCCCTCATCTCCCACCACAAAGATTCTCTGCCTGTGGCCTTGAGGCACCCCCAACCCTCTGACCACAGCTGACAGCAGTATTGCCAACTTACTACCACCCACTTGGCATAAAGAGCCCATGTAAGAAAAGCACTTATACTTGCAACCACCAAGCTAATGGTTTGTGTCTTTAGCTAACAAGCTGTGGGTGATTACAGGCCCACTGGTGGTTGTGGGGATTGTTCGGAAGATTATGGCTTTGAAATCTCCTCGAAGGCCTATTTGGGCTAGGTTGTTTCATCATACTATATTGTAAGGGAACTATTGAGCAAGCCTCAGTCAGATTATGAAAATCTGACTAAGGGTACTGCCTGAACGCCCCTGGCAGAGGCGGCTCCAAACATCTCCAGAGCCAGCAATGACAACGAGGCTGGGGCATCTGGGGAATTCTAGAGAAAGAGATTTTCTGAGAGAATGCTAATTGATAACAGTTAACAAAACAAAACAAACTCCCATGACCAAAATCTAAGCCTCAGAATTAGCAAGCAAATAATAAATGACAAACAAATAAGCTGCCTAGGGAGAAATAGGGAGGCAAGACCATTTCAACACCAAAGATGAGGTGATAAAAAATAAACATCGCCCTGGCCGGTGTGGCTCAGTGGTTTGGGTGCCATCCCAGGCGTCAAAAGATTGCCCATTCAATTTCCAGTCAGGGTACCTGCCCAGGTTGTGGGTTCGATCCCTGATAGAGGGCGTGCAGGAGGCAGCTGATGGATGTTTCCCTCTCACATCAATGTTTCTCCCGCTCCCTTCCTCTCTCTCTCTAAAAATCACTTTAAAAAAATTTTTAAATAAACTAAACTAAACATCAACTGCAGAGTAAAGGGCCTCCCCTTTTCTCCTAGCTTTGTTTACATCAGTGATTTCCTAACCTCAGTCATTTGAATATCCCTTCCTGGATTTTCCACCTCTGAATTCCACCTATGTTATTATTTACCTAACATTCTTTAAATAGACTCAGTTTGTTTTTCACTTAAATTAATTTGAAAGGAACCCTCATACTTTGAACAGAACCTTCACATTTTGATGCTATATGGAACATCAGTATCATTTGCTGTGTAAAAATAAATCTGATAAAAAATATTATTATTAAACTCTAGTTGGGCTCTGTGGCCCACAAAAGGCTCAAATCCTGAGACCAATACTCTCTATCTTAAAGAAATAAGCAAGAGTTAGAGAGGTTATTAAAGACATTTGGCACTAAAGTGAGACTTTCTCACCAAAGTGAGACTTTCCTCTTGACTTGAAGAATTGCAGGAAAGCCTGATTTATTATTCTATGGCAGCTCCTTGGTGAGAGGCCTATTGTATTTACTGATCTACCCGCCCACCCCGACTCTGCTAGTGCCTAGAGCTGGCTTGGTGAATAGTAGGTGTTCAATAAATATTTGTTGAATGCAAGGATGAATTCATATTCAAAATGAAAATAGGTATAAGGATATTTACTGCAACAATTTTTATAATAGGAAGTGGTTGGAATCAGGTAAGTCCATGAATAAGGGACCAGGTAAATTGTGTGCCAGCCATACAACGGAGTAGATAAATTACGTACCAGCCATACAATGGGGTAGATAAATTACGTACCAGCCATACAACGGAGTAGATAAATTACGTACCAGCCATATAATGGAGTAGGATGAGGCAGCTCTATACGTACTACACGGAACTCACTAATATGTAAAGTAAAATAAGCAAGGTACAAAGAACTTGTGTATAGCATGCTTCTATTAATTTTTTAAAAGAGGCTATATGAAGCTCTGTGTTCGGAAATGCATAAAAACATATCTGGAAAAATACACAAGAAACTAGTAAGAACAGTTGCCTCAAAAGAGGAGAAACTAGGGCCAGAGGTGGAAAAAGTACACTCTTTTGAAATGTGTACAAATGTACACAACTATGCAAGGAATAGATAATGTAAAAAAAGAATTGAAAAGAGAACAACTTTCTCAGCATGAGATCCAGTGTTATTTCCTGCTGTGGACCACCACACGTTGTCAGGTGCACCATTGGGGACCACGTGCGCCCCTTCGGGAAGCTATGGTTTATAGCAGTGGTTCTCAACCTTCTGGCCCTTTCAATACAGTTCCTCATGTTGTGACCCAACCATAAAATTATTTTCGTTGCTACTTCATACCTGTAATGTTACTACTGTTATGAATCGTCATGTAAATATCTGATATGCAGGATGGTCTTAGGCGACCCTTATGAAAGGGTCATTCGACCGCCAAAGGGGTCACGACCCCCAGGTTGAGAACTGCTGGTCTATAGGAAAGTTCTGTAAGGATGGCACAGCTTTTGTGAAAGCACAGACTGGCGGCTATTCTAATCTGTATTTTAACACCTGGGTTTTCCCTGCACTTAATCTGAGCATCTTTTATGTTAATTGGGTAAAAACATCTTGGTCCTGATCAGCCCATCAACTCAGAAGTCACGTAGTCTTTTAATGACATTTCCGGCATCTTCTCTAGCCCATTAAGTCATTCCTTTCTTTCCACAGCTTTTCCCAGGCGAGGTTCGCTTTCTCAGAAAACAGGAGTGGCACTCTCCACTGACCTAGGCTACAGACCTGTCTTTCTGTAGGTTTCCACATGT